>NC_085005.1:1728334-2328334 GCF_963854185.1 Sardina pilchardus | reverse complement strand
CCAAATTGAAGCTATGGTGCCTGCTAATGAATAAGCAATTTCAGCAAAACTTACCACAATAAATATTTTGATATAAATGATTAAGACTATAGTTAACGATATTACACTAGTAGTAATTCACTGCATCTTGGCCATCGTTGGATATCTACTTATTTTGAATCTCCTAAGGTTGCTACCATTCATTAACTTGGTGTAGTGTAGTGTCCGAAATCTGTTTTAATGGCAAACTTGTATGATCTAAAACTTGAGAGGACTTTCTAATTTCTACTTACTAATGAGAGCAGCATGACTAATTACAAGGATTAAAGATGAGTAGTTAGTATCCATTGGGTTTGGACTTTATTCGAAAAACAGGTCACTAGTTTGTGGTAGAGTGTAAATGGCCTATGACCAATTTGCTGCACCAGTTTATATAAGCTCATGCAGGTCCTGCACGGGTCACATGTGTTCGTTCATACCACCCACCCAAGCAAAGACCAAATATTGTCCAGAGTATTGCTAGTAATTAAGACATATATGCAAACCTGGATTTATATTTGTTTGATATTACTTGATCCCCTATCTAATACCTTTTCCTATCTAATGCCTTTTTACTTCTGCATGGAAATGCAGCGTCATCATCACTGCAGTCCTTGATAAATATCTTGACTTAATTTTTCTCAAATTTCCCTCACTGACTGACTGGATGAAGACCCTTTGTAGAATTGTTGTTAAGCCCTGTTTAAATCCTTCCATGTTACTTTAGTAAAAATGAAAAAGGAGCCCACTTTCATTTGCTGATCCAAAATGAGTGGACATAGTCCATGCCACCAATTTGCATTTGAAAGTAGTTTCTCAAACTTTCCTAGTCTGGTAATCTCAGCAATGCTGTGGAAGCACTTTGGATTTAGGAAACTTATTAAGATTATCGTATGTGTTGTATTCCTAAGAGGTGAGTACTGAACTTTGTGGGGTGGGGAGTTTTATATACTGTACAATTAGTTGCACACTCTGTAGATTGCATACATGCTAGCTGTTATACTGCATGTTTGTAGGCATACAATCCTCTCGTATCATTTTCAGCCAAACTCTTGCCAGGCACTCAGTTGTAGACATTATGGCTACATTTTAAGAGCATAGTTGAAGTTCAGGGCAGGTCAGGGGTGCATGTCTCTTGTGGTTATGTTTCACAATTAGTATTTTGGACATGCAATTAATAAACCAAAAGAGCGGCATCTCCCTTCCTCTTTAAAAGCAAGGCGTGCTTGTACCTTGGCCCATTGCTATTACGATGACATACCAAATGATCTCATCTCTACAAAGGGAATAAACCTTTAGTACGCCAACTCGTATGCAACAGCAGGATTTCACAGAAGTCTGTTGAATCAGGTGTGTGAGTGTAACGGGCAAACTATGCACCCATTCTGTCCCCACCTAGGCATGTTTTAGGCTAGGATTTGAACTTGACAAAATATAGCCATTTTACTATCCAGTAATGGCTGCTGAGTTACAATCAAAAGCATAACAACATACAAGGTTATAAAACTGATTTTAAAAAAACAGCACTCGCCCCAATAACATTTAAATGCATTAATAACGACAAATTCAACCAAGCATACTGGGTAATGAACACTCTGCACAATCATTTCATCGAGTGACTAGGGACTCATTGCTAGGGAATCGATACTGATACTGCAGTTCAGAAGCTACTGGCTAGCTCTTGATAACACACTCCTTCAACGATAGTGGAATGAGCGTCATTCTTCAGATCAGATTTCTCATTCACTTTTAGGTGCCTCACAATAGCACCAACATACGCCAACCTCAACCTCATTATCACCTCATGACCCCATTGCCCATGGGCATTCCAAAGAGAGAGATGTGGTTAATCCTGTTCAGCCTTGCTGTTTAATCATGGAGATGCAATCTTTTGTTATTTGTCTGTTGTTATTCGATTACTTTTCCTGCTAGCAGACTTTCATATATGATCCACCAGTGGTCTGGCTGTTATTGTGGCTATGCCACAGAATTGATGCGTCATCTGAAGCCAAACATCCATCCTTAGACAGGTAGAGGCTGTAGGAGAACATAGAACATTAGAGGCAGCTGTTGCTATGGTGACTAGCTGAGAGTGCCTATGAGACTGAGCGTGAATGTGAGAGGGAGATTAAACCAACGTTCATTACCCCTGGCACGTCGCCACAAGCCTACTGATGCACACTCTGCAGTGACAGCACTCAATCCCATACACGGTCATCTCATACTATCCACAGATCTCTAGCAACAAGTGTGCTGTTTCCATGGCAGTGAGTTGCCACTCAGGGAGAAATAAACAGCAAAACAAATTAGCTTAGGGAAAACGGCTGCTTGTGAGAGGTGGGCAATTATGTGTTATTCAGTCTGTGTTACTTGACTCTGTAATTTTGGAAAATTACGAGCAAAAGTTAAGCAAAACCAACCGAGTTGAAACATGTCTTTAACATTATGGATAATATCAATTTACGATGGCTTGTTGACTCACATAATGTGGATAATCAGTGTCGTGTCACAGGTTCCAAAAGAAGATTTATGTAACACTGACAGAAAGATCAGTTTCATTACGTTTGTTTATGTGATTTACATACTACTTTTGACAATCAGCATTGTCTGAGGATACTAAGACATGTATCATGTCCCCCAGAGCAAGCCCTTCCTTGGCAACAGTGGTGAATTCACTTCTAGTTGATGAGGTGGAAAGGCATATGCTTGCCCTTTGAAAGGGAGAATGAGAGGAAATAAAGAAGGCCATGAAAGCAGGAGCAGAAATGGTGTAGACTAAACAACAGATGGTACTGTAGATGGAAAACAGAAAAGCGTTAAGCTGTGCATATGCGTTTAGAAAAATGACCATGAACCAAAAAAGGAGTACACCGCAAAAATGAAATGATTTTGGCCTGTATGCTCTGACATAGACCTGTACTAACTGTGACATTCAGCTTATAAAAACAGATCAATGATTGGGATGGTGGTGCTCCATCGTTCTGGGGGCTTCGGCTGCACTAATGCACTAATGAGTTCAGTGTTATGATACCTGACTGGGCTACACCATCAAACTCACCTGTGCGCTGGTGGTCTCTGCGCTGAGTTGAGTGTAGTTATCCATCACATACACTCATTTTAAGTGCATTAATGAAAGTTATGTAAAGCCTAATGTATGTTTACATCTGCTGTTTTATTTGAATTGATAACAGGCACTTTCCATATCAAAATAAAAGCTGTGGGCCCAGAACAACTTTACCAGATACACCTAAAGAACACACAGCACATATGATTTAGTGCTCAAACTGGTGTCACAGTTGTATTAAACTGAGTTCAAAGCTATAGAGTAGAAATGGGCTTTGAGATGGGAATCAAAAATATTGTGTGAAATATTATTCCAGAGTTTGGGGGCAGCAGCAAAAGCATGATCTCTTCTACAGTTGTATTTGGTTTTTGGGTACCAGCAGAAAAATATCAGATGATCTGAGACCTCTTACAAGGGAGTATTTGTGTAATAGGTCTGAGAGATAGGTGGGGCCTTTTCCATTCAAACATTTAAAGGTTATTAGCAACATCTTAAAATGATGAACAGGGAGCCAGTGAAGGGAGGCTAAGATGGGAGAAATGTGCCCTCGCTTACGGGTGCCAGTTAAGAGGCAAGCTGCTTCATAGGTGTCCCGTTATTCAGACTTAATAGCTCTGTTAATAGCCCTACCAGCCAATCAGATTTAGAGGATGTCTTCTATCTGGGTGATAATGGCTTCTAACAATGTCTTTGCATCTTGTTTGTTCAAAGTCTGCTGTCAAAAATAACAAAGCACAACTCCACTGGTATTGTTATTCATACAGTTACCAACAATAATCGCGACTTATGACTATTAGTATAGCAAAACTGGGTTGTTGGTTTTACTTTGTGTCATCTTTCTTTCTCAAATGTCTTCCAGGACAATCCTGTTGGCCAATGCGATTTCAACACCCGGCTCTTCTGTATGGAGAAGGAGATTATATTTCCTAGGCAAGAGAAAATGAAGACAGGACAGATTGACAAAACCAAGGAACCCTTCAGTGTCCGAAACAAACCCTTTTTCGACATACATGCCACAAGAAAGGTAATGAAACATACGGAATATTTTTGTGGAATATTACTCCGTATTGTTTATGTTGTTAATTATTAATTGATGTGGCCAAATAAGTTTTAAGAGTTTCATTCATGTTATTAATGACTGATTGTATTATCAATTCTACACACTGCAAAAAGTGTTATCTTGCCAAGTGTTATAATAATCTTATATCAAGATAAAAAAAATTTGAGATTTAAGACAATTTGTAAGATTGGTAAATTATCACTTTTTGCAGTGCAAAAACACATTCAGACCCCCTGACATGCTTTGAAGTTTTACCATAAGACTGCAGGACTGCAAATTCAAAACAGAAATCCTCAAGGTCACCAGACTTTCAAGCTGTGTTGACCAGCCTGTTCAGACGTTCAGACTTGATCGTATTCACGACTTATCTCTTATCTCTTTGTAGCCAAGTTTTGCCTTTTAGTCGTTGTGGAGCATGAATGCCATTTTTAACCTCTGGCTCACCTCTGATCCCTACTTGGTTGCCTCATGTCTGATTCTTTATCCCACATCCCTCTTTGAGATGGACAACTCCAGTCTTGTTTGGGATTGGGCGTCTGTTGGGATGTTCCTATGGTGAAGTCACCAGTGCTTCCATCTTGATTTGAGAGTGTCTTTGTTCTCCACTCCTGCCATCTGCCCCTAGAGTACAGCAGCATCTCTGTTCTTGAGGCTGAGAGGGACCACAGGAGCACGAGCCCTGCTTGGCCCTATTATGCATCTAGCCCCCCAAGTCTGTTGATTCCCTAAAATTCCCTCAAATTCATTTTCACCATAAAGCAAGAGGTCACATAAGGCGTTTTCCCAAGTATGAACCATATTTCCAAAATAAGATCATCAACATTTCAGATTTGAATGTTTTGAATGCTTACATTTGTGATAGCTAAAGGTAATAAGATGTATGCTTTCTAAATTGGAAATATAGTCATGCCATGCGGAATCCCATGGAATCAGATTAGTCTTTAATGTGATGTGTTTGAAGGGTCTATAAATTGTGTTTTTAGACAGAAACCATGGCGGCTATATGGAATTATTTTCTGACTGACGGTGTGACAAGGCTGTTACTGATCCTCTCTTCTTAAAGTGAGATGTCGCTGTTGACCTAATTTAATAATGTGGAGTCATAAGCACACGCATCAGGCGTGGACACATAGCATTTCCCCCCCAACAGCCAAGAGCCTTTCTTACATGATGGCATTTAAAATACTTCTTTTTTTTTTTTAAAGAAAAAAATAGCTATCAGTTAATTAATCAGATTATTAAGATTGGGCTGCTCATGACAAGTGAGCTATCTGTGTGAAGTAGTGGTTTAATAGCTTTGGGATGAAATGATGAAAAGAACTGTGATTAGAAAATGATTAAAATAGCCCATGCCTTACCAAATCAATGTACAATAGATACTGTATACCTACAGTACTACCATGTCAGGTCATCCCAAGGCATCTATGGAAAACCTTTTCTAAAAATGATATTTGTTATTTATAGCAAACTAGTCCTCTACAGTGGGGCAAAAGATGTGGTTGGTATAGCAGGTGATGTCACTACCTGTAACTTGACTTTCACCTCACAATGGCTCTCAAGGTCTCTTGATGATTTGCCATCCTTGTCTCTTGGAAGAGTAGAGAAGTGCCAGCAACATTCTAAAACCACTAGCACTTGCGCTTGCAATGGCCAGAGGCCTGAGCATGTCCTACAAAGCAGGCATTGTGCTAGCATCCTCATTGTCACTGCCTGTTGACGTATATGTAACTGTTGTATTGCCATATGTAAGCTTCAATACAGGATTCATTGCATTTGTAGAAGTTACAGCACAGTTACAATAAAATATTATATTACTAACTATTATTGTTGAACTTAAGTTCAAAATACTATTGACTTGCATTATAGTGCACACACAAATACTCAAGGGAAACAGGTCAGTGGCTTACAGGGGCTCTCTCCCTATTCTGTACAGTATGTGTTTGCTTCCTCATACATCAGCTTCCCAAATGACCTCACTCTTCGGTTGTGAACATCATTGTACTTAGTTGCTGTGAGACCTGGTTGTAGTAATGGGATGTGTTGGCGGCAAAACTTCCCAATTGGTCGGCACTCACCATCATCAATCCATATCTGCCTCGGTCAGACTCAGCACGGAGTGCTCGGAACTCCCAGAGCAACTCCTCCATTTAGCTGGTTGTAATAAGGTAATGAAGACTCCACCCTTGCTGGGACGCTGCATGGTCAAAGCCTCATGAGACGAAGTGCTGACGTGAAGTGGCCCAGCAACCAGCGCAAGGTCCTGGTTATGTTTCTCCACTTGATGACGAAAGAGAGGCTGCATAAAAGCAAGCCTTAGGGAAAGCCCATGCTGCTGATGATGCATAGAGCAGACCCTATGCTGTATGGACGTCATAATTGCAATTTTGTGAGTTCAAAAGTTCTGCATCGCCGGTCCTACTAAATCAGACCAGGTCAACCATGGCCATTACGTTGTCTTGAGTGAGCCCTTTGATGGAGGAATCTGTGTTTCAATCTGAAGTGTTTCAATAGTGTTTTAAAACCTCAGTATTTACGGGTGTTTTCACACTTGGTCCCTTTCAGCCTTCTAAATGAACTCGCGGCACGGTTTGCATTATCTGTGCTTTGTGAGAACAAATTGCCCTGGGTTGAGTGGGTTACATTTTGCCTTTTAAGATAGCTTATTAGCCTATTTTGTCCTACTTGACTCGCCATTACCAAAAGAGAAGGCATGTTGTTCATTGTAAAACAAAACCGTTATCATTAGGCTCATGATAGGGCTACAAGCATTTGTAAATTAGCTACAGCCAGACAAGTGTGTTCTAATGTTAGGCTGAATATCTTTTCTTCCAAGCTATTGGTACCTAATCATGTAGAAATTACATTGCTCGCCGTTTTTAATGATCTGCTGGGCTATTATCTCTTACTCTGTCAAACTCTTCTTGCATGTGGCATATGCAAAAGACTGTGCGGCGCAGTTAACTGCCGGCTGGTCACTTGTCATTTTAGACATGATCTAAAGTTGGACATAGCAACAGTTACCAGGATATATACAATAACTAGTTCAGAATTAATTGTGAAAATATATTATATGACAAAATCACCACAACAAATTATGGGTTATGATATTTCAACCTGATAATGAATGATGATGAAATTATGTAACTATCCCAGAGCAACTACATGGCCCATAATCCAAAGCAGGCCTGAGACTGCCAGAGAGGGTATACTGTGAACAATGAAGAAAGCTGAGGCCCCATCAGAGCGGAAGTGCACCAGAAAGAGACCTGAGTCCTCTTTCAAATGAACTCACAATGGCCGGGTTTCCCAAAATCGTTAAGAAGCTCTTAAGTCCTAAGAACTTCTTAGGAGCGTTCTTAGAACATTCTTACAACGCTCCTAAGAAGTTCTTAGCACTTAAGAGCTTCTTAACAATTTTGGGAAACCCGGCCATTGTGAATACAAAATGAACCGAGTCGTTTTGGTGCACTTTTTGGTGGAGTGAGTTTGGTTCTTTTTAAAAGGACTGTACGTGAAAACATTTTATACCATTTTTGCACTGGTCCTTTGGGCTTATATTGTAGTTATTTATTTATTAGAGTGGTTACAAGAATTTAGTTTATTCAGAGATTTCATAAACCCTGAAAAGTAAAGAACAATTGCCACTTAGCTGCAATGATTACTAAATAGATTAGAATAGATTCAACTTTGTCATTTAGCAGAGTACAGGTACAGAGCCAATGAAGTGCAGTAGAGTTAGTGTCTTAGTGCACAGCTGTCTTAGGACAAGTAACTGAGATCCTATTGAGTATCATCTGAGGAGCTTCCATGGAAAAGGTTTTAAAAATGGGTTTTTGGAAAGGTGTATTATTCAGTGGACTCCTGTAGGAATCAACACATATGCTCAGAGACTTATATGGAACAAAGGCATTCATTAAAATTGCATTAATCCAGCTATTCCACAGGTAATTTTCTGTTACTGGATGCAAACAAAACTTTCATTAGTATGACTATAAAACCCAAACGAACAGATCTTTACTAAACATGTAGAAGGAAAAGCTGAGAAGACTGAAGAAGAAAACCTCTGGGTGAGATTTTTCCCAACAAAAAAAGTACAAGGTTTATTTAGTTTCTAAGGTATTCATGAATACATGGAGTGAACAGAAGATGGATTCAGTGAGATGTGTGAATGTGTTAGGTTTGAGCCCTAGCTAACTCCCGTCTGTTAGGAGGAGATTGTGTTTGAGCCAGGGATAGATGTGTCAGAGGCATCACACCACCCACCTCAGCCTGTTTGTCATGAATCACATAGGCCATGTTATCTCTGCAGCCACAGCACAAGACTCAAGAGAACCAGCTGCCAGTGGCCGAGTGCTGTTCTTGAGGGCACATTTCTCAGACACTGTTACATTAGGCAGAGGTCTTTTTATGGACATTGGCATAATAGGCTTGTAAGCTCTCAGCCAATGCTGCTGCCTTTTGAAAGGGACTTGAAAGTGATACCAGCACATTACCACTGCGTATAGACAAGGCCTTATTTGTTGATGCCTGCAGTCATATGCAGATGCCATAACAATTCAGAAGAGTTCCTTATCCATCTTGCACCATCATATGAATGAGTCATTGCAAAACATCATAAAATCTCATGCCCCTCAGAAAAAAGAGACAACGTATTAGCAAAGATTCTATGATCTTTGGTATTAGTGAGACCCTGAATAAAATGGCTGTAAACTTGTGTAAAATCTGTATTTACAAAAAGTGCTTCATTTTGGCTGAGAGTGAGGAGACCAGATTTGTTTGTGCTCCTTCATAATACAATATTATTTTTTATGCTGTTCATTGTCAAAGTAAACTCAGACAGAGTAATTTTTGTTGTTGTTGCATTGCGCAAATTGTAGCCACTGCAGTGCAGAAATATTAGAATCAGAACATAAAACCTCTTTTCATGTAAACTGAGATTCAGGGAGACGTTTCCGTGGTGATTCTTTATGATTCCAGGGGGGAGAGGTGCAGTGTATGGCAAGAGATGGGAAGAAGTGTAGAGTCCCCCCCCCCCCCCACCTCTCATACTCATGCTGTCCAATACATTTTAATGTCAGAATATTCAAATATCATCTAGCTGCAGCGAAAATCAACAGTCACTTCTCTGTTAGCCACACGTCCTCTCTCTCCCCTAGAACTCTGTGGGTTCCTCATCCTGGGGCTATGATGAGGAGTTTCCACTATATAAAAGGGTCTATTTGTGTCAGTCACATTCCACTGTCAACCGTATTGAACTGAGGTCAATTGTTTTGGGGATTTCTTTCTGAATAGTGAATGGTCCAAAGGGGGGGTATTCTTTTCTTTCTGTAATGACTTTTCTGCCTGGTAAAAGAAAATCAAAAGAGTGAATTCTTTTCTCAAAAAATCCCTAAATATTATTTGGTCTTTTTGAGCAATTGAGCAGTAAACTGTATTGAAGCAAGTCAAAATATACAGCCAACGAAATACTGGCAACAGGTCAGACAATATGTGAAGCTTTGAGCAATGAACAACTTAGTCTTCAAGATCCGCAGATCATAGAGCTGTAGCAAGTCAAATGATCTTGTGTAGATGTGTGTGCTAGGTCCTTTGACACATCACGCCAGCTGACAATACTGATAAGTGCTTGTGTCCTCAGCATCTTGAAAGCATCACCATTCATCTGGGTGCTGATCGCAGTTGACAACTTGATAATGTCTGCCCAGGCTGCAGCTGCAACTGAGTAGCACACTTGGATATTCCTCTCTCCTTCACAGCCATTAGCACACACACCTGCCTTGATAATCAGCCTGAATTTATTGATTGATATTCCTGACTTGTAATAGCGTGTAATTTGCTATTCCCTGTGTGTGCTTTGTGGATTTTGGACAGGGATACATGTAGGTGGAAGGTAGACTTCAGTGGCGCCTGCAGTCCTCTGATCACTGGTTTTATTATTTTGTTAAAGATAAGTGCTTTGTCAGACCACATGCTGAAATCAGAATTTTTGTGTCAAATTTCAGATCAGTCTCAACTCATTCCGCAAAGTGGTCCGGATCCGGGTTCAGTTGATTGCATCCACAAACATCGCCGCAAACATCAGTCCAAATTAACTCTGGTCCGGACCAAACGTCTAGTGTGAATACGCCCTTAGACATACCCTAGGAAAAGCTGGTTGAAAAAGAGTTGAACAAGAGCATCCATCATGATTTTGTTTTTGATTATGCATTTTTATGCTTAAAGGAACACTTCACCGAATAACTACGTTATTCGCTTAATTAAGATGAGATACATACCTCTCACGTTTCAATGCGTGCACTCACTGGCTCTGGCGCGCTGCGCAACTTTGATCGCACTTAGCTAGCCCAATGCATTCATTAGGATCCAAACAGAGATGAAGTTAGAAGTGACCAAACACCTCCATGTTTGCCCTATTAAAATACAGTTACACGAGTCACACGACCAAGTATGGTGAGACAAAATAAAATGTGGTGCATTTCTAAGCAGGTAAAAGGGATAACTATATTGTGTGGTGGAATAATATTGGGAGCACTTAGACTCTGCGCAGTAATATCTTCACTCCAAAATGAAACTGAAAGTGCAAGAGTGAGGATATTACTGCGCCACTATGTAACTTTACCAGATCGGGTACCGTTTCAGCAGTTTGATTAAATGAGACATGAGAAACTACAAATTTGACTTGCTTCGATGTCGCAATACATCATACTTTCATAAAATCATGCAACCTTGTCTGTGGACATGGTTATTTGCTGGATAAGCAAATAGCGTATGTGCGACAGAGGAAAAGTGCTTTAGTATTGCTTTAAGAGTGAGGCTGGGTAAAATGCTTACCTCAAGTACTCCCTTTTCAAATTCTTCTCATGGAAAACAAAAGGATTGTCATATAGAAATGGACAGTCATTAGTCTTTTTTGTTCACTGGCTAGTGACATGAAGTTTAGCTAGTAATAGCAGAATGTTGTTCAACAGAAGCTTGGTCATTTCCTGTTGCATGAGTAGCCCAGTTATCGGTTGGCTAAGTAGCCTAGTGCATAAGTAATGCACATAAATAGAGAGTATCAAAACTATGTATTCCTCCTCAAGCTGTATGTGTATTTCTGTCATCTGTATGTTCTCATTCTCTTTCAGCTTCTGGAGGGGAGCTTCACTGCCCAGGTTAGCCATGAAACAGATGGCCTTATCTTCCAGCCTATGGGGGTGAGTCTGAGCTGCTGTGTCATGTCATAGTTACTATTGCTCAAGTACATTGCTTCCTTTTGTCCATTCTCCATAACTAAAGTAAAAGTTGACTGATATTTAGCACACAATTTTATCAAGCAACATGGACTCACAGTGGTGGAACTCAAACTCTGCTCGACCAATTGTCAGTGCTGCTCCTCCGCTGATTTGACAATCTTGTCTTGATCGTGACCCCTTTGACTAGGACTTGATGGCTTTGTGCAGTTTGAAATCTTTTTTTTGTTTCTTTCATCTGAAAAAATTTAGTCTGGTTCCCACAGTCATTCTTTTATTCATTTAAATATTTATTTCCAGTTATTCTTTCTTGCTCCTATCTCATGAAATGCTGTTATTACGGCCTTTTGTAGAGAAAGCGTGAGACAGGGAGCCATCCCTTTAAAATGTCCAGCACAGTAAAGGAAAATGGATTTATGATTGCAGATTCACTGCTTTACAGGCCAGTGCATCTCTGAGGGTGTTGATTTAATCAAGGAACCAATAAAAGATTGGTCAAGAATTCAAACTGATAAAGAGGATTCATTAAGGTTTCCTCATCGATAAAATCTTATCAAAACCCACCAACCCCAGGTCTGGATATGCGTGCACTTATGCATGTGTGTGCGGAGCTGTTGCAGTGACCGTAACCTAACTCACTAGTGTGTGTGTAACAGAAGCCTTAAAGCTGAAGCAGAAAAAGGAGACATAATTAACTTTGTCTCTTGTCTCTAGCATATTGATATCTGATGATAACTATTAATATTAATAGTTAATTTAGTATACATTATATGCTATCAGACCAATTCCATATGGTTGATGTTAGGGATGCATTTTGTAAAGCTCAATTGAAATATTTATACCCTTATTCAGCTCTTAGTCGCATAGTCACAAAATTAGGTTATGAAACAAAGGATCATTCCTTTTTTGTGTGTGCTGAATGTCTTATTTTAAAGGTAACTAGAAAAGCATTTCCTGAAGGAAATACCAGTGCATGGAAAGTCATTGCTAGGATTATGCTAGGCTAAATAAAGTGGTTACTTTTCTATAAAAAGTGGGTTCTAGGTTGGTTGCTAGGGAAATCATGTCGGTTGCTAAGGTGGTTGCCAGGGTGTAATTATGGAAGTGGTTGTTGCTAGGGTACTTAAGGTGGTTGCCAGGTTGTTGCTAGGTAATTGTAGTGGTTGCTTTGCTATAAAAAAAATGATATTTTAAAATATAGTTTAAAAGGTTATTGAAATTGGGAGAAAAGAGAGAGCGAAAGAGAAAGTGAGAGGAAGTGAAGAAAAAGAAGTGAAAGAAAGTGGGGATGACAAGTGAGCTATCCAGTTCAATGGAGAGACACACAGAGAAGAAGTTCCATTGAAGTTGCTGAAGTCAGTGAGTGACTTATATATATACTTATATAGTTCGTTAATAAACCTATTTTGTTATATATTTCGGTGTGGTCTTCCCCTCTTTTATGTTTTGGTGGCCTTGAGTCAGGCAACCATCACAATGATGTCATAAAGCCAATGTTAAAGGGATATTCCGCCATTTTTGGAAATATGCTCATTTTCCACCTCCCCTCGAGCAAAACAATCGATATTTACCTTGTTCCCGTTCATCCAGCCATTCTGTGAGTCTGGCGATACAACTTTTAGCTTCAGCCTAGTATAGATCATTGAATCGGATTAGACCATTAGCTTCTCGCCTGCTAGCTTCATGTTTAAAAGTGACTATGATTTCTGGTAATTTCCCCATTTAAAACATGTCTCCTCTCAAGTTAGAAAGTGCAATAAGACCAACTGAAAATGTAACCTGGTCTTTTTCTAGGCTGATTTGACATGGAACTACACTCTCATCTGGCGTAATAATCAAGGCAACTTGCAAACTACTGGCACTACTACTGCTTGTTGTCTATGGGGACTATTTTCAGATGCTGCGTACGATATCACTGCGCCTATGGTACGTTTGCAAGTTGCCTTGATTATTACGCCAGATGAGAGTGTAGTTCCATGTCAAATCAGCCTAGAAAAACGGCAGGATTTTTCTTAGCCTACTGCCACCCAACTAGCTAAAAGCCACCTCCGTCATATGCTAAATGTTACTATGATCTGAACGTCTGTATTTTACAGCTTGTATGTAACGTGACATGCATTTAAACTTCACAACGAGTTTGGCGAATTAATATTCAAGTGTGATACGGCCAACAACTTGGAACTACTTCATAGTCGTGCGTGTATGCAGAGAGGGTTAAAGCGGAGCGAGAGGCGCAAACGTTCGATCATTTCCGCGTTCTGTCTTCGCAAAGGGGAGGGGGGCGAAATCCCCCTTTAAGCAGACCTGTTAACATTCGAACTGAACTGCTTGCCAATCTGACAGAGATCGATATCCCACTATGACGTCTTTGCGACATGCCTCTTTAAGCAGACAGGAACTGTTCGAATTTTTCATCCATAGAGATGCATTATGTTGCTCTATCTTGTCAGTAATTAAGGATCTTTGGTGTATGTAAGGGATAACGGCCGACGAGGTGACCAGTACGATGGAAATAATGGCTAGGTGGAGGTTTAGAGTTGCCTCCGCCTAGCCATTATTTCCATCGAACCGGTCGACCTCGAAGGCCGTTATTCCGCTTATCTCCCGTTTGTATTCATCACCTGTATATTTATTCCACCTGTATATTTATTCCACCGTTGCCACTTGTGTAGTGTTAATTTCCTATTACAATGTAAACGTTTACATCGCTAAAACTGTCTTGATTGTGGAACTACTTTCCGCCACATATCAACTTTCTACTTGCAGGACAAAACTGCCGTTACTAGTTCTAAATGGATGGTTGCCATGGCCAAAGGCCAGTCGTTAGTTCTAAATGACTGGTTGTTACGGCCAAAAGCCAGTCGTTAGTTCTATCTCTCTCGTTGTCAAGCGGGCATTCTGATGAACGATAACTTTGAAAGATCGTTATTTTATAGCCTACATGGCATCCAACTACTGTAGCTACAATCCACCTCCGTCATATGCTACAATGTTACTATGGTTCTGCAAGTCTGTATTTCAGCTTGGATGCAACGTAACAGTTCATCAAACCTCGCAACGAGTTTGGCAAATTAATATTCAAGTGTGATACGGGCAACACATTGGAACTACTTCAAAGGTAGCAGGTTATACGACATTAATGGCCACCCCATCAGCCAATCAGAGAAGAGAATTCCATTGTTGAGGGAGATAACTAAAGTTAATGCACACCTTATAGAACGCAGGACAATGTGGAATTCAACCTAGCAGTGGAATAACAAAAAAGTAGTGTTTGGTCAGGTTCTAGTCTGCTTTCAGTCCTAGACCACCACTGGATTTTTTGTCTTGGCATTGTTGTGTGTGTGTGTGTGTGTGTGTGTGTGTGTGTGTGTGTGTGTGTGTGTGTGTGCGCGTGTGTGCATGTGCGTGTAATCTTGCCACTGAGATGCTGTTGACTGAGCCCTCAGTCCCAGCTGATGGGCATGTCCTGCCCGACAGAAGCTTCTGGCAAATCCACTGATATGTCAGAACTAGAACCAGCTGGATCACACAGCCCCCACCCCACCCCCCTGAGACTGTTCATTAGAATGCCACTAGCGCTGGCTTAAGCCTGAAACCAGAACCAGAAGTACACAATTTTATGTGGTTTTTTTTAATACTATATGATGTAGTAATACAGAGAATGAGGCACTGTGTCCATGTTTTCATACATTGACTTGTTTATTTGTATGACAATGGCTCAACAGCATATCACCAGGGGTAGGTAGTTTGCTTATATTCAAACTTCAGATAGTGTGCTGATAGACATCTCGTAAATCACTCTAGACATACTTTTTGGTTACAATTACAGGATGCTGGGTCCACCATCAAGGTTCATTTTTCCAGTCATGATAGACTAGCCTCACCCCATGGTGATGGCACTCAAACTATTCCAAAAAGTCTCAAAAGTCAAAAGACCGAACAAGCATGCTATACGCTTTTTTTCGATGCAGAAACTATACAAAAAAGAGCTATGGCGTGCTGAGATGATTGCAATTTTCTGGGCCCATTCCAATTTTTCAATTAGTTTGACCTGCCGATAATAATTTTAGCCGATTTCATTTACATAGGGTACCCACTGTACCTAATGCTTTAAATGATGTGTTGTTCATGTACGAGGTCATGAATGACAGACTATGAACCGATGTCAGGCCCTGATGATTCATGAGATATTAAGGAATGAGGTAATACATCAATTATGAATTAAAGTGCTACCTAATATTACACCATCATATCTGGAGGAAGGTGGAGTTAAATTATAGGGATGTACTGTAAAATTAATGAATAATTTTATCTCCGTTAAGAAGACATTTTTGTTTTATGTGATTTATGACACAAGAAATTATCGGCTATGACCATAACAGATCATCTTTATTGAATGTTTTCAAAAAACCTGTTGTGAAAGCTGGTCTGAATAGTATGGTTTGTTTTAACAATGTGTTGTGCTTTAGGGACATTACAATATACAGTCATATGCACTGAGAATTGTTTACTATGAATAATCACAATATAGTTATCACTGCTCTGGCACAAAGAGATGCAGATGGAGGATGGCATACTCCATTGACAGATTAGACCTATTAGTGTCCCTTTCCAGGTTGCTAATTCATGTGTCACTTAGGCTATTAATATCACATACTCATTTCCTGTGGTTTAATCTTCAGATGCAGCTGCAATGATGCTGTTTTCTAGCCTATTTCCAAACCTGTTTTGTTTCTCCATTCGTCCCTTTGATTTTTGCTTATTGTCTAATAGCTCATTTTTGTCTTGATGTAATGCAGTCTTACTATGTTTTAAATACAGTGCGCTTATGGGAGCTTCATTTAATCTCTCTCTGATAAACTGGTATTGCTTGCACGATCAGTTCTGAATAACCAGGCAGATTCAGGTTTTTGGACTGTTGGACAGCTTTTTTAGAGCCTGTACTTAAAGTATCATTTTCAAGTAATTGTACTTGAAGATGAATGTTAAATAAGTTTAAAATTCAAAGCACAAACATGTGAACATGTGATCTAAAAAGCCAACATATTCTAGGGCACCACAGAAAGTGGAGTGCCAAAAAAACAATGGTTACATGATAACAGAAAACTTCTATCTCAAATCTAGTCCTTTATCAGAACCTGTAGGCCTACAGATTACAAAATGTTGTGTTGTTTACCATTGACTAGTCTCATTCTGCCAGCAATCTTACCTGAAACAGTATTTTTCTCAGCAACTTAATCCTTGGCTTGGTACAAGTCAGGAATCTCGTCTGGTATTGGTAGGAGCAGTGAAAAGGTGTTAAGGGGTTACGGTTGTTAGATTTGAATGTCTATTTAGGCTATAGTCTGTTCTTTTACAGAAACAGCTTTTCCTCAAAAAGGCTAGGATAGTTTTTGCTTTAATACTTTGAGTGCATTTAGCACTGATATTTATTCAGCACAAAATAATCTGCTCTTTTTAATTGAATGAAGAACTTGAATCAGTACTTATACTTTTTTACACACATACTTCTACTTGATTATGGATAGTGTGTACTTTTGCCCTCTCTGAAAACGCATTATGCCTGGGTATGCTGAGCACGGTGAATTGTGTTGGTGAATGGGAGTGTTGCACAATCCATACATCATTACCTGGTAGTGTTGGACAGAACTGCTGACATATGTTGGACAATTAGGAACACACTCGTCCCTCTGGGCCATAATAATATACCTGTCCGGATCCTGTCAGATATCACCTACAAATAAATGTCACTGCCAGGCTCCCCTTATCCTGTCAGGAGAATTGCACATATCCAACAGCAAAGACTGAAAGCCCAGATCCTGCTGGTGTTCCCCTGTGTAGTCCTATGCCTTGTTACAATGAAGAGAAATTGGCTTGTGAAGTGTTTCTTTCTCTCGTTCTTTCTTTCTTTGAAGATGTAATGTCTGTAGAAGACAACATATATGTGCTGTTAGTTAGACCTCTTCTCACACATACCATGTGTCCCTAAATTGTCAGGAACATTTCCTTCCTTCATCGGTTCATATGTGATTGTGAATAGTAGCAGGGATCAGGGACTGTCCTTTGTCTCCCCAATTGCCTATGGAATAGCAGTGTAACAATCCATTGATCTGTATCAAAACATCGATCTGATAGCAAACAATATCATTTCTTAGTCTTGACTTATAAACATTGAGACATGCATGTTTGCACCCGTTCCAACATTTTCAACTCGTTGTTTTATTGTTGGTTGTTACTTGAGTATGTATGTGGTTGTTATTGTTTGATTGTGTTTGCATCGATGTTGGAGTTGTTTTTGGTGATCTTTGAATGAGCTAAATGCCATTTTTAAACAGAGGTTTTTAAGGAACTTGACCAAATTTGCCACAACTACAGCCTCATTCCTTTCAGGTAATTTACAGTAATTTCCCGCATATAAACCGCATTATGCATAAGCCGCAGGACAGTATTTTATGCAAGTTAAAAGAAACAAAACTATATTAACACCATATTAACTGCCCCCCTGTATTAGCCTCATAGCTGAAGAAATGTTGCATAATCAATGTACAGTATAAGCCGCGGCTAATAGTCGGGAAATTACGGTATTCCCAGCCTACCTGTTCATGCTGAAGCAACTGGTATGCTCTCTTGCTTTCAACCCACAACCTCCCCTCATGCCTCCCATCTTTTTAGGTTAGGAATAGCACATGGGTCCTTCTTGAGTCCTGCATTCGCAGTTGACTCCTGCACCATCCCTGCAAAGCACCCCATGACCCTGGCTAGAGATCTTGCCAAACACACTTTTTGGTTGCTTGTCTTTTTTTTGTGCAAAATTTGGAACGTGAACTCATGAACTGTAAACTAGATGTGTTGGACATGTTGTCATGTGGAGACAGATGAATGGAAGTTTCAGCATGAGTCAGATAACTAATGAATGTCAACAGTACAGATGGTTGGATGGTGAATGAGTAAAGTGTCCAGATGGTGATCTTTGTGTATTATTTGAAGAACTTCAACCATCCAATTTTCTTACTAAAATACTCAACAGTGTCGTTTTATAGCTCACAAAATGTGATTGCAGCTCTGATATTCACCATATTCCAATCCAGTGCGACACACTTATCTGAGAATTTATCAGTAGGCTAGTATGCGGAAACAACAAAAATGTTATTACCTCCAGATCTTACTTTCAAGATAAACAGATATGAAAATGTTTACAGGCTAGCTTTTTAAACCTTTTCCTAATCTAAAAAAAACCACACTTTATAGAAATGGAAAATTCTCTGGGTAATTAATGACGATTGGCAAAGACATTTCTGGATAAAAGTGTGTGACTGTGATGTTTTTATCTGCCAATTGGTTACGGTCTTGTTTAGCTATGAAGGCCATTGTTGCAAGGCTTATGGCTATACATATTTGAGTCATTCTCAAGGGAAGGGTATGTGCTAAAATGGTTTGGTGTTCCTACACATTCTTGTTTGATGAGCAGGGAAGGAATCTCAGCAAGGAGGAATATCAGCAACCTTTTGCCAAAATCATGGAGTCTGACATGTCAGATGGTGTTTTTTTTCTCAGGAATTATGGCATATTAGGTCTGTATGGTTCCTATAGTTCAGTAGCTCTGAAAACCAGAGCATCTTTATGACTTTCACACCAAGTTGCAGAAACAACTAGAAAAGCACCCCGAGAGCGCAGACCTCCGCCAAGTGAAAACATAACCTGGATCCAGACGTGTTTTTAGTTATCTTGCTAACAAACATACAAAAAAACAATTCCTGATGAAAACATAACCTCCTTGGTGGAGGTAAAAATGCCACCAAGAGGGGTAAGGAATTTGCAGTTGATAGATGAGTAGAGAAAAACAAAAGAAATCTTATCCTACACTGAATGTGTTTTTATTTTTGACATAATGAGGCACAATGATAGAGGTGCCATTCAAATAGCAAATACATGTTAATTGTGGCACCAGTGTCAGTTTTAAGTCTTGCTGCATCTTCACATTAGTCCTAAGTAGCTTTCTCTGTTTGAATATTGTGTGTGCGTGTGTGTGCTTTAACTTGAGTCAATCAGGCAGAAGCCATAAAAAATAAACACATTCTGAAAATGTGATCTCCTGTCCTGTCACCTTTTGCTTCATGGGTGCAAATTGCATCATTTGTACCCTCTTCATGTAACTGCTATTCAAACGAAACAGCCTCCCTCCTAATATGAGACAGCTTTTCATAGCTAACAAGAGGGCATTTTACACACCTACCTCCTGCTGATGAAAAGATGTACTGAACACGGAGACCTTGTGCTTTCTGTGTTTTGTATGTATAAATGCTTCCTGGCTGATTTTTGTTTGTGTGTAATAGAAGTGGCTTAAAAGAGTGTGAAGGCCATCGCCTACACTCAGAGTATGCACAGGCAGTGAGGATAGCTTGTACTCTCTCTGTCCACTTCCACTGTCCACTATGATATGGGCATGGTCACTCAGACAAAAAGATGTTCCAGTCAAATGTGCCAACCCAAAAAGACCACAGTCTTGCCATTTCTGACATTTTAATCTGACAAAATGTGGACAGCTCATAAAAGAGTATGAAACCCAACAGTTCTGTGTCGTGTTTGTCTCACAATGGATGTCCTTCATCTTCTTTCAGGATTCATGAGCTATATCCATTCCTTTTCTTGGTGCCGCTCAATTGCACTTTCATCAAACACATTTACAAGGGGTTACTGGAGTGTTAAATCACCTCATTTTGAGCTGTTTCTCCATTGTCATTTCAGTTATCATTCATGTCATGAAAATCCTACATAATTCTGTTGGATTGAGAGAGGAAAAAAAAAAAAAAAATATATATTTTATTTTTTTTTTGTCTTAAAGGGATATTTCGCCATTTTTGGAAATAAGCTAATTTTCCACCTCCCCTCGAGCTAAACAATTTATATTTACCTTTTTCCCGTTCATTCAGCCATTCTGTGAGTCTGGCGATACAACGTTTAGCTTCAGCCTAGCATAGATCATTGAAACGGATTAGACCAGTAGCATCTCGCCTGCTAGCATCATGTTTAAAAGTGACTAAGATTTGCGGTAATTTTCCCATTAAGTTAGAAAGTGCAGTAAGATCAACTGAAAATGAAACCTAGCGTTTTTCTAGGCTGATTTGACATGGAACTACACTCTCATCTGGTGTAATAATCAAGGCAAGTTGCAAATGTACTATGGGCACAGTGATATCACGCAGCATCTGAAAATAGTCCCCATAGACAACAAGCAGTAGTAGTCCCTGATATCACTGCGCCCATGGTACCTTTGTAACTTGCCTTGATTATTACGGCAGATGAGAGTGTAGTTCCATGTCAAATCAGCCTAGAAAAACGGCAGGTTTCATTTTCAGTTGGTCTTATTCCTTTTTCTAATTTGAGAAGAGACACGTTTTAAATGGGAAAATTACCAGAAATCTTAGTCAATTTTAAACATGATGCTAGCAGGCGAGATGCTACTGGTCTAATCCGATTGAATGATCTATGCTAGGCTGAAGCTAAAAGTTGTATCACCAGACTCACAGAATGGCTGGATAAACGGGAAAAAGGTAAATATCAATTGTTTTGCTCGAGGGAAGGTGGAAAATTAGCTTATTTCCAAAAATGGCGGAATATCCCTTTAAGTCTTGTGTGACTAGTTGTAATTCTGCTTTTACCTTGACTGAGCAGATGGACAAAGAGGTGTGCGGTTGGACATTTTAGGCTAGAAAAACAGCATATTGATTAATCTAAAATGGAGCCTAATAGCATTCACGTAAGGAGGGCCCAGGTATTCTGATACTGAATGCTTTTGTTTGTTGTAATATTGGGTGAAGTAACATTGTGTGTAAAGCCGTTAACCTATACACAACATTTCAAATCAGAACTTGAGTTTCTTCACCCATACATATGGTGGTAACTTTTCCATCATTCAATATAGACATGCTCTTGTAAGGAAATGGCAACCTTTGCCTCTAGTAGACACCTAAAGGACTTGAGGAGCGTTCAGGGTGTAGAAAATGTGTTCTGTTCCTTTAACAGTAGTCAGTCCTTGTGCTGTTGCTAAGTTACAGGAGATATAACATGACTTCTCTTTTTTATTTACACAGAAGAATTTGTGGATCTACCAAAAGCCAATGTGTTTAAGTCTGTCTGTGTTGTAAATGTCACACCCAGCCCAGCTAGATCTGTTGCCCTTCAGCAGACAATTCTTTTTCTTTTTGTCATACTGGAAGAAATGGGAAATTGCATTTCTAACCACAGTTGTAGATTCAGAGAGGGGCGAGACTAAATTTGTCTCATATTCGGATGTTAAACTGTAAACCGATCTCTCAGGGATGGCTGTGAATAAGTATTTATATGTTAAAAACTACCTTTAAGTGTAATTTCAGATCTGATATCTTGCCTCTTCTGTCTTTTCTGTTGTCAAGCAGAGGTACAAGCCCGGTAGATGTGATGACATCCTGAAGTGGAAGCCCCCAAGTCATAACTCAGTTGACTTTCGTCTGAAAATCACCAAAGTTGGTGGTGAGGGGTGAGTCACAATCACAGGGGATGCTTCCAACACTTTATGACACACACACAGCCTACTTGTCATGCTGCAGGAGTCGAACATCAGACCACACACAGAGCGTGAATGTGCTCACTTTGAAGCATGTTTTTTTTTTTTTTTTTTCTAAACACAAATGTATTTTTAGTCAGTGCCATCCTTAGGGTTCCTCATATTTAGAAATCCCTTATGTGAGTTCAGTACAGAGTAACAGGCCATAAGTGACATTTGCATCAATTCAGCTATTACCATAATGAATTACATGGAAGTGTTATCAAAAATAAGCAGGGGAAAGGTTACATTATATAGGACAAAAGTAGCCAAAATCAATTCCCCCTCACCCTATTCACATTAGTTATGATGTGTACAGTATTGGTGTTTCTCAAGGTCACTGATGTCCTTTCTTGCTCATGAAATCTTGGCCTTTTCTTGTTGCTGTTGTTGTTGTTGTTGTTGTTGTTGTTGTTGTTTTTGTCGGGTAATTTACTTGTTGCTCTCTGGCTTTGTCAGTTTTTGCATGATCCTACACTGCACTGTAGGAGCTTGTCAAGGTCTCATCCTGTACATCAAATGATTCCTTCCCCTACAGGCTGCGCCATATAAAACAGACCATATTCTGTCATCTTTCAGGACTGAAATATCCCTACACATTTAGACCACCACCAGGACATCAGTTAATTGGCCAAATCTTGTGAAGATGCTACCCGACTAATAAGTAAAGGTTCATCTATAGTCACCGAAAATCAATCCAGATGATCAAGACCCCAGCATGCAGTGGATTGTATAAACATTATGTGCATCTTATTATGTGTCAAAACACATTTCTTCAAAATACCTTCCTATAATGATTTTGGTGCCATTTTTAGGCTGCTGCTGAGAAGAAAAGCTCTTTGTGCAAGTAAAATAGTATTTTGGGGTAAAATGAATGCTAGCAGAGTGATATGGGAGACATTGAAATGGCAGCAGCCATTCATTTTTCCCCGCCAGGCAGCGACCTCCAAACATTGGGATGACCAGTGAACCTTCTTGCTCCATTCCGAAGAGCCACCGTTTACTTCTCATGGTACTCAAAGCCAATCTGAGAATCCTAATTTTTCCTATCAGAGCATATCTGATTCAGAGCCATTGATGGAAACATATTCAAAACCTCTGATATGATATCAGTATTGCATATTATTCATATTAGTATATCCTGCTTGCCTTCTAAACCTGATAGGTCTGAGGTATTTATGGTTATGGTTATGGTTATGGTTATGAGATCTGGCGCCTTTGTCCAAAGCGACATACAAAAGCAATGCAATAATTAATTTAACAGTGAACAAATTCAAAAAGTTGGTCAGACTACATTAGAGAGAATAGCAATAATAAACCATATCAATTCAAGCAATGACCTAATGAGAATAAACAATGAAAATAAAAGAGCGTAGCAAATAAACAATAAAGTCCATTCAATCAGTCATATAATATCAATAACTATGGCATGGTAAGGCTACATTGAGGAGAATAGCAATAATAAATAACAATGTCGATTAAATTAACGGCCTAATACGGAAAAAAACAGTACTATATTGTTATGGCCCTTATCTTGATATGATACTTGATATGGCCCATTACAACCATAGCAACTCAGCACAGCTTGCCAACTAGCTCCACTCAGATTACTTAAAACAGTTCCTTTTCAAGGATTTCTTTTTTCTAGCATTTCTCTGTCTCTCCTTTTTTTTCCCTTCCTACTATATGATTCAAAATCCTTGTCCACTGAAAATAAAGCAGTGCGGGAGGTTTTGATAGCAGGATGAGACAGTCTCTCCGAGACGGGGAAAGTTAAAGAAGTGCTAGCTGTGCTGCCCACACACTGACAAAGAGCCTTGCTCCACATCTTTAGATCTGGATGCCTGTAGCCCTATCCATTATATCCAGTAAGCTCTGAAGAAACTCAAGAGTGAAGACAAGTGTGACATCTTACTTTGAGACTGAAAGTATGGTCTTCCTGTAGTGAACCTTTTAAATGTAGATAGACACATGTTACGAAGCTCAATCGTTTACAAATGGTTGATTTTTTTTGTGATACAGAATCCCATCTTGCATTCATTCCTCCCATAGACTTCATAATTGAATAAGATTGTATTCATTAGCATGAAGCCAGCATAGTTCTGCTAACTTTTCAATGCCAGGCCTCATGCTCTTTTTAATTCATGTCCTTGGAAGGTGACATGTCCTTCTGGGTCCCCAGAATCTGCAATCAGAAATTTCTGTAAAGAATTCTTATTCCGCTCCCTCCAGTCATTTCTGCAGCTCTGTGCCAGGTGCTGATGGCTTTTGGTTTGTAAACTGTGAAAACAGCTGCCCCTGGGCAGCAGAGCCACTACAGCGTTATCAGCTCCTAAGCAGGACTCAGACCCAGAGCCTTATGTCGCCTGCAGCACTTCTTTCTCACACACACACACACACACACACACACACACACACACACACACACACACAATGCACTGCTACACATCCACCTGGCACCATCATACCTTGGTGTCCTCCCCCCCTTACATACACACACACACACACACACACAGAAGCACGGTCAAATACACAGGAGGACGATGTACACAAAGCATATGAGCTATAGCCCTGAGCTACTGTGTTTGTGTCATGGATGTATTGTTTTATGTCTGCCATTACACGTATGCCACACTCTATCGTCTATCTTCATGTTTTGTTGCATTTATCTATGGCCATTTGTCATCTGGCCATCTCTCCAGGGACTATACAGGGCACTGCTCAGCATTCCAGTGAGCACGAGCAGCATTCAGCCTAATGGTTCAGATGGAAATGGTCCTACATTAGCATGATTACTAGCTGTTGTTTGGTTGGTTGGTGCACACTGTTGATGCAGAATTGGATGTTCAATCAGTGACACGTGTCACCTTCAAATGTTGATAGCGTACACAAAAGAAAACATAAAAAGAAAATATCTTTGATAATGTTATCTATAACAGATCCTTTGTAGCTTAGCAGTTTCCTACCAACATCTTTGTTCTATTCTAATTGCATGCCATTGTAGCATAGTCAAGCCATTATTATAGAACTGACACATCACTTGCAATATCACATTTAAAAAAACAGAATTGCAATGAGCAATGTTTCAGTAGAGGATAATGGGGGAAATGCAAGGCCATGTATGAATCTTTGAGATGGTTGAAATTACATACCGTAGATTGATAGATTTTTTATCAAGAAAATAGAGTTTTCTTTAGAGAAAATTGAGGGGTTTATCTATTGCCTATATGCCAGGTGCTTGCCTCTTAAGGTTAAGTTTCTCTTCTGTGGAGCTATTACACATTACAATTTGTCTAATTTCAGTCGATACAAAACAACAACATCATGGCCGTTTTCACTTCATTTTTTTTTTTGCATGTCCTAATTTTGGTTGCCCTATTCCTTATGGTCATTTGGAAGGAAGGGATCATTATTAAATCCCCCCAAAAAAGCTTGAGTTCTTGAGTCACCACATGTGGTTAATGTGAGTGTTAGGTGAACTTTGCTAACCATTCATTTCCTCACCCCCTTCTAAAGATCCACTGGAGGCCTGTGGATGGTCTTTAAAACAATGAGGGTTCGAGCTCTCTCTCTCTCTTAGCATCTCTCTGGAAGTGCAGGGGGTATAATTAATGGCCAGCTGCAAAAGCCCCCTGGCCCATCCCCTCCGCCCCCACTCAGTGACTGTGAAGGGCCAGTAGAACTGCTGATTTTCAGGCTCCCTTACTGGGAGACCACATGAGACTGGTGCTGAATTACAGGCCACAATTAACCGATATGACCGGCGATGTGGTCCAGTGTGGACTCGGGTGTATATTAAGATAGGGAAGAGAAATTGACTCTTATCTGAATCAAATTACGTTTTTTTGTTCTCTGGATTTGAGTAAATACGTTTTATTGTGGGAGATTAATGTTTCTGAAATGGGGAATTAGAAGATGGAGAGAGGCGTATGAATCTGTAAGTGCCAAAAATGGCAGTTATGTTCAGGACTGAATGATTTCTTTTAATTTGCAGGCTATTACCAGAGACCGTGGGTTTACTGTATGTCGGCAGCTATGACAGGCCCTTTGCACGGATGAGGGTAAGAAATTGCACAGCCACACACACACACACACACACACACACACACACACACACACACACACACACACACACATTAAAAGAATGCAGAAGAAAAGCAACTAGAAGTTCTTGACTGTTTAACAGAAGATCTGGTGCAATTGTAGCCTCAATCGAGAGTGGGTCTGGAAAAGGTTCATTGACTTACCTCCATAAGTATTTGAACATATGCTGAAGTTGACTATAAAGAGGAATAAAAAATCATCTTTTCGAAATTGATCTTTAATGCCTTTTAATACAAAAATGAGGAAATATCCAATCTTTAAGGATACATTTTCTTTGTGAATGAATGATGTATCGTAAATACATAAATGCTTTTCCTTAAAAAAAAAAATAAAAAAAAACAGGGGTCATAAGTATTGGAACCCCATGTTAAATTCCCATAGAGGCAGGCAGATTTTCATTTTTAAAGGCCAGTTATTTCATCGACCCGGGATAACCCCACATCATCGCATACCCTTCACCATGCTGAGAGATTGGCATGGTGTTTTTTTCAGTGCTCATTGAGCTCAGTGCAAATCAAACCAGCTAATAGGCTAACTGAAATAAAACCATGCCAATCTCTAGGTATGGTGAAGGGTATGTGACGATGTGGGGTTATTTTAATTTTGTAACATCAAAATGTTCCGTACAATACAACCTTGACATTTCACAAAATTTGGAATCCTATCCCAAAGCATGTGGTGGTGGTCACAGATTTCAAATACAGTTTTGTTCCAACATGTCAAGTTTGAAAATCTTCTGTGTGAGATATTGGTCAGTGAAGCAGTTTGATTTTTGCATAGACATCATTCACTGGGTGGTGCTACTGGTGATGAGTTCACCATAAAAATGTGGTAATTGTTGGTGCAACAGTTGTTGAGTCATTACACAAACCTGCGAGGAGTGATACCCACCTGGGTATGAACGAGCTGTACGCCATATAAGCTATAAGCCACATGCACCTGTGCTGTAACTAATTAACATTAGTTGCACAGTATTAACAATAATGGATACGAGACAACCAGGTTTATGCAAAAGTGAAAAAGTGGAGGTTTTTCTTCACTCATACTTTTATCAGCCCATTCGTTTAGTTAAAAAAGTAAAAGATGTTTCTACTATTAGACGATTGACTGTCTAACCAGCAGACTTGAACCTCTGTGATGAGAGTACTCTTGAAATGGAAATGTAAAACAGGTGTGCGGGGCAAGTGAATATTTGTTCTGAATCTCTTTTGGTTTGTTTAGGTTATAATGTTGCACAGGGGGGTTGGTATGGCATTTGCACCCAATTGGGGTTCTGTGGATGATTCAATAATTCTAAGAAAGGTTTGTGAGCCAGTGTGGTGGGACCCAGTACAGACTGTGTGTGGGCCAGAGCCAGCAGAAGGGCAGAATGAAGAAGATTTGGATGGATTAAGCACCAAGTGTGAAAGCAGCATGACAGCCAACCTCACACACACACACACACACACACACACACACACACACACACACACACACACACACACACACACACACACACACACACACACACCCATGCATACATTCGCAAACACAGTACAGATGGGACTTAAGCAAACCACTTCCCATTTCCCACACTCCAAGACATCCTGTTCTGTCATTGCCTTGCTTTATATGTATAGTTTAGAATCGTTTCCTTGTATGTGCGTAGATTATGATCATGTCAAAGTTATTAGATTGAGCGATGTTTCTCTCAGTTCAGTGGATGTGACGTGGCATCAGAATGTCTTTTAATGTTGAAGATTTTCCATAATAGACATTCATAGTTCTCTCAGTTCATTGCTTTCCATCATCTTTGTGTCTGTTTACGCTATGATATTTTACAGTTGCTGCCTAGGCTGTCACTCATTTTCAAGTCATGTCTTCACAAAGAGGTGCTATGGTGAAAGTACAGGGTCTAAGATGTCATGTTCAACAGGATCCTTGTCTCAAGAGTTTTCCGTCTCTTTGCAGGTGAACAAGGAATTGAAAAAGTACGACAACAAGATCATTGAATGCACATTCGTCAACAACAGTTGGGTGTTTATGAGGCAAAGAGTAGACAAGAGCTTCCCCAACTCCTATGAAACAGCAATGGGTGAGCATCTACACTGTGTCAGACCCAGTCTCCCTTTATTTCCCTTGTTAATGTTGCAGTTCTACTAAGCCTGTGTCGTACTGCCTTCTAAGCACATTCTGCATCCCAGCAATGGGAGGGCTGTAGGAAGTGTCAGTCATGGTGTGTCTGTGCTCTGTCTGTGTCCTGCTCTGCAGCGGTGTGCAACAGCATCCAGCACCCCGTCACCAAGGAGATCCTCCTGGAGCTGGTGGACCGGTGTGCCCAAGCACAGACACGCAAGCACCCCTCTGACCCCGACGCCAAGCTCATGCCCCCGCCACCACCCAAGAGACCCAACGTGGCGGCGCCGTAGCTCTCTGGTTGGGTGGAGCGAATATGGTTGCACTGTGGAGTTTGCCATAGTTCACTCCACTGTGAGAGAGACTGATCAAAACCGTTTTGTGTCCATTCTTCCTTCAGATGGATGGACGCTGACATACCTGACCATTGTTTCCCAGCCACTAGCTGACTTAAGCTTTTATGTGAAGGTTCTGAAATGAAATGTCATTTATTGCATTCTGATCCATGTCAGAGGACAGTCCGCACCCCACCATACTGCCGTCATTGGTTGTTCTCAAACATTTAATCCGTGTGATTTTCTGGTTTCATTTTACTCTTGTTGGTTTGTTCTTGGCATCTGTCACTATTTTCCTGAGTGGAGCAGCTGTTAATACTGATCCTGATGTTTAGATAACGGCAGCATCATGGCTTAAGCAACAAGTCTGGCCTCAGTCCTGCTTCTGATCATGACATTGGAGATTACAGACCTCTGTGTTTGGTTTTTGAGCAGGTGCCAAACTCCAACTTTATCTCTCATTCTAAAGGATTGCAACACAAACTTCACATGTCTCTTTTATTTTGAATGACAGGTGTATAATTTTTTTTTTTTTTAATTACCACCCCCCTCTCAGACCCATTCCTGGTTTTTGTATCAGTTAGATGTTGACTGCCATCAGTTTACTCCCTAGAATCTTTGTCTCTTAAGGCTGTTCCACTGGATTTTGTTTTCCTTTGAACCATTAAAATATCAGGTCAAAACAATGAACATGGTCTTAGCTCTTTCTCTCTAAACAGTTTTCCTACTGTATTGTGTGTGTGTGTGTGTGTGTGTGTGTGTGTGTGTGTGTGTGTGTGTGTGTGTGTGTGTGTGTGTGTGTGTGTGTGTGTGTGTGTGTGTGTGTGTGTGTGTGTGTGTGTGTGTGTGTGTTGGGGAAAGGCCATGTTGTGTGTGTGTGTGTGTTCATGGGCCTGTGGATTTCTAATGACCAAGGCACTGGCACAGGTTGCACATTGGCATCAGTGTCCTGCAGCTCCTGGCATCACATGAGAGAAGCCTGCTCTGCATGAGACCTCACCTTTGCAAGGTGTCGTGGCACACGATCATATCAGCTCAGATAACACACGTCCAAGTTGAGCTTCTGTCATATCTTTGTCTTCTTTGAAATCAACTTCTTAAGCGTGCTTTGCCTAGATACCACAGTGTTTTAGATATCATTTGCGTTATACCTGGACCGACGGCAAGCTCTTTAGCCTAAACATAGATCTTCATTAGTTTAAATCAAAGTCTCAACTTGCCCTTTATTAATAAAACTGGTCCATTCATTACTTATTACATAAAGGGCAGTCAGAAAGGCCCATTTATATTTTGAATCTAACATGGCCTACCCCTGTATAAGGATTCAAGTTGGACACAAAATATAGAAAACATAACAAATGAAAATTGGATGTACTGTATGAGCAACAAGCTCTGGAGAAATGTCAAAGAAATTGTGTTTTTCATTTCAAACTCAAACGTCTACATGTAAGAGGATCCTTTATTTTTGAAGAAGACTAATATTCAGATTAAGCTAGCAGCAAACGGTGTCTTTACTTGGATGCCACGATCACTCACCTGCTGTGGCGGATTGACCTCTGACTGACACGAAAAAAAATGAAGACTGATTTGCCATGCACTAGTGACTCAAGTTCTTCTCTAAAGCAAATCCAGGTTTTGAAGTTACTGAAAGCCTACAGATTTGGTGAAAGAAGAGCCCACTGTGATTTAAGTTAACTCAATCACCAACAGCAGACTACAAAGAAAACATTGGGATAGAAGTCAAAGATTTGGTGGCCGGGGGCTTCCAAAGTCAAGGAATGGAGATGCATTAATGTTGATTTGAGGAATTTTGGAAGGGACAGCTGAGAATAAACTGAAAATATGTAGTTGGTCTGAAAACTAGAAAAGAAAGCAAGGTCAAGCCTCTGACAAAGAAAAACCTGATTGAAAGAGAAATGTGCATCATTTTACAATTATTTTGAGAGCCAGCCTAGTGGTGAGACTGTAGCAACAAGTCCTGGCAACACAATGCAAAGACTGCCGAAGTCCCAATTAGCTTCTTTGGCCAGGTTTGCATAAACAAGGAATTTGACTCTGGTTAATCTTAAAGCAACACTAAAGCACTTTTCCTCTGTCGCACATACGCTATTTGTTTATCCAGCAAATAACAGACAACCCTGCTGAAAAAACCAGCCTGACCAGCTAAAGGTGGTTTGCTGGTTGACCAGCTTGTTAACCAGCTTATTTGACCACCCTTTGATGGTTAACCAGCTAGACCAGCAAAACTCTCGCGAAAACACACCTTCAGCTGGTTTACCCAGCTTATGATGGTAATTCAGCTGGTTTTGATTGTCGTACCACCTTAAGCTGGTCATTTTAGTTGGTGTTGCTGGTCTACATTGCTGGTTTTTACTGGCCACGCCAGCTTATGTTGGTCATTCTAGAAAACCAGCTTGACCATCTTTGTCAAGCTGGACAGGCTGGTCACCAGCATGACCATCTTAAACCAGCTGTATCCCAAACGACAGGCTGGTCACACCAGCACGACCAGCTTCCTCAGATGGTCACGCCAGCATGTCTAGCTGGTGGCCTAACCAGCTACACCAGCAAGACCAGCAATAAGAACTGTGTTTTGGGCAAAGACCAGCTAAAACCAGCTACCAGCCTAAGCTGGTTTCTTGCTGGTTTTTTCAGCAGGGAAGGTAGATTGTTGCATGATTTTATGAAAGTATGATGTATTGCAAGTCTAATTTGTAGTTTCTGATGTCTCATTTCATCGAACTACAGATACACTACCCCACCTCGTAAAGTTACATAGTGCGGTTATAGCCGATAGAGGGCCGCGAAGTGAAAGCATAAGTGCCGTTCAACCTGTTACGGGTTGATGAACCGCTGAAATGATTTTGGAAACATTATTTTAAGGTACGAAAAACTCTTTAGTGTTGCTTTAATTCACTCATTCCCATGCTAATTGAGGTGAGTGTTGCTTTTTTCTGGCTATGTAAAACAAGCTTTGGTGGAATCTTGCTGTTGGATGGTGGCGTGTGAGCAGATTCCTTCAGCAGAGATACCAATCATCATATTAGGAATGTGCCATGGAACACTCGCTCCTGGCTCTTCAAGATCATGGGAGATGATATTCTCATTGGTTTGGATGTTACAGGTTACAACCATGATTAGCTAAGAAACAAACTAAACAATTCCAAAAGTCTTAAAAGTGACATCTGTCATCATTGTAATCCAGTATTTCTGTCTTCCACGTCTCAGCAAACAGCCATCTGGAAATGAGGTGCATAATGATCTAATCAGACTTTGATTAAACCAAATGCTCAGGCATGCCGTCATTATGTTGCCACAGAGCAGGTTATAGCTAACTGAAATGATATGGTGTTTCATTTAGGGAAAGCTGGAGTAACGCTTGACCTTTTCAGTTGGAAAAGAGCAAAGCAAGTCAGACTGGCTTCCTTGAAAAGACTTACTTAGAGGGTTAAGGCGTTGTGATGAGAGAGGAGATGGTTTTAAAAGGCATCCAGTGGCAGCAGCCTAACATGAAATGCAAGGCAGATAATTTAGCACATTTCATACATCATCCAAAAACAAAGAATTTGCATATGATAATGAATAAAAGCTATAGGGACAAATAAATGAAACTATGAAAAGAAATTGAAAATACATAAGTTACCAGATATCAAATACATCATTAAATATGATATCATAACACACTGAGTGCAACTAATTAAAATAAGTCAAATAATATCAGACTAGGAAAGACCAAGGTGGCCAAGTACTGAAGCTTCTTTCCAATATTTTCTCTTGAATATTTATGTATTTGGTAAATCAAATGTGATTCAGTGCTTCTACGGAGTGCCTACACTCAGCTTGTTCATGGTGCATAAAACACTGATATTATTTTGTGATTTTATTCTCATATGAGGAATATACTTGAACATTTACAGTAAATCAGATACACCATGTCTCGTAGACTTCTTGACTATGGCTTTTGGCATCTGCAGAATAAATACACATGATGATTATTGTTGATGTGCGCATTTCCCTATTACTGTATTAAATATTTCATGACCTGCCTTCATGCACAAGATGTGGAAAATATTATCAGTTATCACTGACTTGTGTTACATGCACTTTCTGTCATAATCTTCAAGCATCACTTACCATGCTGTAAATGTTTTGTTTGATTGGTTGATTGATTGATTGATTGATTGATTAATTGATTGATTGTTACATTACTATATATGTTGATGTGTTTCATCCCATACGGCTTATTTCCTCTTGTCTGAAATTGATAGATTCCCATTACTTTGTACTCACATTACCAGAATGTATTTGGTTGAATCATTTTGATAAAACATCCAAAATGTTGAGGGAGCTGTGGTGAAAGAGGAGGCATCTGTACCAGATTTGGGTCTGAGTGCCCAAAGAGACCCAGGCTCAAATCTGAATAACTGTCATTTCCAGATCCCACCCCATCTCTCTCTCTCTCTCTCTCTCTCTCTCTCTCTCTCTCTCTCTCTCTCTCTCTCTCTAAAAATTAGAAATACTTCATATGATGGTGGCACTTTAGTGTGGAAACGACTAAATTTGTGAATTCAAAATTTGTGAATCACACTTACCAAAAGATCCATCCATCTGACAACATTGCATCAGTGAATTAACAAAAGTGACCAAATAGTGTAGAAATATATGTGAAGTGTGAACAGATACAGATACACTGACAACTGCAAGTGACCCCTGCATAATGTCATTGAGTCCAGACCACAGACCAAACAGCTAATCTGAGGTATGGTATAATTTTGCAATAAGAATTCCAATCTTGAATTTGCTGCAATATTGCCCCCAGCCACATCAAAGAGGATCCTTTAACCCAATATCCCAGTGAAAGTATTACCTCTGTGGCAGTTTAATATTTAATAGCCTTGATGAATGACTCTGGGCTTGTGGAATATCCAGAGAGCCCAACATCTCCCTCTGAAATCAACATAGATGAAAGCAACATCAGCTATGTCGGGTTGCCAAAAGGGGCTTGCCATGTTTGGATCCCTTTTTCGGAGTGAATCTGTGATAGACGTACACTTAGAAACGGCAAGATTCTTCTAAAAAAAAGTATGATGGCTGAAGGTCTAAAACGGATGTTTTGTGAGTCATTCGATGACCCAGTGCACATACTGTATTTGTGTCAGTCAGTCTGGAACTGCATTATCTTCCCATCACAGAAAACATAGCATGCTAAGTGCCTTTTGATCGAGCAAACATTTATTCCTTTTCAATTAGGTTGGCTAAGCAGCCCATCATTATTGATTACTTAATGTACCTGGGATGTGAACTCTGAGTAAATTGTGGGTTGCTGCTTTCCAGAAGGCCCTCATGACATATGATATTTTTAATAATCTTGTTCCATGCTGAGCCAGGGTGCAGCCATGTAACTGTTAAAGATGAAAAAAAAAAAAACTATGCTGATGGGCCAATGTGATAAAATGTTGAAACTGAAAAAGCATATAATTTACCTTAGTTTCCTTTGGACAAGCAGGATATTATCCATTTTGAGATTTATTGAACAACGCTATAATATAGTTTTGATGAACTACAGAGCAGATTCAGCCAACCTCTTCCTTTCACAAAAAAAAAGTTATTCTCTGCCTGTTTCTTTCTCACCCCTTCTCTACACATAAGGCTCTATCTTAACCATTTTAAACAATTTGAATCTGAAGCAAGATTTAGGGTCTGTCTGAATGGAGATATACAGTCTTGACAACGGTAAAAATGCTATCTGCACCAGGCACATGGGGTTGTTTGTCTCTTAATTAGTCAAAAAGCAGCACTTACTCCAATAACATTCGAATGACTGAATAAAAATCCTAAGCACATTCATCCAAGCAGACCAGGAGGTCATGCAGTTTTCTAATTTTTAGTGGAGTTAAAATAGTAGCTCTTGGCAAAAAAAAGTGCACTGCGGTGGGTGCAAGCTATAGGAAGAAGACTTGCATTGCATCTTGCTCCACGATGCGCTGAAAAATATAGGACCCAAAATGTGTAGATATGCCATCAGGGACAGAGCTTCACTGCTCTGCTTATGCTGGCAGATGAACCCTTGTGAGCACAAGGTCCAATAAGATGTTACAACCATTACAAGCCATATATTGGCTCTCCATTTGGATCCACTGTGTCATTGCTGTATGCACCATGTCAGCCATATACCTTCCTGTATGTATCATGGAGATGGAATCTGTATTGCTTCTGATTCTCTTCTCTTGCTCTCACTTAGCGTGTCCTCATGACATTATCCCCTCATAGAGACCCCCTTAGCTTGGCTCTGCTCAAAGTTCCCTTTGCTTGCTCCAACCATGTCCCGTATATCTTCCCTGACTGTCTGTGCTGTTTTGGTGAGTAACTTTTCATTGAAGTCCATTGGTAGAATATATAGAACAGAAGAAGGGTGCTATGAACAACTCATGAGCCTCCTATCTTTATAACCTCATCAACAGCCTACAGTATAGTATGTAACATTCTTTACCAAATTATTCCAGGTAACAAATGGAAGAGTTCACCTGATTGAGGAGCAAAGTACTTATTTGCTGATGATGTTCCCCTTGTGTCTCATTTGATGGTGAACACCTATGTTACAGCATGATCCAAAATGGTCCAGTTGCCATGGCACCAGCAAGTTAGAGATTTTTACACACAGAATGTGGTTGCATGTTTTTTTTTCTCAGAGAATCAGGTAGCCTACCATTTTAGTTGTGAACTAGGGGAAGCAAAAGGCACAGGTGGCTTGCATTTTCCTCATAGCAACATGAGTGTGATTCAAAGATAAATGTTAAAAACTACAAATTATGAATAATGGTGTATAGATGTAAAATGTTTTTGAAAAAAAAAGGGATTTTGTGCCACAGTCATGTTAGCATAGTTGTGTTATACTTTATGAATAGAATAGCAAGGAGGAACACTCTTAAAACGAATGTGCTGAAAACAACACAACTTGCATTATTTTAACACATCTCCAGATAGGGACAACACAGTTTCTGTTGTTTCCTTTTTTTATGCATTGAAAACTACACCACTTGCAATGCTTTTTAAAACACATCTCTGTGTTCAGATAGGGACAACACATTTGTTTAAAGAGTGAATAGATGGTTCATATACAGTACATGCAGGGAGAGGCATCCATTGGGCTGCAGTACTGTGGGTGCTGTGACGTAGTGAGAGCAGATGGGAGGCAGTGAGTCACAAGAAGCCACCTGAGACCTGACAGGTTGACTTGGGCTGACATATCTCCACCCCCATTCCTCATGAAGGCTCTATAGAAACCAAGACAGAATGCATTGTAGCCTTCACACAAAGTGATGCCTATAGGCTATTGCTAATTCTACCAAGTAGGCTATCTTCCAAAGAAGCGATGAGTGTACAGTGCTTTGCTCTCTTCCTTGACAAGCCAGATTTAAAAAAAAAAAAAAAAAAAAAAACATTAAGGCATATTCATTGTGTGTCCTTCTGGCTTGTCTCATTTATTACACATATATCCATGGGAACTTTTCACTGCTCCAAAATGGCTGGATCTTCACTCTTTCGATCTATTCAAGCCCGTCTGTTTTTCAGAATAGTTAAAACACTTGGAGGAACCATTATTATTTGCTTACTTTCTTATTTTTCAAGAAAGGTAACTGACATTATTCTTAGAAATCTCATTTCGAAACATTAGATATGTTACATTAAAAGTCTGTCTTTCTTGTACACATCTGTTTTAAAATAAATATCAGTGTAAACATTGCTTTCATGGAATAATGTAAGAACTTCTGCTTTGTCAGTCAAAATTACTGTTTTACGGTGGATGTATGATCCATTTTCTACAACAAACCTCTGCTTCTTTCATAGCAGGATATCGGTGGTGTATAAGCATGCAAAATTGTTATGTTGACTGTAAATGTGTGCTGTATTATACTGCTGCATTGTCCCCATGGCAGCATACCCTCATGTAACACCCCTAGTGAGGAGCACCATCCTCATCAGTACAGCATGTAACAAAAATGATGCCCAGATGGCAGCTTTTTGTATCTGAATGATGAGTCACCTTTTGATACTGATCAAAATGGCTGCGTTGCTTCTGTCAGTCCACTTGCAAGAGAGGGACTTAACTATTAATTGTTGGTCTTATCTTTCAGTGAAATAGAAATGCACACAGAGGTAGCCTACTGTTGGTGAAAATGTGCTTTGAAAAGCCCTGATGTACAGTTATAATCTCACAATGTTTTTTTGTCTTTCATACTAATCCTGTCCTGCAGGCAGCTGTATCCTCTTACATTCCTACATTATTTATGTCTTCTGCATCTTAGACTGCAGCATGGTTTGTTGTCCTCACAGATACATCCTGACAAAATGTAACACAGCACAAGAATAGCATTCATTATGGCTCACTTTAAATGTATGGCTCACCATATTCACCATAATGATAAAGGTAATTCATGTAATTAAAACATTGCTTTAATTATACTAAGTAGTTACGCCATCGGTCTGAATGTAGGCTAATAGTGTGGGCCTATTTACACTGATGCAAAACTAAAATGTGTTGGGTTAGGCTACATAAAAACAATTGAGCGTGTCAAATGCCGTGATAGTTCCATCTCAATTTCGATCTCTGCTTGTTTTGATCTCTACATTGTCCAATAAATATCTGTTTCCACTTGAAATTAAATAAGCTATTCATGATAATTCCTTGCAGTAGCCTATACGTGAAAGGACTTCATAAAATGTTAACCCGTATGGGTAGCCTATAATTAAATAGCCTTCTTAACCCTCCTTAGTAGATTGATAAAATGTAAAAGGGTTATTTATTTATATTTAATGTAAACGCACAGATTCATAAGATAGCCGTGGCTGATAGTGGAACAAGCCCAGTGGGATAATTGGATTATTCTTACATCTTGTGGATTGTTTCTTGATGTTACAATGGACTTGCAGGCCTTTTACAACAGTCTCCGCTTTGCAGTTGCATCTCTGTCAAAGATGTCAATGAAGCTTCTGATTTAGGGGTGTAGCTATATGAATTTCTCCCAGCCCTTCACTCTTCACTTGAATCTTCACTCTGTTGGCTATAACAGTGAAGAGAACGCTCCGAAGCACGTGATTTACTCCGTTTTAACGACGCTCCATAAATATGCACTCTCGCAGACCTCAGACATCGCCTGCAGCAGGAAATCATACGCGTGCAAACATAAGAACGTGAAATATTTTGAGTGCTCGGTCTTATTGCAGGACAAATAATACAATTTAAAGTGCAGGTTGGAATTAATAGTCTCGTGTTTTGACAATTGATTGTAGTATTAGCAGTCAGACTGGTATTATTCAAAAGACTTTCTGTACATCTGTGGGATTATTTATTTCTGGATATTGTTGATGACGGCTAACGACACGGGGAACTATGTAAAGGTACATTTTTATATTTATTGCGCATAGCCTATGTAATTGATCACTAACGTAAATAACTCTATGGGTCATAATGGTGTTTTTTTGATGAGCTGATTTGTTTTCCCCCGCAAGACCTTCTTGCCGCTCAACAATTTTGCATTTCCAAACAACAGCTACTTTGGGTTCTCACAGATTTATGGCGCAATATTTTGACTTTCCCTGGAGAACACAAAAGTATCCTACAGTGAGGTAGGCTAATGAAAAAAAGAAAAAAACATTTTGAAGTGTTCCGATGGAACCCAAAAATATTGCAAGGCAGGGTACTGCAATGCAAATAGCCTACCGTTGGCTATTGTGGGGAAATGCAAAAGATGCTCATGAACAACATCACCACGAGTCTTAATGCATGGGGCTTCAATAGTAGGCTACGCTACTATTTATCCACTTCCTTACTTCCTTCCTTTTGAACTGAAGTATCTCTTCTCGGCTCTTGGCAGCACCGGTGAGAGACACTTGTCGATTGAAGAATTCTTCTATAGGCTTCTTTTAATTTCAGTTGAGGAAAAGCGTTTTTCTTTTATAATTTCAAAAAGAAAACATGAAGGTCTATGAAAACATAACCATTATTTAATAACATTTGGTATGACGTTAGTGGAGAAATGTATAGTTTTCCAATTAACTTCCAGCTAGTATCACACTGGAATGCAATTGAAACTATAGGCTATTGATGCAACATTGGGTAATTGGGATTATTTTACAATCAATGCAGCGTGTGCAGACTCATCAGTCACGGTGATAGGTTGTTATGTCTAGTGGGCTTCCAACAATCTAATATTAAATTGAGGCCAAGTGTAATTGTCCAGTAACAAAAAGTGATTGTTTCTGCGACATCTGCTGGTCTGTGGAGAAAATTGAGGCTGACTTGTAAAATAAGTCGCCCATGTCTGTGTCTCCACTACAAGCAGGTGTTTGACAGTGCATATACAGTACACGCAGTTTGATAGCCTACCTCAGTATGTGTTACCTTACATTATGCAAATTTGATGTAGTCATAATTTCAGACAGACACTGTAGTTTTGATATCACTACATATTCTGTAATGATTTTCAGGTTTTCCAGGTTCCTGACGCACCCAAGGCCATTTAATCCCCTCTCATCTTCAGTCATGAAGTCTGTACTGGATGGCGTGGCTGACACCACTTTCAGGACAATTACCTCTGGGCTGCAGTACCTTGGCTCTAATGATGCCAGCTATGACGACCCAACTACAGATGCCGACCTCACAAAGAGTAGATTTTCCCTGCAGAAGCCACTGTCTGCATTTCGCAGCAATTCCTTCCCAGATAAAGTGCAACCAAATGAGGAACTCATCCTTAAGAGTCTGAACTTTTACCCCACAAACTCATCCGACCTGTTTGGTAACAAGAGCTCGATGGGGGGTGAAGGGAGCACTATTGAGTGTGGGGAGAATTTCATGGACATGGAGTGCTTCATGATTTTGACACCTAGCCAACAGCTGGCAGTGGCTGTCATGTCCCTTACTCTGGGAACCTTCACTGTGTTGGAAAACCTGGTTGTCCTATGTGTCATCTTGCAGTCTCGCACTCTGCGCTGCAGGCCCTCTTACCACTTCATCGGCAGCCTCGCTGTGGCAGACCTTCTGGGTAGTGTCATCTTTGTCTACAGCTTTTTAGACTTTCACGTTTTTCACCGGAAGGACAGCCCAAACGTTTTTCTCTTTAAATTAGGCGGAGTGACTGCCTCATTCACAGCCTCGGTGGGAAGCCTCTTCCTCACAGCCATAGATCGGTACATATCCATACATCGGCCATTGGCATACCGTCGCATTGTTACCCGCACCAAGGCTGTGATTGCTTTCTGCATGATGTGGGCTATCTCCATTATCATTGCAGTGCTTCCTCTGCTTGGCTGGAACTGCAAGCGTCTCAATTCTGTGTGCTCAGACATCTTCCCGTTGATTGATGAGAACTACCTGATGTTCTGGATTGGTGTGACCAGTGTATTGGTGCTCTTCATCATCTACGCCTACATGTACATCCTGTGGAGGGCACACCACCATGCTGTGCGAATGCTGAGTCGGACCTCTCAGAAGAGCTTGGTGGTGTACTCAGCTGACGGAACTAAAGTGCAGACCACACGCCCCGAGCAGACCCGCATGGACATCCGCTTGGCTAAGACACTGTTGCTCATCCTGGTGGTGCTGGTCATTTGTTGGGGGCCTTTGCTAGCCATCATGGTCTATGACCTCTTCTGGAAGATGGACAATTCTATCAAAACGATATTTGCCTTCTGTAGCATGCTCACTCTCCTCAATTCCACAGTCAACCCAATCATCTATGCCCTGAGGAGCAAAGACATGCGCCGTGCTTTCCTGAGCACCTGTCAAGCATGCAAAGGCAGTGGCCAACAGTTAGATAACAGTCTGGAGTCAGACTGCCAGAATAGACATCCCCATATTGCTGCCAATCGAGCTGCTGAGAGTTGTGTGAAGACCACTGTGAAAATAGCCAAAGTAACCATGTCCGTCTCCACGGAGACATCTGCCGATGCTGTGTGATCAGCCATAATATGATACAGTGTTTTAAAGCAATCACCAATCTTAAAGAATGGAACTTTGGTCTTAAAAGTGAAGTTTATGGCACCATGGAATCATGAAGATAGACTGAATAAATTCATAACTTCTTGTTGTTTCTCATTAAACCTCATTCTATGTGTTGGCAACTTTTGCCCTTACGTTCATGAATTGTATTTTTCTACATTAAAATCAGGTTCTTGAACAGTTGTTTCTTCTATCATGGGAATAAGGGGCTACTGAATTTTATGTTAAAATAATCTCAGTGAGAGAACTAACATTTTCATGTAATCATGAATTCTATAGAATCTCATGCCTCATCAAATATAGCCAAGCTTTTCTGACCAAATGTTTGTCTTGCACTTAAGAACATATATATATATATTTTCCTTTAAATATCCTATTGCAGTTGGATATTATTCGTCCTGTAGTATTTTGTGTATTGAAGAATCATGTTGAGTGTTTGATCATGTATTCTTGAGTAGATTGTAAAAACGTATGCCTTCTGTTATACTTTAAACTCATACTGTAACATATACTGTATTGCCATGATGGCCCGAAACAAGACAAATGAAAAAAGAAAAAAAAATCAGACAAACTTCGTTTTATTGTGTACAATTCTGTTGTATAGCTCTAGAGTGACGCCTAGAGTTTAAAGTAGGCAAACCCCAGCATTTGTGAGCGTTTAGGATTGTTTCATAATTTAAGATGTGGGGCAAGATTCTATATAGAACCTTGAAATATACTGCAAAATGTTCTCTTTCAAAGGGCCATGTAAAGACGCACTAACTATTGCTAAAATGTGAATATATCTTCCAAAAGATCCAAAACAATCAGCTATACTAGACTAAGCTATATGTAAATATTCTAAATATGTGAATGACTTAATACTGGTGTACAGGTCAGCTGTGCACCCACAGTTGTTGTGTATTTGAAATGTTCCGGTATTGCTTTTTCAGAAACAGAGGTGTCAAAACATTTCAGTGTTCATTTGACTGTCAGGTCTCATCGGTTGACACATACCTGCTGTACAACACTGATAAATGGTCTAGATGCAATTAAAAACACAATTTTGAAAGTGTTAAGTACATCAATCTTTGCTCTGCTATCAGCAAAAACTACAGTGCGCTGGTCACACTACTATATCACACATTTTAAAAAGCACATTAAAACTAGACAAGGCCGTTTGTGATAAGTGGTATTCTTCATAATGATTTCCTTGAAATGACACAAAAATAGTTTTGATGTGTTTAGGTAGAAGTGTTTGTAGTGATGTCTAGATATTTCCTGTTGTTCTCCTTACTTAAAACACAAAGGTTTCCCTGCAGCTGGGCTACAGGGCTCTTGCACAATGTGAACATGTGTCATTCTATGTTATAGACATGAGGTTTCTAAAATAGTTTGGAACTGTATTGAGATGGCATAATGTTTTTGTCTTTTTAATATTTAAAACTGTGTAGTGAACAGAATTTGCCTTCTCGTTAACTGATCTATAAACATTAAATGTAGTGTAAACACAACTGCCTACTTACTGGCTGTATTAGTGTGATATATTGGAGATAAATCATAAATTGTCAAGTGGCTTTTGTCCTAGTATTCTAACAGTCTGAAGAAAACATTGGGCACTTGTGTTTTATGCATTTGTTCTGTAGTTTGTATCCAAGCTTTGAATAAAGTCACTGCTAATAATCATGAACAATTTGCCTTCTTACACAAACAATTAGCCTATAAAAAAGCAAAAGTGGGTGTGGCTAAGAAAAGGGTGTAGTAGCAGCAGAGAGTGGAAGCCATCAGGCAAATGTTATTTAAATAAAATGTATTTCCAATGCCTTGCTTTATGAGTACAGACCCAGACCCTATTTATGTAGAAGTTTGGTATCATTCCAGGCATTATTAGTGGGGAAATGTACGATACATTGTTGGTTCCATTAGCACCTAAGCCAATCGGCTGATAACTCGACCAATGATAGTGCTAACTCGACCAATGTTTGACCAAGGAAAAAAACCTTAGGGGTTCGGCTCGAGGTCATGGGGCAAAGTATCCTAGGGTGATTAGAATGTTGTAGGCTTTTTATGTAGTATTTTTACACTATACATGATTGTGTGGTGGTTTGTCGTAATCAACACAGTTATATTACTGTAGGCCTATGTATATTGGCACACTAGATGATTTAGTTATTAAATCAATGGATGAAACCAACCTTCAGCGCCATCTCAGGTTAGTGAGGTTCACAATGGAACTGCTATGTTTGTGATATGGATTTTAGTTAACTTCACAAATGCACCTTTTTTTGTCAAGTCCGGTGAGCTAGGTGCTCGTATCCTGATGTCATAGCTGCATTTTAAATCTGTCACTCAACATTTCCCACAGATGGATACAGCTTTCTGTTTGAGAAGTGAATTTGCCACAAAATGGTCTGTAAAATCAGGTTATGGCAGATACGTTTTGGCAACTTACAGTAAACACAATTAGTAATTAAAAAGTTATTACATATATTTTAAGAAAAGCCAATGAAACTCGCAAACCATACATGATATTTTTTATATTTTTTTTAATATTGTAAATGGCCTTCCATTCCATCATAAGAATCAAATGATATGACTGATAGCCTACACTTTCAAATCACTGGTCTTTAGTTCATTTTGACACAGACAAAGGCTATGTTTTGTAGTATGCTAAAACATTTGACTTTGCTAGACTTTAACTACAACCTACCTGTATAGTGTAGTAGAAGTGCATAAAACATATTAGTCTGTGATTCCAACTCATTAGGGAGGTGCCTTATTTGAGCAGTCAATTATAATCAAACATATAATGGCATTGAGCCCATTAAAAGCTGACATGCAAACATCCAGTAGGTGGCAGTCCAAGGCCATTATTGCTACAAGTAAAATTTAGCTCATTATACATTTACTAGTTTTCAGATATCTAGGCATAGGCTATATCACACATATATTTGGCTGGCTTTTGCATGAATAAATAGGCCAATGTAGCCTACTGAACAAAGCACAGAAAAATGTTACAATATAAAGTAACTTACCATGTTTAAGTTCTTTCAAAAGTATATGAAAAGAATACAAAAGTAAGTTCATTATATTTAAGAACAGAAGTGATTGCCAGTTAGGTTAAGCTGAATCTAGTCCAGTGAGAAGCATTATCATAGACTTGTGGTAATATGATAACTTGCATATGATATGAACCATGCATTGTAAACAAATCTGACAAGAAGGTTTGTCCGTCTGCGTCTGTCTGTGTTTATCTGGTCACATAACTTAAAACACTTGGGTTTGATGTAGACTAGCTATCTCAAATTTGCATAGCAGAGGGCCAACCTTAGTCATTCCGCTGAAGGGCAGGTGTAATGTTCTATTGAAGGCACTGAAGATATAGGTCTAACAAGTTGACCTTGTGATCCCTCGAGAGGAGTAGCTATAGGCTCACAAAATTATTTCATTAACACTCCAAATAGACAGCCTACTAGAACATTACCCTGACATTTTAAATCAGAAATGCAGATCTATGCTCATCCCCACTGAAGATCATTTTTGATTTGAACACTCCTGACTGAAATCAGTGTAGTTTACTGATCAAGAAAAGAAAAACTATCAGACCATGAGCAGTAGCCTACGTAGGCCTAAGCTATGCCATACCATGCAGGTCAATGTAACCTCCGCCCAGCAGGGGGCAATCTAGTCTATGAAGTAATTTATAGTTCCGGCAACAAGAGCCGAGTAGCTTGCTGGAGAAATTGTAAAAAGAGAGACTTGTGAAAGATGGATGTCAACCAGTTTACCGACATAAATGGAAAAGCAATTACGCTTGATTCCCAGACACATACGGACTTCTGCCGAGAATTCACTATCAGCAACCCGAAGTTGTCCCTGCGCAGTATTTTGATGTATACCTGCAGTGTATGGTTATTTGCGTATGCTGTATTCTTCATAACCGACGTAAGGATGCACTAAGTGCAAGTGACTTTGTAGCCTACAAATGCTTATTCTACTCTTTTTTAAAAATATATACTGTATATATTATATATGACTATTAGGTGATGCTCGTAGGATAGCAGGATATAGGATATGTTTTGACCGCTTACTTGCGAGGTAGTCCACGCTACGTTGCCATATTTGCTCACTAATTTTTTTGTTTAATGTCAAACTGCTGGGGTAGACTCGACTCGACTGGTCTTTGTGAAAGTATGTAGACGAAAGTAGGCTACTATTAAACATACATAGTGGCTAAGGTAGTCTAATCTTGTGACAATAACACATGGCTAGATAGCTCATTGAACTCCATGATTACACCCAATGCATCTCAACTATTAGGAAAATCATTTGTTGATCACATAATAATTCTGACCTCCTTAGCGACGAAATAAGGAGAATGAAGTAGACTGGCTGATGGCTTGAATTGAGCTCCGTGCCTAGGAAACATAATTCTTAATTCATATTATTTTTAATCTGGGATGTGATATTGTCTGTAAGGTGTTTGCATGCTTAAGGCTTGCTTAACTCAACTTCTTTTTGTTCTTATTTCAGAACACCATTGTCCTCTCGAGTGCCATCATTGTGACCCTGGTCAGCATGATGATCTGCATTCACTTTGTGAAGGTGGACCATGAAACATTACTGATCATTAGATCCCTGGGTGTGCAGGTGTCATCATCCTTTGCCTCAGGGAGAGAATGTACATCTTTCATCGAAATGAGCAAAATAAAAGATATTGTTATCAATGAGGCTGTGCATATGGTAAGTGCATTATGTACATCAATTGAACTTTTATAATAAGATTCACATTCAGCAAATATATCCTCAAATATATCCTCACGATCCACTCCGTTCTATGTGCACTCAGACAAACGTGACTTTGTCTAGACTGCCCTGGCTCCGTAAACTGAAAACAAATACATTGTGTACCCACTCATACAACACTTTATTGCTGCCAATCAGAAACTGGTGATGTTATTTTGTACCACAAACCTGGAGCAGTGATTGGAGGGTCTGTTTTTGGCTGTTGTTCAAATATCTTTTTCCAACTTTTCAAGCTAGCTTATGGGCTTTAACTTGCCTGTTTATTATGCAATTGTGTGTGTCATTTTATTTATATTGTTTTTACTCTTTAAGGCGACCTTGGGTGCTCTGAAAGGTGTCAAGAAACAAATCAAATGTATTATTATTATTGTTCTTGTTGTTAAACTATTTGTAATAGTGCATTGAGCTTATATTCCCTAAGATAACCATTTAGCTTGACCTGCACCATCTGTTATGATCATTTCAGCACAGGGTCATATACTACCTCTGCATTCTTGTGAAGGACCCTTCAGATCCTGAAATGGTATCCAGTGTAGTTCCTCTTTTTCAGGTATGCATACATATACCCAGGGGGCAAAGGGGGTTTACCAGACATGGGCTGCTGTAAAAGGTTGTCATTCCGGGGAGTTAAATCAGAAATGAGGTAGCATTGTTTAGACCCTAATTGTAAGTTTCCAGCAGCTTGTTGCCCGGGTTGGCCACCCAGGTTGTGATCCTCAGACATCATAGATTTCATTTTTGTATGACAACCTTTTACAGCAGCCCATCTCTGATTTCCTAAAACAATGTGTGTTTTTCCCCCTGAGTAATACATAGTAATGTCTCTTTAAGAAATTATATCTGTCTATACTGTGTATTTAAAATGATATAAAATGTATCACTTGGAATAGTGTTATCTCTCTGAGAAATTTGTATTTAATGCCTTTCAGAGTTCCAAACCACGGTTGAATTGCTTAGTTCAAGTATATAAAGCCTGTCAGGAGGTCCTGTTACAAAACTCATGACAAGGTAAATCACTGCTGCAGACTTCATACAAATACTTTAATTCATATAGGCAATCATATAGAGTTCAACTTCATCAGATGAAATTAGTGCTATATAATGTTTTGTTTTTTGTTTTTTTTGCAGATTCCTTCCAATCCCAGTCTGATGCTGTAATGCTGTAACAAGAGTAACATTTGTATTTATATTGCACTTCAGGGTATGGGCTATGTGCCTGACTTTTATATGATTAAGTCAAGATTAAAGTAAAATGTATACAACCTTTCATGATTTGTAATGTTTGTTTCATTATTTGGACCAAATTCGTTAAGTATAATGTATAATTAACGAAGGGGTGAATTCTCCAATTCGTGCGTAAATCGTGCATAAGCCCCTTTTTTACGCACTTCAGTTACGCACTTTTCAGTTACACATATTCTCCCAGTTTGAATTCAAGGTGGCCTTATAAGAGGCGCAATTTATTTAAAATAGAACCAGACTGATCTACCACCTCGTTGATTTAGGTTGATAAAAAAAAATGCTGAACGTGGACTTTTTCATTGACCTTCTGAATGCCATTCAAATCTAGCATGGCTAGCGGAGAGTGGAACAGCCACCAATCAGCATGAGGAAAACGCAGGGAAAACGGCACCGGACATGATGTATTTCTGGAAAATGGCGATGAGGAAGTGCCTTGCCAATCGGTGAAGCTAATCAGTCAAATCCTGACCCCCTGGGTCTGTGCATAGCTCATCATCGTCTTGCCCCCCCCCCCCCCCCCCCCCCGAATTAATTATTCAGATTAATGTAGCCTCATGGATAATGTAATGTCGGGAAATATGTCACCATGTGACACGGTTAATGGGGAAAAACATGAAGCTGCATCAGCATGATAAGCACCAAATTTGTTCATTTGTAATGTTCTGTGTAACCTACAGTATGTGTACTCAGAAAAAGGCCTACAGCCGACTTCCAGCATGCTATTTCACCTTGTGGTGCTCAACCTTAATACAGCCCTCGGGAGTGCGTAGCTGAAAAGGTGCTTATGCCAGTGGTAAAACACGCACAAGACTTGTATACATAAGAAACGCCCAGATTTTGGGGTTGCTCCTCCCAAAATGCGTAACTCTTTCCATCGTGCGTAATTGACAGATTTAAGCGGAGAGGAGACTTTGCGCAGGCCAAAAAGTACTTAGTTACAGGCTTGTAAAAAAACTTGTGCACACGGGAGAATTTGCCCCTAAAGGTTTGAAAATATTACACTAAAATACACTATTTAAAAAAAAAATTGCTTTAGGTATACGTAATTGTGGACACACAACACAACTTCGCTGGTAGGAGGTTCCACTTCGACAGGCATTCCAGTGCACTTTTCCCATTGGTTTGGCTGGGCACTGGAACGCAGCAATGGGGGGACCCCGACCTCAAGTGCCCTTTTTCTTGACCTCCGAGTTTTGGAATGAATTTGGGAGATTCCAACTACTGGGAAATATTCGAATTCCGAGTTGTCAGGAATGCAGCATAAAAACAGACAGGCTAGACTATAAATCTGATCTTTTGTACAACGTATAGACTAATATTGAAGGGAAGCAAATTAACTCAGATTAAACAAAATCTCATATTGGCCAATTTTTTTTTTTAACATTCAACTTCCGACGCAGCTTATGAACAGACCTTCCTTACAGACTGACTGTATGGTAGTCACATGATGTGTCGGTCACCTGACAAGTCAGCTCTTCCTGCTAAGTGAGGCGTTTCTGCAATGAGCTTTCTTCAATCGCAGTAGAACACCTTCTTCGATCGCTATAAAACACCTTAATGTGTTTTTTTCTGTTATTCTGTTGATGAGAAGTTCCTTGATAGAGTTTGCTGTAACATTTCGTTTCGTAACACCAAGATAAACCAGTCTGACGTTAGGGGTTGGCTTTAGCCGTCGTTTTAGCAAGTTAGCTTATTTCACAATGCAAACATTTCGTACGTTGTGATAAGAATTAAAATACTCGTCGTATTTTGTCCAACATGGCTTCTATTCTTGATGAATATGAAGACTCTCAGAACATTCGCATCCCGGCTCATTCGCACAACCGCTTGCCAGCAACCAACATTGGGATAACTCATTCGGGTAACGTATTCTTAAGATGTGGTTGCATGACCCTCTATATTTCAAGTCAAGTCAATATTTCGTTAATTAAGTAAGTAACTGTAGGCAAGTGCCATAACGACTACCTCTGTGTTGCTTTGTAGGATTTGTGAATGTAAGGTTGGAGGAAGAAAAGCCCATATTCAATAAGCAACGGATTGATTTTTCTCCTCCTGAAAAGATAAACCATTTTACAGTATGCAACAATCAGCTTTGCATGAGTTTGGGGAAAGACACTATTTTAAGGTAGGCTACGCGTAAGGCTACACTTGACCTGATGTACGTTCACATTTGGCCTATTGAACGCTCCTCTGACTTGTACCAGAGTATAGCCTACGTCATCTATTGGAGGTGCAAACAATATCGGAGTTTGGTTGATTTGACCATCAGTTAACTTCGAAACTGACATTTTACTTTGGATGGACAAATACATGAGTGATTAACGTCAAACAAATCTAGACTGGGAGGTACTCAACATTTGACACCTTTGGCTTGTTTTAATTACCAAAATGTTAAAAAGGAACCAGAAGCGAAAATAATGATATACAAAATTGTAATTTCAGTACACAACTCTACACGACAGAATTACTTTAATAGCCCTTGAACCAGCTCCTTACTATGTTTGTTTGCACCTTTAACAGCATGGCATAGGCCTACTTGGTTACCGCCCACAAAAGCCTGTATGTTTGTGTGCAAGAATGCACTTTCAGTATGCATTCAGGTCAAATTTCACATTAACACTTTGTGTCATTAACATGTTCTTGTTTTTAAAGAATTGATCTTGGGAAACCAGATCAGCCAAACCAAGTAGAGTTGGGCCGTAAAGATGACAGCAAAGTGCACAAACTCTTCCTCGATCCAACAGGTAGGCCTACTGCAGTGCTTACACCTGGTTTCATGCATAACTTTATGATTGTATTATGTTGCAGGATTATGTACTCTACTATGCCATATTTATTTTACTGTAATCTATAGTGTTTGCCATATCCTTTTTAATGACTGTTGCATGGGGCCTACTAGCATGTACACGTATCAAAATCAAAGTAGTATCATATGTAAAGGATGGCACACCGTAAAGTTAGCCATTGAACGTTTAAGACTGTTTAAGTTATCAGAAATCTATGTAACTTAGCTCGCATTTGCAATATTAGCTTATTTGCAAACAAGCTAATTAAGAGAGATTGATTAAAGCGTCAACCAATGGTTTCCTAATGTTTATTAACCTGCCCATCAAAACTTTACTGGCATGTGTCTTCATCTTGAACACCTATCATCAATTACATTGTGAATTATTCTACAACAACAAGACATTTGTCAACATACTAGTATTTTATTGACAAGGCAGCATTGCCCTGTCAAAAGTAAAGAAGAATGACACATAGCTTTCCCAAGTCTATTATTTGAAGTCAAGTAAATCAAGCATAGAGCAGTAAAAAATGCTTGATGACGCACTGCCCTGGGTGTGTTTTTTTTTTTTTTTTTTTTTTTTTTTAAACTCGAAATCCAGATTACCTAATAAAGCCAATCATTCAAGCTATAACTTATTTTCAATGTAATGTGGCAGGAGCTGCTGTATGGTCACAATTCACTCCATAGCATAGTGTGAAGGCATGTTTGCGAGAAGCAATTTAATTTGTTTTGCAATGAAAATGTACACTCACTTTCAATTTTGACAATAGTCTTGGTTGTTGTTGGTGGCATTATTGCATCCCTTCAATGCACAATTATTGTTATGGATTGGGATCTCCTGTAGGCCTAAGGGATTCTGCATGTGCATTTCAAAACATTGCAACGTGGAAGCTAAATAGCTGCTTACAGTTGTTTGCGAATAGTTAGAATAGGTCTTAGTGAGTTAAGGAAGTGGGATGCTCCTCCATGCGCATTTTGACATGCGTCATTGATGTGCGGGTTCAGTTATTGGGAGGCACACATTCCTTGCATGCTGCGTTGATGATGCAATTCACTTCACATGCCACTTGTGCGGGACACCGATGCAGGACTACACCAAGCTTGTGCTATTTTTCGCAATTATACAAATAAACATTTTGTCTTTGAATTCTAAGTACATAGCTGACTGACGTGTTAAGACCACACATTCAGAAAATAGAATCGTCTTTTATTTCTACGTATATAGCTGATAGTTATTCAGTGCAACACTGTATTGTAATGACACATTCAGAAAATGTTAAATGTTGTGCTCTTGTTTTCTTTAGGTTCTCACCTGGTAATCAGTCTTACCTCAAGTGAATGTGTCTATTTGAATAGAAACACACAGAAGATTCGAAGCCTCTCAAGGTGGAGGGGTCATCTCATTGAGAGTGTGGGTTGGAACAAAGTGCTTGGAACTGAGGTGACAACAGGGCCCATTCTTGTGGGCACCAGTCAAGGCATCATCTTTGAAGCTGAGATTTCTGCCTCTGAGGGTAGCTTGTTCAACACTAACCCAGATCAGTACTTCAGGCAGGTCCACTCTCTTGAAGAGGATGGGAAACCAGCTCCTGTCTGTTGTCTTGAGGTTGAACGTGGTATGGAGTCGAAGTACTTCATCATTGCCACTACACGGAAGCGTCTATTTCAGTTTGTGGGGAAGGTAGCAGAGGGATCTGAGCAGCAAGGTTTCAGTTCCATATTTTCTCAAAACCAGGAACTTCTTCCCAGTTTTCAGGAGTTTCCTGTCAACATGGGCTACAGTGAAATTACTTTTTACACTTCCAAGCTCCGCACTTGCCCTAAAGCCTTTGCTTGGATGATGGGCAATGGTGTGTTATATGGGCAGCTGGACTATGTCAGACTTGACTCACTCCTTAGTGATGTCCAAGTGTGGGAGTACACATCAGATATCGACTTCAATTTCAACAAGCCCATATCCATCGTGCTCACCCAGTTTCACTTCTTGCTCCTCCTTCCAGACAGAGTGAAAGCTATATGTACCTTAAATGGGCAAGTGGTACATGAGGACGTATTTCCGGATAAATTTGGCACCTTGAAAAAGATGATCAAAGACCCGGCAGGAGGGCTGGTGTGGATTTACACAGAGAAGGCGGTCTTTCGTTACCATATACAGAGGGAGGCAAGAGATGTCTGGCAGATGTATATGAACATGAACAAGTTTGATTTGGCCAAAGAATACTGCCGGGATCGTCCAGAGTGCATGGATATGGTCCTTGCCAAAGAGGCAGAGCACTGCTTTCAGAATAAACGTTATCTGGAGAGTGCTAAATGCTATGCCCTAACCCAGAACTACTTTGAAGAGATTGCACTGAAGTTCATCGAAGCAAAGCAAGAAGAAGCCCTGAAAGAGTTCCTCATTAAAAAGCTAAACAATCTGAAGCCAAGTGAGAAGACTCAGATTACTTTGCTTGTTACCTGGCTGACGGAGCTTTACCTCAATCGACTTGGGCTTCTTGAGTCTGATGATGGCAAGAATGCTCTTCTCCAAACCACTCGTGATGAGTTCAGACGCTTTCTGAGCAGCACCAAACACAAAGAATGTTTCTACAACAACCGAGACACTATATATGACCTACTGGCTAGTCATGGGAATGTAGATGACATGGTGTATTTCTCAGTCATCATGCAAGACTATGAGAGAGTTATTTCGCACCACTGTCAACACGATGACTACAGTGCAGCTTTGGAAGTTCTCTCTAAACACTGTGATGAAAAGCTGTTCTACAAATTCTCTCCTGTCTTAATGCAGCACATACCCAAGAAAGTGGTTGATGCCTGGATCAAAATGGGAAACAGGCTTGATCCCAAGAAGCTCATTCCAGCTCTGGTGAACTACAGTCAGATGGGAAGCACTCAGCAGATAAATGAAACCATTCGGTACATGGAATTCTGTGTATATCAGCTCGAAGTGAAGGAAGAAGCCATCCACAATTATTTACTGTCCTTATATGCAAAATATAAGCCTGACTCACTTTTATGGTACCTAGAGCAGGCTGGTGCACAAGCTTCAGAAATCAACTATGACCTGAAATATGCTCTACGGTTGTGTGCTGAACATGGATATCTACAGGCATGTGTCCTTGTCTACAAGATTATGGAGCTGTATGAAGAAGCTGTGGATTTAGCATTGCAGGTTTGGAGTGCCAATTATTTATCATTTTGCACGTATAACCCTTTTACAAGCATTATAAATTCTTTACCATTTAGGTACAAATATTCATATTGTTGTTTTTTTAATATTGAATTATGACATGTGTACATACAGGTGGATGTAGACCTAGCCAAGTCCTGTGCAGACCTTCCAGAGGATGATGAGGAATTGAGAAAGAAGCTGTGGCTGAAAATCGCTCGGCATGTAGTGCAAGAAGAGAAGGATGTGAAGAAGGCAATGAACTGTCTATCGAGCTGTAACCTCTTAAAGATTGAGGACATTTTACCGTTCTTTCCAGATTTTGTCACTATTGACCACTTTAAAGAGGCAATATGTAGTTCCTTGGAGGAGTATAATCAGCACATTGAAGAGCTGAAACAGGAGATGGAGGAGGCTACAGAGAGTGCTAAACGAATCCGAGAAGATATTCTGGAAATGAGGAACAAGTATGGTGTGGTTGAGTCCCAAGAGAAATGTGCCACTTGTGACTTTCCTCTTCTCAACCGCCCGTTCTACCTTTTTCTATGTGGCCATATGTTTCACTATGACTGCCTCTATCAGGAGGTAAACACGCACCTCTACACACATGAGCAAACCAAGTTAGAGGAGCTACAGAAGAAGCTTGCAGGTGTTACCATGACAACCAAGTCTCGTCATCGGCAAAAGGAGGAGGATTCAGTCAGTTTGGGAATTAACCATGTTAGCCGTGAACAAATCAAGTCTGATATCGATGATATCATTGCATCTGAGTGTGTGTACTGTGGTGACCGAATGATCAAGTCTATTGATAAGCCTTTTATTGATCCTGAGAAGTTTGAGGAGGAGAAGTCAACCTGGTTATGATCATTCATTCCTCCTTTTCTCTAGATCTGACATCCTGTAGAGATCTCATGGCTTGTGATTAATTTGTTAATTACAGTAGAATACCTTTGAATGTTGCTTTTGTGCAGCTTGTTTATTTGGAAATGTATTTTTAAAATCACATGTTTATAAGTAATAGTTGATATGCCTACTTACTCAAGTTAAATGATCTACTTTCCAGTTGTTGTAAAGCATTTTCCAGTGATGGTCCTTTGCGTTATTGCTATGTGTTTGTCATAAGAACTGTGTACTATTCATGCACAATACTACTAGTTTTTATGCCCCTCATTGGCAATATATTTTAGAAACCAATGAAAATTATTGTTTCAGTGCACAGTAGTGTAGGCCTAAGCCTAATCATATAGGCCTAGGCTAGCTTTTCTGTTTATGCCGCCCATCTCGCTAATGTTCATTAAAACGATTATCACATGACTTCCCTGACTTATGATTGTTGGGAAAATATAAGGATATGGTGTTATCCACAGATATATATCCATAGACTGTTTAAAAAAAAAAAAAAAAGTTCTGATAACGTGCACTCGCGATACTTTGTTACTCAGACTTTCCAACAGTACCAGAGCCAGAGAAAGCCATGCGACGTCCTTACGTCACTGTCCACTCGGCAATCTTCGGAAGGTTTCAGACTATACCAATAGATGCTTGGAATATCAAACATGCTGATATTGTTGTTATGGTGAACAAGACAATACGATTGTAAATGTATAGTTTAACACATTTTCTGTACCAGCACCGTGTAATGAAACATGCTGTTAAATCTCGGCGAGAACACGATAGGAAAGGCAATTTTATCTGTTATCGTTCATTATGCCTGTTCGTTTCTCTGTCCTCGCCATGGCGCCGTGTCCCTGCTCTCTCAGTTACTGAAAGTGGCCGCCTCTCTTCTACTGCCGACCCTACGCTCTCAGAATCACTCTGTACCCACAACCGCCATTTTGGAGGCAGAGAGCGCAGAGTTGGCAGCAGCAGAGATCGAACGAAAAAGGGGACACGGGGCCCAAGGTGAGCAAGTGTTTATGAGAAAACATGGAGGAGCAATGGGGGAAAGATGGCCGGGAGGGAGAAAAGTGTTAGCTCTGTGTAAGGGTCGTATAACCCAGTTGCTTGACTCTCACAGATTAGACGCGGGGAGTTCGATACAAGGCAAGATCCGCAACGTCCGTATGCATTCAAGAGCGTTCAATGTTTGAACCAGTATTTAAGTTACCTTATGCCATTCCTCGGCTGTCTCACGAAACCCTTAAAGAGACACACCCCATTTGAATTATTTGGGAAATATGTTATCAGAAAATTACCTTATGGCCTGGTTTAACGTTAGATTAACTCATTGTGAGCCATAGCCAACCATCAGAAACATTAAGTTACTTAGCTGATTCGTCAAATATACTGCTAGCAACAACAATCAAAACAGCAAAGCCTAAAACGCCATGCTAAAGCAGTGGGACCAAAGTAGACGATGCGTTTCACTCTTAATAGTGCTGAGCTTTGCCGTCATGTCAAGGTGGACCTGCACATTGGGGACGTCGCTACGTTAACGGACTGGAGCTAGCCAGTTCGCTAACGATAGCATGTTAGCAGCTAACAGTATAGCTTGCTAACGTCTAACATCTGGCAGCTAGCTGGAGCAAGTGTAACGCAGTAGAAGGTGTATCATTTGACCTCCAGTGTGTCTGATATGCCCAATGGGTCGTGCAGAGTTGCCGTGGGTTTTCATGCAACCACGTTAATGTTATGGTGGGGGGTGGGGGGAGAATCAGACTTACGCTACCTGGGCACTCAGCCAGGTCAGTTGGCCAGTCACACCTCAGTCGTTCCTTTTGCTAACGTTAGCGTGTTGGGGTCAGCCATTTCTGAAATAAGATTTGTTGTAGGTAATATGTTAACGAAGTACAACTAGGGTATAAGTCTAAACTGAACAAAATAGGGGTGAACTTAACGCTAGCGACGGTTAAAGGCGAGGGAGCTCGATAAAGTGTGGCAGGGGTTGGTGTGTGTGTGCATGGCTCCCCCCCCTAAATAGGCCCACAGTGTCTTTTGACCGGAAGTCAACAGAACACATTGCAATAATAATAGAAGAATAGGCTAGAAAAATGAATGACAGGACAACAACGATTTATAAATGAAAGGTGTTAAACAATGATCCATGGCCAGGGGATCTGATTATTGAAATGCACAGCCAGACAAATATTAGTGTGCCCCCATGATCATGGAAATCCTGTAGCAGTATCCCACCCCAGCCTGGAAAGCCATGAAATTCAATGCATTCATTTAACATCTTCAGTAAAGTCTTGAGATTGAATTTGCCACTTGTTGGGCTAAATTACATGTATCTTATTGCACTGAATGTTTTTCTGTGTGATCTGATACCTACTGGACATAGGCCTACCCTAACCCTGACATGTTATAAAAAATAATGGAAAGGTTGATTAATTTTCATTATAGCCCCAACATATAGGCCTAATTACATTTTGTGTAATGTGGGTTACAGTGAAAATATTAATTAGTTAGTCTACCTGTTTGTTCATTCAGTCAGCTTGTAGATAACCACCTTATTTACTAAATAAGGCTGCTGTGGTGGCCAGTACTTCAGCAATGTAGTAGGTTAATTGTACAATGTGAGGAGTCAGAACATATTGTGTTCCGTGGCCGTTTCAGAATTTCAGAATTCCTTGTGCTATACAGTTGTGTTCAAATAAATAGTGTGTTAAAAAGTCCAAAGTGCATCTTTCCACATTTCAAATGTAATGGGAGCATTCCCCATTCAATTCCAAGTGAGCATGTCACAGTGAATATTACAAATGACAAATAAATTATTTATTAATGACTGAACAAATAATGCAGACCATCTGTTGCTTTACTAGACTATTGGTTACACACTGTGCAGTAGGCCCATGCTTAGCCTGGATCCCCTGATTAGAAAGCCTATTATTGACATTTCAAACTAAGAGTCTACTTAATGTCCTAGTACTGTCCTAGGGGTACACGCCCTCTTGAGTCACTTCTGGATTTAGCTAACAAAAGTCAAGAAAGTTAAAAGTAAGTTACACTTATCCTGCATGATTAGTCTTGATATATTGTAGCCTACAAGCAACTAAGTTATAATATTATCCTTATCCTAGCACTATTCTAATGTATCTTAGGGAGACTTGTCCATGGATGTTTACAAGCTTGCTAATCATCTAAGCTTCATAAAAGCGTCTGGTTGCCACAATTGACAGTGTTGTATCAAGAACTTACCAACTTGACTTAAATGTATCAGTTTTCATCAGATTTGTACAGTATGGTCATGATTTTAATCAGATTTAGTAGTGTTTTAGTTTGTTGTTTTCAAACCATAAACTGTAAAAAAAAAAAGGAGAAAAATCTGTACAATCTGCACAATAGCATTTTACTATGTGACCACTCAGAGGAGGGGCGGGTCCGGAGAGAGCTAGGGAGAACTAGGCAGAGGCTGTATTAGTTGGAGGTGTGCATAGTAGCGCGAGGGCACACAATTGAATAGGACTTCACAGAATTTAAATAGGACAAGAAAAAATATCTTTCTCTGGCGGACACTGCACTGATATCAACAAATTCTTCATTCAGTTTTCTTTGTTGCTGTGGCCATTTATGATCCCATCTGCAACATAACCAAACAAAACACAAACTATTGTGGGCACCAACAAATATCAATAATTACCAGCAAATTCTTCAGTCATTCTTCTTTGTTGCTGTGGCTGTTTATGATCCAATCAGTAACATAGCCAGGCAAACTATAAGCTTGATGTGGACACCCACAAAAGTTTTAGGATACCTCAGATTTTCCATGAATCCAATGAATGACCTGAAATGGCGAAAAGCACTAAAGTGAAAACAAGTTTCATAATGTGTTTCATACATTCTCTCCACAACAGGTTATTTAACCATCACAGTGATTTCAAAGCTGTTTTATTAAAGGAATGCTCTGGAGCAAAAACGACCAAGGGTCTATTTTGAGAAGCTAATAGGTTAAACATTTTGTTGGAATTGGCAGAATTTTGAGCAAGAACGTTGTTTGCAAATAGGTTGGTAGGTTGAAGCAAACAATTTCCATGTGTCCTAGCTTCTGTTTCACCCCCTGTGTCTTAAAGCAAACAGACGCTGCTTTCAGAAGTTATTACACTGTAGAAGTTGAAAATTGCAGTTGCAATGGCAAGAAAATGTCAATTAATAAAATAAATAAAATTAACATTGATCGTTATTACCTTTTAAGGGGTTTTCATATCTCTGCTTCTTGAGGTCACGTACGAAAAAAAAAAAAAACCCTGAAAGGTTTTACCTAGCTCAAGTTGCTACAGCGCTACACTGTGGGTATGTAAATGGGAGGTCAGGGACATTCCTCCTGAGTGTAACACTGTACCTGCCTGACTTTGTTAGCTGCTGGCTGTAGGAACTTAGGAGCTAAGTGAAGCAGATTGTGTTGTATCGACAGTACACAGCAACCTAGGGAAACGGAGATCTTTGTGGAAACTTACCTGATTTCTCCTTTAAAAGTGTAAGAAAATAAATAAAAAAGAAATTAGTGCTTACCATTTCAGGTTATTATTTGTATTTAAACTTATGACATTTTAAGGGAAAAAATGTGTTTATAACTGACTTTTATTATTTCGAGTTACATTTCTATGCAGACTATGCACTTCAATGCATATATTAAGATACATAAATCTGTAAACAGTGACAGACCAGATCCATCACAGCCTGCATTGCTCTCAGGTTTGCAGTTAATTTGTCTGGAGGCAAGTTTGTACAATATCTACAGGGCTAATTGATACACAATTACCTTGATGCACGTGACGGTTTCTGACATTAGGCTATATGCACATTGTAATTATGTTTGTCTTGTTTGCTTCAGGTAGAACATAAAAAAATAGGTATTTCAATTTGATCTCCACTGTTGTTATTTCATAACACTAAACTGGCTATACATGCTTCTCATTAAGAATGTTTCTAGTACACAATGATGATTGTACTTTCAAAAGGTTGAGGTAACGTGTGATGTATGAAGTATCAAGTATGTATAAGCTGTTCTAGATTTTTATTAGATAAATGTGTTTAATGAAATTCCATCTATTGCAGTAAGTGACTGTGCCCTATATGGACCGTTGTGCATCTCTATGGCCTCTCAGCAAGATGAGACAGACCCCACAGCCTGCCCAAAGCTGGCCAAGCCAGTTCACATGCAGTACCTGGAGCGGTCACTGAGACTGGATTCCTTCTTGCAGCAAACAGCCAGTACGTTTAATGGAGACATTTCCAGGTAAATGAAGAGTTTTCTGAAGATTTCATTCACTTAAATACATTTTTTTCTTATAATGTTGCATGGATTATTATATAAGACTGGAAAAGTGTTGTTTCTCATTACATAGCAGTATGCCATCATGGGATGCTAGACAATAAAAGCAACTTGCAATGTTTTTTTGTTTGGGCAGTTAAATGTGTAGCCTGTGATTCTGGGAAAAGGTTGTTGATAATTGCAGTCAGGAGCCAGTAGAATTACCGCTTCTGTGGTCGTGAAGCAATGCATTGATTGGTTGGAATAGTGTATGGCTTTATTCAAGCCACTTTATTTTTCATTTACAATCTGAGGGGTATTTCACAAAGGCATAATTAAGAAATCCAAGATAAGTGATAAAGCAAGGCTTGATCTAGCATTGTCTGGTCATCCTAGCTCAACATGTGTCATTAACACCAAATCCAGGATGAGTAACGACTATGTTAAAGGGATATTACACTCATTTTCCACCTCTCCCAATTGATTTTTTCTCCAGTTCATCCAGCCGTTCTCTGAGTCTGGCGATACCACTAGCATAGATCATTGAATCGGATGAGCTCCAACCTAGCATAGATCATTGAATCGGATGAGACCATTAGCATCTCACTTGCTAGCATCACGTTTAAAAGTGACTAAGATTTCCGGTGGCATCATAGGTGTTGTGAAATAGCCCTCAGGTCTGCATAGGAACATAAACACAGATGGGACAACTGCAGGAAGTGATCTCAAACTATTTGATTTTAGATTAAATTTAACATTTTTGTATTCGCTGAAGGTTGTTTCTTGGGACCCCAGTGTTCCTCAGACCCCACATTTAAAACCACTGAACCAAAGCAATTTTCAGAATTTGACAAATAGTGTATTGGAGTAGAATTGCAAACGGCAACTTTAAATCGTTAAAGGTATAGTTTGTCATTGTCAATATTTTTTCTTCAACTCTTGTCAACATATGTCTTATGATGTTAGGCAACTACATCCAATTTCTCATAATTGGTTGTTTCTCATAATTGGTCACAGAATGCTGCATTTCTATTAGTGTTAACAATTATACACTAGAGCAATTAATGTTTGCCCATTGTAATATTTGGTAAGCTTGGTTTTCTGTTGTGCTTCAGTGAGGACAGTGATGACTCTTTGGCGGAGGGGCCCTCTCTTTTGGCCTCAAACCCACACGCTCCTCTGCAGGCAATCAAAGAAAAGCCTGCAGACCTCACAGAGAGTGGGAGAAGGACCAGGCTGACAGAAAGCAGCCCGATGAATGGAGCTGTGCTGTTAGGTTAGTTCAGCAATTTTCCGAAAGCAGATGTTCTTGAAGTTTTTTGTCCTAAAGCATTTTGTTTCTGTGTCTGACTGCCACTCTAATGGCCTTCTTTACAGAGCAAAACAAAGGCAGTTTGTACAATTTTTCCAAGCTGAAGAAGAGCAGAAAGTGGTTGAAGGTTTGTATTGTCCAAATGTTCTACTGTGTGTCCTCGAAGCGTTCAGTCCAATATTTGGCATGTGTGTGTTTTTTGTTTTTTTAATGTTTAAGTGGTGTGCAATGTTTCTTTTTTTAGGGCATTCTCTTAGGTGACGAATCCGATTCAGAGTCTGACTTGAGTGATTCAGACTTCTCTTTGTCCCATGAAGAGCTACAAGACATGCTGCGGCTCCACAAACTCACCAAACTCCATCAGAGCAGGTTTCATTCAGACCGTGAGGTGAGAAATACACAAATACTTGCGATTAACAGTGAATAGAAAATTAGATAATTAAATATAAATTGAATATTCAAAATACATGTTCTCACCTTGTTTCCACAGCTGCAGCAGTATCAGTATTACAGTACAGGTCTTCTCTCCTCCCATGACCCCTTCTATGAACAACAGCGACAACTATATGGGCCAAAGAAGAAGAAGTTCAAGGAGGAAAAGAAATGTAAGACCATGTGCCCTAATTTGAGTCTCGCTCATCCTAAATTACAAAATAAATGTGCTAGTTCAACGTAATGGGCAAGACATTGAAGTACAAACATTGAGGAGTCAGTTCAGTGCCCCCACATGCTACATGATAGCTGTATTTTATGTACAAGAACTTTAATTTTGCACTTGCCAAATAGTTTAGGGGCCTATGCAGCAGCATTTTATTTAAAAACAAAAACATATTCATGTATAATAGAAAGGATACAGGTGAAAATGAGAATTGAGGACTAATAGTTTCTATTCCTCTGGCAGCAAAACTGAAAAAGGTAAAGAAGAAGAAGAAAAGGGGTGATGACTTCTGTGCAGAAGGACGGCCATATGTCACCAAAATCTTTGCCAAGTTTACTCATGATATTCCTCTTCCCTTGTCCAAGAAGAAGCACTTAACCATTGAGCAACTAAATGCAAGGAGACGAAAAGTCTGGCTTACCATTGCAAAAAAAGAGAATCCAAAGGTAAAAACATGACAGACACTAAATGATTTGTCGGAATAACCAAATAGTAAAACTGATCTTTATCTGTATCTGTCATTCCAGGCATTTAAACAGAAAGCATCAGCGAAAAACTTTGTTCTGTCTAATGCCAAAAAGGTAAAACTGTTCTGGTGTATTTCTTCCACTTTGTTTTTGCCATTGTCATTGTTATACTGTCTGTGATAACTAGGGCTGGGAGGGTATGGATTTTTTCTTACCGCCGTTGAAAAGTAAGAAATTATCACGATTTGCGGTACACTGTTTTAAACTTTAAAATAGTTTTCACTTGCAAGATTTGCAAATAGAACAAGAAGATTTTCAGTCATAACAAGGTAAAATCAAGTGCAAAAATGTCTAAAAATTCATTGTTATAATATTGTTATACGCATATATAAAAGAAAAATAAGCATATGATCACTTAATTTAAGGTTATTTATCTCACTCAGAATTCTAGGGTTTGTTTTTGCAGTGCAATCTCAATCTAATCAAAAACACTGCAGTAAAGCTAAAATTACATCTTACTCTGTGCAGGGAGCATACATGTTGTGGTGCATCCCAAAAAGGCAAAAGCCCATAAATTAGGTCCATAGTATGCAGTCAGGTATTGAAGTTTAACTAGCCAAATAGTTATATGGAATTTTATTCCACAGTGTTCAGCCCAACTACCAGTATTAAATGTAAGCGGTTGGAAAGTATGTCTCAGTTTCTTGTGTGTGTTTGATTGCGTTTTTGTGCCTGCACATTCTTTTGTGCTTCAGTTGGCACACCAGTGCATGCGTGAGGTACGTCGCGCTGCTATCCAGGCCCAAAAGAACTGCAAAGAGACTCTGCCACGTGCCCGCCGGCTCACCAAGGAGATGTTGCTCTACTGGAAGAAATATGAGAAGGTTGAGAAGGAGCACCGTAAGCGTGCCGAGAAAGAAGCTCTTGAACAGCGCAGGTTGGATGAGGAGATGAAAGAGGTACACTCAACAGATTTCATAGCAGTGTTTATCCGTGCAAACACATACACTGGACTATACTGGCCTCGTGGATGTAACTGGCCCCTGTACTTCATGAATTCAATCTTTTTGGTCATTTGTTCTTCTGCAGTCATCTACTACAAGTGACACTGGCTTTCTGACTTTAAATTAACCTGCTCCTTGGTACATAGTGCATCACTGTCTACATACAGAAACCACTATCACCAGGCTTTTATGATGTGCATTTGCAGGCAAAGAGACAGCAGAGAAAGCTGAACTTCCTCATCACACAGACGGAGCTATATGCTCACTTTATTGGTAGCAAACAGAACCTGGCAGGAGGGCACAGCACCCAGGATGAGATCCTGAAGAAACTAGAGGACAAGACTTCCCAGAGGCAGATTGATATTGGTGGAGGGGTCATCGTGAACATGGGCCAGGAGGATTATGGTAAGAAGAGATCTACCCTGACTGTCTTGCAATGATATGTGATTTTTTAAAACTTGCCTCAGCTCTGGTGGCATTTTTGTTTTTGCACATAATGACTATTTGTGAATGATCATTCTCCCACTCAACATGAAATACATTAGGAGGTTGAAACTTGAATAATGGATTTCCTCTGGGAATTGGAATTGGTCATGTCTTTTTGAGAATTTAATATTCTGTGTTTTTTTTTAATTATTATTTATTTATTTATAGCTGTTTAGGAGTTTCACATTATAAATTTAGAAAGTTTTAATCAGTTGAATGTTTCTTAACTTTTCGACACCATGGGCTGATCAGAAGCTACTTGTTTAGACTTAGAGTTTTCTCATGCATCAAGGATCAACAAACTATGTCAATACTTGATTCAAGGGTAACGTATCACATCTCGCACATGCACAGAACGTACGCTTCGGTGTGTTCCGAGGCACTTTTTTGACCGACCCGGGGAGAGGGGAGCCGACTGTTCAGTCCGACTGCTTTTCTGCCGACAGTCGGTCGTCGGGTTGGTGTGTGCAGGGCAGGCCTTAACAAAGGTGTCCCACAAGAATCAATCCTGAGTCCAGTCCTTTTCACCATTTACATCAACACCATCAACACAGCTGTGGAGAGCACTAAAATGGATCTTTTTGCCGATGACACAGTTTCATGTTGGCCTGCTCCCACCTTAGCTCAAGCTTCCCAATCCTTACAGCAGTGCTTTAATATACTATAGGCCAATTGATTGGAAAAACATCAAGCTAACATGCTCAAACTGTTGTTTGAAAGCATGATTACGATAACTGGTGGAGTTTTGAGCAATGCAAAACATGAAAGCACACCAGGCATACACTTGCATCAAAAACAAACTGTATTTCACACCACTGACAATGTTCAAAATCGAATGAAACTCCTGTGGTAGTGTAGTGAGTTTGTCTACAGACAAATAGAAGTATTGTAAGCATCAGTGTTTTTCGAAAGGTTGTAAAAATATAATTTTATGAAGGGTGTGTTTTTAGGCTATCTTAGCTGTCTTCCTGTCACTGGCCACCTTAAAGGAAAGGCTTAACAAGTCAGTGTCAACAGTCAAGCGAATGCAGCGCAAACCACAGTCAGTGAACGCGAAAGTAGAGTAGCCGAGAGTAGCTTGTGTTGGATAAAGGCATCTGCTAAATTACTATATGTGGCCTAAATAAAGACATAGCCAAATTGGATACATTTGAACAACATGTGGATTGTGGAAGCAGTCTTGGGCATGAATCAGTGAGGAAGAGTTTAATTCCACAATCAAGTTTCGTTCATTTGAAAGAATAAATGGAGTTCAGTTGATTTGAAAGCATAAATCTCATAACTCACTGTTAAATATTTACTGAATATTTATTGAAGCTGACTTTGGGCTAGGCTAATACTTGATATGTAGGCCTGTTGAAGCTACAATAAATAGGTATAGAAATTATGTTTAGCCTATTATTCTTAATTTTAGTAAAATAACATGGTACCACCATTTCCAGAATGGAAATGCACGTTGCATGCATGTTGGACGCCATATGTATTTGTTTTTATCCGTTTTGCATCTGTATATATTTTTCATATTCATTTAATTTCAATCTTCACAGACTGTGAATACTACAAGGCACAGGCTCTGAGAAATGCCAAAGAGGCCTATCAGATCCACCAGACCAGGGTATGTTGTTAAAGCCTCATGTGTTAGAAATTGTTTTTGTCTTAACATCACATCAATGAATATTTGCATGTTTTTTATTTTATTTTATTTTACTGCAGACCAGATTATTTGATGAGGAGGCAAAGGACAGTCGATGTGCTTCTCTCCATGTGGCCAGCGTATCTGGGTCAGGATTTGGAGAAAGCTATAGCTTGGCCAACCCATCGATTCGTGCAGAGGAAGACATTCCACAGCCCACTATTTTCAATGGAAAGCTGAAGGGCTATCAGCTGAAAGGCATGAACTGGCTAGCTAACCTCTATGAGCAGGTAACCTCCATGTGTCATGTCATATGCCTCCATAGGTACATACTGTAAACTCCATTTGTGGTATTATTACGTGTCTGGCCAGCAGGGGGACGGGGGGTATGTCCAGAGAATTTTAAGCATGTCTGGGACACTAGTGCAGATCTTGCTAGGCTGTTTTTCCGCTAGGAGACTGGGGGGAGCAGGGAAAGCTTCCATTCTCACCACGAGAGGTCATTTAGCCATCATTAAGTTGAAAATGTTGCATAGAGGGCATTTAATAAAAGCGTAGCGTCTTAGCAGCCTAACTGGTGCACACACAAAACTGACTAGATCAGCCATCAGGAAACAATGTATGTGGTCCTACCTTTGCTGTAAATACATTTCTGCATTTTTCTTACTATATTGTTGGATATTTGCAGGTGTTGCTACTACTGTTTATCACAATCGATTTCACCATCCCTTCTCGTTGCTTATTGGCCTGCCATTTTTGTGTCTGAGCGAAACATTAGTGAACTATCATGTTCCAGACTAGTATCTCCCTGAAAGGAGATGTAGGCAGGGCCAGGCTAGCAGACACCCGTGCGTCCTTCCTAAATAGCTATGCAGAGTAGACAATACCTATGCCCAGTGTACTTGAATGGTCTTGTGGTTTTTTTTCTGTAGAAAATGATTGTAGAAGCCACATGTGTATGTTTATTTTTGACGGTGATGTGGTGATGACTTTCAAGGGCTTGAATACTTCCCCAAGCTACTGTATATTTATTTTGAAATATCATTAAAGTGGTTTAATCCTTTTTTCTACAGGGCATCAATGGCATTCTTGCAGACGAGATGGGTCTAGGCAAAACAGTCCAGAGCATTGCTCTGCTGGCTCACCTTGCAGAGGTATGCCTGCCCGTTTTCACATAAGGTTAACATTTACTGGTTTTCAGTAGTTCACTTGGAGAAACTGCTTGAAGGAAGCTTATCTATGTGTATATTAGTATAATTTATAAACATACATGTTCATAATTTTGAGCTTTCCAAAAAAGTTGGAATTACATGGAATTTTTAAAAACATAAACCAGTATTCCAGCATATACTGATAGTCATATTTGTGTCATTATTTTGTGAGTTTTCCTATGCTTCATGTCTTAAAACGTAATTCGAGGGATTTCAACCCAGGGTCTATTTCACCAGGAAGAAATTCCATGGCTTTCTGCTCTTGTATCGTTAAATCAATTGAGCGTGCCCACTGATATGACGATACTGGACCAGGACGCCATACAATTTTCTTCCTACAGGCACAGGTCTTGTAAAACTTTTTAAATAAACTCCTGGTACGCTGAGTTATGATGCTTTGTTTTGTGTGTAGGGGCTCTATTCATACTATTGCAGAAGCATGGTGCTGTTTTGAGCATGCTAAGTGGTTAAAAACCTGAGCAGCCTGCTCAAAGCACCTCCACTGTTAGCCTCTCGGCTGGATGCGCTGAAGCCGGTCAAACTTGGTACTCCTTAAAGGGATAATCCGGAGTGAAATGCACTTTGGATCAATTTTTCGGACTATTGGGAGTACATACGTTGAGTTGACACCAAAATCATGTCATTCGGATGTATTTTGAGAAAGTTCGAGCTCACCGTTTTTAGCCAAAACTCGTTAGCCTGGAAGTGACTCGGGCATGTTCTTTCGCCGCTACAAAACGCTATTTTTATACCTCTTCTACTGTTCCAAACAACACTACACTTACGTGGTAGTGAGTAGAGGATCCCTAAAGCCAAACCGAAGTATCCCCACGTCTTTATGTGGTCGGATAGAGTCCAGAATTAATTTAATCGAGTCCGTACCTTTCCGGAAATGTTAATAAAGTGTTGTTAAAACGTTGCTAGCTGCAGCTGCGACATTTCCGGAAAGGTACTGACTCGATTAAATTTATTCTGGACTCTCTATCCGACCACATAAAGACGTGGGGATACTTCGGTTTGGCTTTAGGGACCCTCTACTCACTACCACGGAAGTGTAGTGTTGTTTGGAACAGTAGAAGAGGTATAAAAATAGCGTTTTGTAGCGGCGAAAGGACATGCCCGAGTCACTTCCAGGCTAACGAGTTTTGGCTAAAAACGGTGAGCTCGAACTTTCTCAAAATACATCCGAATGACATGATTTTGGTGTCAACTCAACGTATGTACTCCCAATAGTCCGAAAAATTGATCTAAAGTGCATTTCACTCCGGATTATCCCTTTAAGTCAACGTAGTCTAGCTCTCGAGGGTGTGTTCGACTTTTTGTAATGGTGAAATAGACCATGGGTTGAAATTGCTCTTGCATTACACTTTAATGATTTCCATTTTGTCTACTTTCTTGCTTGCTACATTCACACTTATGTCTGCTGCATCTGGTTTTGTGGTTCAATTATAGCGTGACAACATTTGGGGACCATTCCTCATCATTTCACCTGCTTCAACTCTTAACAATTGGCACCAGGAATTCTCTCGTTTTGTGCCTAAATTCAAGGTAAGAATATGGATCTGAACCACCCCTTTAAAGGAGTCCTAGAATTCAAAACCACATTGACCTTGTTCCTGTTGAATTTAGGCTGCGAGCAGTGTCCAAAGGACAACACCAAAGACTTTACCGCGTCCCCCGCCTGCTTTCGTATGCAAATTGGGAAATAGAAACAGCCGTGTTGAAATGCTCCAATCTGAACAGAGCTCAGATAACACGTAATAGGCGCCCATCCCCCTTTAGATACACCCCCTCTCATTTGCATACCTTCGATTAATAATTCTTGTTAAACTGCTCTTACCATGCTAGTATCTAGTCTATGGCAGAGACGTTGTAATGCTAGCGTTATTACAGCTAACTTTGGAGAGTTACTATACTAAGAAATGTACTGATAAAACTTACCAATCTAACACATTCATTCTGTTGGGGAATCTGCTGCACTTCATCTTCGTCAGAACCTTCTTCTGACTCGGTTTATACATGTACGGCTGTATTCCTTATTTAAATCCATTGTTGATAGCTTTATCAAAGACTTTGGCTTTATTTACCAGCAGTAAATGTAGTTTCACTTTGCTCTAGCTTCAGACCGGTGGATTGAGCCAATCAACTTTCAGGACATGTCGGCCAATAGACCAATCAGCGCGCATCTCATTTGAATATTCATGAACTTGCTGAGTGGGCGGGAAAAACAAACTGTTTCATTGCAAGGCTTATTTATGACCTTGTATTAGGCGATCTAGCAGTGCTCCTGGGGCGTTTTCAGCCCCACAAATTTACATATGACATTATTTAGGCTCAAAGATCAATTTGTAATGGTCAAAAAATGCGTTCTATGACTCCTTTAATATAGTCTTACCAACTTTTTAAAACTGTTTACTGTTATTTTTACCTCCGCCAAGGAGGTTATGTTTTCATCGGGGACTGGCGTATATTTGTCTGTCTGTTTGTTTGTCTGTCTGTTTGTCTGTCTGTCTGTCTGTTTGTTAGCAAGATAACTCAAAAAGTAACGGATAGATTACGATGATATTTTCAGGGAATGTCAGAAATGACCCAAGGAAGTAACGATTAGATTTTGGGAGTGATTCGTAAAACCGTCGGGATTCTGGAGCCGTTTATGTTTTTCGGTTAGTCGTGTAATGGCATGGTATGGCCACGTGGTGGCGATCTGAATAATTTTGTTTCAAATGTATGACAACCTAGGAGGAACAATACAGGCGGAGGTCTGCACTCTCTGAGTGCTTTTCTAGTTTAATTATTGTATTGTTTTATTTTGTAAGTCGCGGTGGGCAGTGTTGAGAAAAATGCAAATAAAAAGAGTTCAGTGAACTAAAAGTAGCAGAATAACAATGTTAAATATTAGAATAACAAATAAAATATTAAGGAAGGGGGAATACTCAGTCCGAACTAATAGCAAGATAATAAAATATATGTTTTAAGCAGGACTAAAATTGTCAATGGTGGACCAGGATATAATCTGGGATGGAAGATTATTCTAAGTCATTTTCATCATCATCTTCATCCAAATTAAACTCTCTGTAGTTCCCCTTTAGTAGCGATTAATCAATTGGTCTTATTTTCTTTAGGTTTTGCCATACTGGGGTAATCCCCATGACCGAAAAGTCATTAGGAAGTTCTGGAGCCAGGTAGGTAAAAGATACTAATATAATATTTTATCGAAAGGATTTGGACAGACACATTATTGAATATATCCTTTGTTCTTCCAGAAAACTCTGTACACCCAGGACGCCCCCTTCCACGTTGTCATTACAAGCTACCAACTTGTGGTACAAGATGTGAAGTATTTCCAGCGAGTGAAGTGGCAGTACATGGTTCTGGATGAGGCCCAGGCCTTAAAGAGCAGCACCAGGTACTGAAAATTCTGCAACTGATGTTGCCATGTTCCAAAATCCTAAGGCCATCTACATGAGAATGATGGAGTGGAGGCTTCTTTCCTGTGTTCCCCATGATGTGCAAAATGTGAAGCCTGGGTTGAAAGCCTCAATATTTGTTACCGTGAACTGCACATGAATTGCAAGTGAAAACAGACAGCAGCTATACCAGTGATAATAATATGTGATGACCCCAAATACCATCTAGTGTTTCTTAGACCTTGTAAAAATATTCAACTACAAAATCAGCATGGAAGTCAGGCACTCTTGATCTTATGGGAGGCTTAGTTGTAGCAGTGCAAATGTGTGCTGAATTCCTTCTAAAGGTTCATTGCTTCTGAAAAATAATTGGTAATCGATCAACAATATTAGTATGTCAGTTTGCAGTTAACTGGTTAGATTTCCTTACATCCTATCTTATCATAAGCTAAGTTTCCATTACAGCTTTCCACTACAGCTTTCCACAAAATAAAAGTGGTATTTGTGACCCTGCAAAGTGAAACCAATCGCTTTGGTAAAATGTACAAAATTAAGTTATTGTGCTGCATGAACGGCCATAAACTAAGCTTTCCAACAATATGTATATCGAGGGTATTTGAAAAACTATCGCTAAGATAACCGGATTCAAAGTTGACATGGTTCTCCCGTCACAACGTGCCAGAAAAGGAGAAATTTTTAAGCGGCGTGGACAACGGGAATGACTGCTAATGTGTTGAATCTCCACTGGGTTTAAGAGTCAAAACGTATGTTTTTCCCATGAAATTTGTTCACGATGTGAGTATAGACTGTACACTGTCGAATTAAGCGAAAACATGAAATTCAACATTTTAGCCCGAACTTTGTTTATTGTGGATTTTCTCAATATACCATCGGGCGCAAAGCGACTGGTTTTGCTTTGCAGGGTCACATTTATTAAAATTCAACAAAGAACAATTGTGAATGGTCAGTGTTTCCATTAAGTGATGCAATGCAACTAAATATGGACATATTGACAATATTCAGATTTCATGACATTTCATGCCACTGGATCTCCCAAAAAGTTACAAGTTTTGAGTAAGTTGCATCCATCAAAAAAATTGCAGTTAAATTGAGGGGGTCAGAATGTAAAGGGAGGGAAAATATTGAAAGCTAAACCCTTATACAGTGGGGAGCACATGTATTTGATACCATGCTAACACAGGAATATAATATCATCATTTGACAATTGATCTTAATGCCTTAATTAAAAAAAATAGTAAAAATCAAACCGCCATGGACACCAAATTTCTTTGTGATTGAAGAATGTATCGTAAATAAATAAATGTTTTCCTTAAATGCTAAGGGAAGGAAGTATTTGACCCCCTATGTAACCCTATGGGAATTTAACACATAGGGTTAACATAGGGGCATCACATACCCTTCACTATAGCTAGAGATTGGCATGGTGTTTTTTCCAGTAGGCCTATTAGCCTGTTTGATTTGCATTGAGCTCAATGAGCATCAAACAGGCTAATAGGCCTACTGGAAAAAGCACCATGCCAATCTCTAAAGCTATGGTGAAGGATATGTGATGATGTGAGGCTATTTTAATTCCAACGGCCAAGGGAACTTTATCAGGATGCATAATATCCTGGATCCATGAAATAGCTGGTCTTAAAAAATAAAAATCTGCCTGCTCCTATGTTAACCCTATGTGTTAAATTCCCATAGGGTTACATAGGGGGTCAAATACTTCCTTCCCCCTAGCATTTGGGATGAACATTTAATTATTTACGATACATTCTTCAATCACAAAGAAAATTGGTGTACTTTGCGGTTTTATTTTAACTCATTTTTGGAATCAAGACAATAAGATCAATTGTCAAATGATGATTTTATATTCCTCTTTTTAGGCAAATTTAGCATGGTATCAAATACATTTTCTCCCCACTGTACCTAGCAGCTACAACGTGTGAGAATTCTGCGAGGACATTGTCTACAGTTATCATTATAAATGCAAACATGGCTGGTATCATGTGACTCACCTAAATGTAAAAAATGTGTTTCCATTTCACTTTTGTGAAATAATGCTATTGCAATACATCTGAAAAAACACCTCATGCGAGCGAAAAAACTTTTCCGCAATTTATTTGTGCATTTTCAGGGTTAATGGAAACACGCCTATTAGACAACCTTTTCTAAAGAACTATTTGCAATTTGATTTACTGTATGTATAACTGGAAATAGTACATTGCTTGCAAATTATCTACAACATCTTGTCCGACAACTTCAACACACTGCATGGATTAAGCTTGAATTCCTCTGATGACATTTAATTTAAATCAGTGTCAGTCATGTTTATTGCCATGATGTTTAAAAGAGGTCCAGCCCTTTTGAGAGATCCTCCAATCAATATACAGAAGCTTTACCACACTGAAAACTAGGAATAATAATCTCATGTGCCGTTGAAACCCAGAGGTGCTGAGCGTCAATGGATAAGTGGGTCATCCTCCGACAGGCTTCTATGAGAAAATAAATAATCATGAACGATTTTGGAGAAATCCTTGCTTAACAGACTAGTGGTGAAGTTTAACACTTTCTAGTGCAAAATGTTGATTTGGAATAGCAGTTGGAGTTAGGTCAATACTATACAACAAATTTAATTGACACACTTCTTGGTGACATTTCAGAGGAGGCTGGGTTTCCCTTGTACTCTTAGAGCAGTCGCCTCAGTTTGGATCTGATCTGCAAAATTTGTTTGTCTTTTGTCATGTGTTTTTTTGCGGCCCAGACAAAACAAATCTGGATACCATATGCCAAAAAAAATGGACTTTGGCTGGCATTCTGAACAAGGTTTTAAGACTTCCTTTGGCCTGGTGAAGTCTGATGAGGATTGGCCTTTAGAAATGTACACATCCCAGAAACATACATTTTCCTGAAATACACTGATGTATAATGATTTTTTTTCTTCCCTGTTTGACAGTGTAAGATGGAAGATACTTTTACAGTTCCAGTGCAGAAATAGACTTTTACTCACAGGAACTCCCATTCAGAACACAATGGCTGAGGTGAGACCCTTCGACACAAAGGCTGTGTATTTTCTGTGCTTGTAATAATAGTGGTAATAATTATGACAACAGTAGTTATAATAATAATAACAAGTATTCCGTCTTCAGCTCTGGGCCCTTCTTCATTTCATCATGCCCACTTTGTTTGACTCACATGAGGAATTCAATGAGTGGTTCTCAAAAGACATCGAAAGCCACGCAGAGAATAAGTCTGCCATCGATGAGAGTGAGTTAAATATGTCACCACTTTTTCCACCTGTAAACTAATGGCATATGTGTGCTACCCATGGTACAGAGGCAGTTTTTTCATGGGCAGTTTGGGCGGTTGAGGGGGTCATACAAGCTAGGAATGCCAATGCACGGGGACCTGGGAAATTTCCTGATACCACTCCATCTCTATCTCCCACTCACTTTTTGTCCGTCTCTCACTATCACAATCACAGTAAAGATCACAATAAAGGCAAAAGAGACAGAAAAATATGCAAATAAAACGAATAGCATATTAACATTATTTAAATGAATTCTGCATTCCAACTCATTGACTGGCACAGTAAATTAATAATATCGTATTTTCCAGACTATAAGTCACACTTTTTGTTCATAGTTTGGCTGGTCCTTCAACTTACAAATATAATTTAACATGAACCAAGGAGTAAACATTACTGTCTACAACCATGAGAGGGCGCTCTAGGCTTGTGGAATGAGATCAGGAACTTGGTGACTGTGCAACAGATCAGACATTTTTTCGAAGGCCTACTTAAAGGAATACGCTTCACCTGTGATGAGGCTGAATATAGTTCCAAGTAAATATCTGCCCAGGTAATAGCCTCGTTCGATTTTGCATTATGATTTGTACTTGTTCTGAACACACATCTCCCAAGATATATTTAGAAAAAAAATTAGATGTCTCAGTCACTTTTTTGGAGGACGTGCTAACTGACACCCTTCATTTACAGCAACTGTGCTAAGCTAAAGCTAGGAACGCTGCTCCCAAAGCAGGACAATGCCCGGACTGATTTTAACCGGGTTTTTTTCACTGTTCTAACTCTGGGGGTGACCGAGACTGGCTTAATTTCATTTTTGGGTGGCGTATTCCTTTAAGCCCAAAAGTCAGAGGGAGGTAGGGGATGCCACCCCCAGGAAAATGTATTAAATATTGCTATGTAAATGCACAAGTTCTGCATACTTTAGCCCAGGGCTGTACAGAGCGCATTTTGCTCCTAAAATGAATCCACACCAAGTGGATCAAAGTATAGTAAAAATTTTGCGCATCTATATACAAACTTCAGAGTTGACAACTCATACGCACCTGGCTGGACACTCACTCTTTCAGCATCAACCTCGCGCTCTCACACACACGCAAGAAATGTCTCTCCAAATCCATTCTTCTTTTTCTTCAATCTGTTCATTGGTGTGAGATTGAAGTTGGTGACTATGTTAATGATAAAAATGTTGACTATAACAATTACTGTGTTCATTTCAAATATCACGGTTGATAAACACGGTGTGGAAACCGTGTGTTATCCTCCCAGCTTCACCCGAGCCTGCATTTGACCTAGGCCTGGTGGACTTCTATGAAACAAAAATGGTATCCTACTGATTCTGTTGTCTAAATGATGGATTAAACCACAATTCGGTGTAGGCTACACCTGCTTTAAAAAAGCGGAACATTTTCATCGCAAATGTGCGCTATCATATAGCCACTCTGCGTCTTTTTTATGTATAGGCTACGTTCACATTAAATCCATTCCACTAACGATATCAGGAGAATACCGTAATGTTTTATTTTGAGCACTGGTTGTCACTCATTGGATATAACAAATATACCAAACTCCAAGACAGGTCATGGTCGAGTAAGTTAAGCACCCAGCCAATTAAACATGACCAAGGAAAAAGTGAACGGGACAACTCACAATGCCATGCCACGGCTACCTAAATCATAGTTAACATTGCTGGACACTCATCTTTTCTATTACACCAGAAATATTTGTCTTTTACCTTTGTTAGTTTTTTGAACATTCATGTTATTTAATGAAAACATGTATCCTTGAAAACATGTATCCTTGAACTATGTGTGACTATTTTTCTAAAACGGATAGTTCCGGTCCTTGATTGTGATTGGCTGAATCGCGTTCGATGCCGTTGTAAATATCATGATAAACTCACACCTTGACCGCATTTCGTTCTGTAGTAATGCGCTACCACAAAACTAGCACAAAAGTTTGAGTGGCTGCGTCTTGTTGTTGCATGGCAACCATTCATATGGGGGGAATATATTTCTTGGCGGAAGAAAGATTATAGAAAGATCATCTATTAATACACCGTTACATTGTCGTTGCTATGCCTTTGTTTCATGAAATCTTGCTAGATTGACGTAGTAACCGTTTTAGAAAAGCAATAAGCCACGTGGGTTATACTGGATAATCGAACAGCTATGGGGGTCCGCTTCGCGTCGTGCCTAACAACGCCCCTTAGCTGTTCGATTATAGAGTATAACCCACAAACCGAATGAAGCCTAATTATGTTCACATACGGTACTTCTTAAAGTGACAGGCACTCAATTAGACCTACACACCACCCCTGTAATATCATTAAAGACAAGTGTAATCAATATGAAGTATTCAAATTACTGAATATTTTAAGCTATATGTAATCATGCAGGTCCTAAAATGCTATAAATTGTTAACAAAATGTATACAAATTCTGAATTAAAAATATGAAATAGAAACTAGAGAAAGTAATTCCAGGGAATTTCGAGTGCAAGAAAATGCAAACATTTCTGCTCAGGACGCACAGGAAACAGTTGAACAGGATCTGTAGTCTTACGGCGTACTCACACTAGGCAATTCGTACCGTACCCGAGTACACTTGGCCCCTAAAGTCCGGTTCGTTTGACCAGTGTGATCACTTCGTTCCGTACCAGGGTATGGTACGCTAGTACGCTTGGAGGTGGTGGACTCTAGTACGGTACGCATGGAAGCACGACGTCATTAATGATGAAATAAACAATAACGTTCCAATTAACAATCGCACGTTGCATAAAGATTCTAGAACACAGCAACTCAATCGTACCCAAATACGGTTTGATTATATGCAGTGTGAGTGCAGACCAGGGACCAGAGGCAACCGTGCTCCAGTATGGTACGGGTGAAACGTACCTAGTGTGAGTGTGCCCTTATTAGAGCCAGATTGTATGCTTAAAGCCTGAGGGAGAGAGAGTTATAGCATAGGATTCTAATTGCCATTGTGATGTCATAATCACAATGTTAAGTCTATGGGGAAATTTTAATAGTTTTTATTTAATAGTTCAAAAAGTATAAAAGTTACAAAGTTGAAAACTACATAGCTGAAGTCACCTAAGTAAGACCTACGCAGCACAGTTTGAATGAAGTTTCTACGTTAAACGGTATACGCTATATCTATCTATATCTATTGGCTCACAGAATCCTGCAATTTGATTGGCTCCCAGAATCCTGCAATCTGATTGGCTGTTGGAATCCTGCAATTTGATTGGCTTCCAGCATCCTGCAATTTGATTGGCTTCCAGAACCCTGCAATCTGATTGGCCCCCAGAATCCTACAATCTGATTGGCTGTTGGAATCCTGCAATCTGATTGGCCCCCAGAATCCTGCAATTTGATTGGCTCCCAGAATCCGGCGATTTGATTGGCTCCCAGAATCCTGCGATCTGATTGGCTCCCAGAATCCTGCAATTTGATTGGCTCCCAAAATCCCGCAATCTGATTGGCTCCCAGAATCCCGCGATTTGATTGGCTCCCGGAATCCCGCGATTTGATTGGCTCCCAGAATCCTGCAATCTGATTGGCTGTTGGACTCCTGCAATCTGATTGGCTCCCGGAATCCTGCGATCTGATTGGCTCCCAGAATCCTGCAATCTGATTGGCTGTTGGAATCCTGCAATCTGATTGGCTCCCGGAATCCTGCGATCTGATTGGCTCCCAGAATCCTGCGATTTGATTGGCTCCCAAAATCCCGCAATCTGATTGGCTCCCAGAATCCCGCGATTTGATTGGCTCCCGGAATCCTGCAATCTGATTGGCTCACAGAATCCTGCAATCTGATTGGCTGTTGGAATCCTGCGATCTGATTGGCCCCCAGAATCCTGCAATTTGATTGGCTCCCAGAGTCCTGCAATCTGATTGGCTGTTGGAATCCTGCAATCTGATTGGCTCCTAGAATCCTGCAATCTGATTGGCTGTTGGAATCCTGCAATCTGATTGGCCCCAGAATCCTGCAATCTGATTGGCTGTTGGAATCCTGCAATCTGATTGGCTGTTGGAATCCTGCAATCTGATTGGCTGTTGGAATCCTGCAATTTGATTGGCTCCCAAAATCCTGCAATCTGATTGGTTGTTGGAATCCTTCAGTCTGATTGGCTCCCAGAATCCTGCAATTTGATTGGCTCCCAGAATCCTGCAATCTGATTGGCTCCCAGAATCCGGCAATTTGATTGGCTCCCAAAATCCTGCAATCTGATTGGCTCCCAAAATCCTGCGATTTGATTGGCTCCCGGAATCCTGCAATCTGATTGGCTGTTGGAATCCTGCAATCTGATTGGCTCCCAGCATCCTGCAATGAACTGTTTATGTGTGCTAAATTATAGCTCAGAACTCAGGTTTCAGTCTTTCGGAATTAACCCTCATAAACAACCCTGTTGTGTCAAATGGGCTTTGGTTAGCCTCAGACGAGGCTGCGCAGCTAATGCTAGTCATAGCTATGCTAGTTAGCCAAGGACTAGCGTACCATGCCCGTGAAGTAGCTGGTTGTTGGTATCCAACATGGCGGCACAATGTTAAGTCTATGGAGAAATTTGTAATAGTTTTCAATCCATAGTTCAAAAAGTGTAAAAGTTACAAAGTTGAAAAATACATAGCTGAAGTCACAAAAGTAAGATCTATGCGACACAGTTTGAATGAAGTTTCTACGTTAAACGGTTGAGGCTGAATTAGACGCACAAATTCGTTAGAAGAAAAATAATAAGAAGATATCGGATAACAGTAGAGTGCATTTTCATGCAGTCTAACAAGACAAGCCATGTGTGGAAGAGACTAGGATTGCCACTGCTGTGAATGATCTGTATCCTGCTTAAGGCAATAAGGTTTTCAAGGAAATGTCATAGTGCTCCTAATTTTATTTCTGTGCTCCTAAATGTTTTCATTAAGGAGCACCTGTGCTGCTGCTAGTGAAAAAGCTAAGCGTACAGCCCTGCTTTAGCCTGCACTATGCCTAAAACACCCATAGTATAGTCTGTCTCTCTTAAACATTCCTCATTCTTATCCAGACATTTGACCAAAAGCATTTGAAAACAAAACTCACAGCCATAGATTATTTTGAGAATGATGACTTTCTCTTCAGCATTGTCCTAACTGTTAAAACGAGACAGATATGACGGCATTGCAATAATGTTTACAGAAAAACACTGTAACACCATGTCCTAATAATATCCGGGCAAGCAAATAGCCGAGAAACGTGAGCAACAGAAACAAAATAGAAAGGGGGAGTCTCAGAATGTCACTTTGCATCGCTCTGCTCACATTGATGCAGTCAGGACACTCCAATTGAAAACAATGTAGGCTAATTATCGCTAATGTTTGCTCGCATCACATCCTGTTAGAACACACTGTAAGGTTGGCTGCAAAGATTATGCAGACTGTTACGATTGATTGACACACGCACACACATTATCAAAATCATACACTGGACACTTTAGGCTAAAGCCTTTCTATATGGGTTTAGTTAATGATGGGCTACCACACCACAATTTCTGCTCTGTGTGCTAGTTGAATAACACCTTCCCGGATTAAATGTCCATACTGGTTGACGAAGGCATGTGAACAGTTTCTAAAATCAGAGTAGCTTTGTTAGTATAGCTTCGTTGAAAGTTTTTTTTTTTTTATCACACTCTCTTGGGGGTAGTCTCCTGAGCATTTGCTTTTCTGTTCAGTAAGATAACATAAACACTGCGATATAACATTATAGTCATTGAAATAGTTACTTGCCTAAATGTACCAATCCAAAGTAGGCTAGATCAGAGGTTCCTAAACCTAAGGTTGCTGATGTCTGAAAATCTTTTGCGGCCCATCCCATTTATTCACAGCTTTGAGACGAGACTAAGATAACGTATTTCCATATAATTTATTTAATGACATTTGAACAATTACGCATGCACCATAAAGCCATAAACTAAGCCTATTACAATCACCACTCCATGATAAGACACTTACAGTAAGTGTACCCATGATCTGTCAATGACAACCGGATCAAATATGTTCCAGATCAACATCAAATGAAAGTCAATTTGAAGAATAAGCTTATATTTAATTTAATTTCAATATATCTAGCTATTTAATCATTTGTTTTCTCAGTATTTCAACCTTAATTACAAAATGTAAAAAAAAGATAATAACGTTAATGGGGACTACCTGATGGCCCATCTGATACATCTTGACGCCACACACACGTGATGCACTTGGCTAGATCATGGCTCCAGAGTGCTTGCATTTGAGATGCTCACCCCCGTCTGCTGTGAAAAAACAGCGCTGCTTTATGGAGTCTGAATTGTTTTGCTTTATTTCACTAAAATGCTACCACACGTTTGAAAGTATTGACCTCACCATCACTTCACCCTGCCTCTCTCTGTTGTGCCATCATTCATACATTATTGAACAATTAATTTCTGTGTCAACAAATTTTCATAATTTACTTTGTTGACTAATCGTTGCAGCCCCTATCGGTTATCAGTAAAACAGTGCATGATGAACACCCCTAACATAAACAATGACAGGAATTCACTGGCTCATTCTTCTTTTCTTATACTTCAAATGGGTGCCGTAGATGGTCAGAGGGGGGATCTAAAAGGAAAGAAACACGCACACACACGGAGGAAACACTTTTTATAGATCATAGATGTTTTCTCATGCTGTATTGTTATCACCTGTTGTGTGATTGTTGTGTATATGTTTTGATCTTGGGTACTGTGTTGTATCAGCTTTTGTAATCATATTTCTTGTGTTTCCCTTGATATTTAAGACCAGCTCTCCAGACTTCACATGATTCTCAAACCATTCATGCTTCGACGAATCAAGAAGGATGTGGAAAATGAGTTGTCGGATAAGGTAATCCATAGGGATTCACCAATATCAATACCAGCATTGGATAACAAGCCGATACTATGCTCATTTACTCATACTCATAAACATGTTCTGGTACCTTGGGCCAAGGCTACTTAATTACACTGTTTATACTAAAGCATAGTAGCGTAGCTGCTACCTTGACACCGCTGACTTCACCACACATAAAACTAGCCAGATTTATGGATCTGCGTTGCCTATTACCCTCACACAAATGGTACTCTTTTGCGACTATAATTTAGGCTAGCCTGCAAGAAGTTTACACTTTGTTTCTCCCATCTCAAGGCAAACTGAGGGAATGATGCACAGCCATTCAAAAACATGACATGGTTTTCTAAAGATACAAAACATGGTTTTCTAAAGATACAAAGCTTAATGCTAATCGGTGAAGTGTCCCTTTAATGCACATTGCCAGGATGAGGGTCTAAATTGTTTCAAACTTTTATATTTTCAGATTGAGATCCTGACATATTGCCAGCTAACCAGTAGACAGCGTCTCCTGTACCAAGCTCTCAAGAATAAGATCTCCATAGAAGACCTGCTGCAGTCATCTATGGGATCCTCTCAGCAGGCTCACAACACTACTAGCAGCCTCATGAATCTTGTCATGCAGTTCAGGAAGGTGGGGAAACTACTGCTGGGCTTTTGAGCTTGGTTTTCCGTTTGTAATCATCAGTCGATTACAATTCTGTTGTTGTGGCAAGTTGTTTTATTTGTTTTATTTTTTCTTCTCTTAAAGGTGTGTAATCATCCAGACCTGTTTGAGAGGCAAGAGACACGCTCACCTTTTCACATGACTCTCAAACCTTTCCGAATTTCTAAGTTCATGTACCGACAAGGCCTTCTACAGACAACAAACCAGAACAGGATTAAGTAAGTGGTAAATTAATACATCCTCTACATATCCTAGAAGAATAGAATATGAATATGTGTTGAGGTGGTAGTTGACATTGAAGTTAAACATATTCCTGCCTAATTTCTGTGTTTGTCTCAACCATAGGTTGCTTCAGGTTTTGCTTTCTCCATTCTCTCCACATTACATTCAGCAGTCCCTGTTTCACAGAAATAGTGAGTATACATAACTGCCTTCATCAACCCTGTACAAACTCTTACATTTTGCTATGCTTTCTTGTTCACGTGCTGGTTAAAGAATGCTGTTTATATTGGTCGTATTTTGTTTATGTTTGTTAAAATTGTGCCCTGCTACCGAGTTTGAACAGCAGTTCATTAAGTGTCCTGCTGTTACTTGATGGAACCATGGTTCTCTGATAACATGAGTGAGTTATTTCACTATGGGGAGCATCTCTGGTGTGACCGACCAAGGAAGTGCTCTGGGGGTATAAGCCCTGTGTCACCCTGTATAATATATAGCTGCACAGCCTTCTCTTGTTGACCCTCCAACTCTTGGTTCTGTTAAACTGTCCAAATATAGACAGTCAAGGCTCTGTCACCAGGCATAGGACTGCTTACTCTGGTTTACGTCTGAGCTCTGAGTACTTCTGTGGTCGGTCATGCCAGAGACACTCCCCAGTCAGATACAGAGCAAATGTTTGAAAGAAACCTAAATTGTCATCTTATAAATTGGATTTTATAAACTACATCTTCACAATTTTTGTGAAGATTTGAATGCCCCTTCTACCAGTCTTATTATCTTTAAGTTATGTTTGATACACATACAGTATGTAGTATGTACAAACACACCCACACATGCCTAGAAGTTGTGAGATGGGTCTCAGAATAGTAGCCTACTAAAGACCAGAGTAAAAATAAATACATCTCTGACTACCTAAAACCAGTTTCAATTAAGAAGCTGTGTTATTGATGCATTCAAAAATACCCCTCTAGTCGACTTTGTGAGCCTGTACAAACATGCATTTAGTTCCTCAAAATGTGTAAATTCATGCACAAGTACAAACTCGTTTTTTTGTTTGTTTGCATTTTCAAATAATAATTATTATTTTTCTCATAGCATACAAATGTTAACCAGCATGCCTTTGTTACAGCATCTGTTTGCCAACATAGGTCTTTACAATTGTATTAGCTTTGAGTCAAATTGGCACTCCACTGTATTTGCTTATGGCATGTGTTCCTCTCTCTGCTTAGGTGACGATGAGCGAAGTTGCTTTTCGTTCCTGCGTTTCATCGATGTCTCCCCATCTGAGATGTCCAGCATCATGCTGCAGGGCAGTCTAATTCGGTGGGTGACTTTCTCTCTGAGTGTTTTGAGGGTTGCATTGTGTAAATATTTTGAGTGTTTCATATATATTGTCTTTTGAGTCAATCTGTGTTAAATCAGATAGAAGCCAGGAAAGTGGTTGGAACAGGTGTGACATTTGCACTTTGTACACTAAGAGCCTATTTTGGCAATCAGAAATGGATGGACGGAAGTGCAAAACTTAAGGACGTGTCCAGTCCACATTCACCGTGATTTTGTGATCATTGGGCACATTGTTCAAAAGGGTTATTCTTCTGTTTCTTAATCAGTCATGGATGTGTTTTGGGCATAACGTCCTTCAAACCAATGAGAGTGACATCTGTTGTTCCTTAGAGGACTATTGACGCAAAATGCGTCTAAATATCGCACCCATTATAGTGTGACAGAGCAGAAGTGGGGCTTTAAGTATCTGTATGATCAAGAGTTCACATTAAAAAAACAATCATGAAATGAAATCAAATTCCATCATATTTACAGTCTATACCACTCTACATTAGTACAAAAGTTGTAGAGAATTGTCATAGTGCACACTCAGGCTACTGTGCATGCTGATGTCAAGTCAGGTCAGATCAGTTCATATCACAGATGTGGAGGGCTGAAACAGAGAAGACTGATCACATTTTTCATCACTAAATAAAAAATGACATTTATTTCTGTAAGGCACACATCACATATCTCTGTACAGGCCCAGAGTCTCCCTTCCACCATGGCTCTTATATTGCTAGATTCAGGACAGGACTATACATTGACCCACTTCCACATATTTACATGTTCCTGGTAGCTACTCCATATGAAATTTCAATTCTGGCCTCAACGAATGTCCTACAGCTCCATAGTAGATATTTTACAACACTCCATGCTCGGTCAGCCTGCTTTTTCCTCTTTCCATGTTCCGACAACGGTGTATTAGCTTTCTGCCTCTTTTCGCTGGCTCTACCATGACTAATGTGTGAGAAACTCCATCGCTACCTTGTTGTAGCCGGTGCCTAGATGTAAAGCAATTCGTTATATTCGTTGATATAGACAGTGTTTGGACCTTATCTGATTTGACCCTTATGTCTTCTCACTCTCAACAGATGGTTAGCGATAGCTCTGTCGCTGAAATACTCCTACCGGCTCTACATGCGACGACTGTGGGCCATGGAGAACCAGGATCAGAATGAGAAGCTTAACACAAAAGATATGATACTGTGGCTCAACACACCAACCTCTTTCCCAAGCACACATTATAGTCCTGTCCTTCAGGTAAGCCTCATCTTGTTACTCTGAGCACATTCTTTATAGATGGCCACACAGCCCCCCAAAATATTCAACACTTTAGACAAATTCTGGAAATGCTGTCTCCTTTTTAATAGTTCATCTTTATTCCATGAATTTAGGATTTGGTGTTCACCAGGCATCAGCAAGGGTTGTTGACACCTGTGGATGTACCTGGCCTTAGGGAACTTTCTTCAACTCCTGCTCTAAGTCCATGCCAGCCGTATGAATTACCTAAATTTCTCCTTGCTGTTGTGCCAAGGGTATGTACATGAGTCTGCAGCTTATATTCAATTATGTTTATGCCTTAAGGCATTACATTTGAACTTAACACCTTTCCTGTGATTATTTGAAATCACTCCCATTGATGAAAGTAGTCTGTTACAGTAAGTTGGATAGTTCCATTATGGAAGTCAACTGGAAGCCAGACATTTTTAGCTTCCTGTGTTCCCAAAAATAAATCCCTGTGGGAAAATAGAAGAGGTTTATGCAAAGTGTTTTGTCTGTTGCGATGTTGCTACCAAAACACCAAAGCAGAAATTGAAGCTTTGACTGTAGGAGCATTAATCTTGTTCCCCCCTTCTTAGGTGACAGCGCCTCCAATGGAGCGCTACTGTGATGACCGCAGTGCTGAGTATGAAGGGCGTCTAATGCGGGCTGGAAGTTGTCAAACTGCTAAGCAATGCATTCTGTATGGATCACCAGAGCTAGCCTCTTCCTGGGCTTCTCGATCCCAGGTCTTCCATACAGAATATCTTGGTGGAGTGATGGCACAATACCCCAGACATGGATGGTCTTTCATTAGGATACCAGGTATGGAGGGATATTGGCTGTTATTGTGAAAAAAAAATGCATGTATTTGTTGGGGCTGCACGTTTTGGGGAAAATACTGTTCCTACAATGGCCATAAAAGCAATTACATTGGATGAAGTTCCAGTTGCTACAGTTCTGCTCCAATTTAAAACATTTTCTTTTCAAACATTTGTTTTTAGACAAAGAGACTCTAATTACACACAGTGGCAAGTTACATACCTTGGATAAGTTGCTCAGCAAGCTGAAGGCTCAAGGACATCGCATTCTCATATACTCTCAGATGACTCGAATGATTGACTTGCTGGAGGTGAGTATCAGAGCCAAAAGAAGGACTTAAGTCCAAAACAGTACTGTCTCCCAGATCTATAGTCTAGAACACTGAAAGAACCCCACTGGTGTATACTGCTGTCATACAGCCAGTCTTTTATTCTAATAATGACAATAATAAAAAATAATGAGGATTAGAAGAAGAAACATTAAAAAAATAAAATCATGGTCAATTACAGCAACCATAGCCATGGCCGTAGAAGCACCATTTTTAAGAAATCAGTGTAAAAATCATTCAATATCTGTTTGATTTGCTTAACATAAAAACTGCATGAGAAGACTGTAGAGATTAACACACGTTAATGGAATACTCTTGATGTTAAACTAACACTGAAGTTATGCAGCAGAAGCAGCAGCATTTCAATACAATCAGTACACACCCAGGAAGGTACATTTTGAGCCGAACATCAGTTAAGGAAGCGATAATGTATAATGCTGGTACCCTGAAGGTACTTATTTTCCCAATAATGACCTGTTCTATATATTATCCCGCTTATTATACGGCTACTTGCCAAAACGAGAAAAGAAACTTAAGACAATGGCCCTCATTTATGAAACATGCGTACGACCAAAAACAGGCGTAAAACAGGGGTACGCTTGTTTCCACGCAAAGTATGGCATTTATCAATGTGAACGTGATCGGTGCTATACGCTCAAATCTCACGTCTAGTCGCGTACGCAAGTTTTTCAGGCAGCATAGCACTGTGCAGCAGTAAATCGCCGGTGGATTACAAAGTTGATGAGTTGAATTTATGGACTATCTCGGACATAACACCTTTCCTGTACATGTGCAGCCTATTTGCTGTAATGTAGCATATTGTATTGACACATTTGATGGCTTAGAAAAACCATAGGAGATGATTATACTTTCTCTTTGGCAAACGCAACATTTATGAATTATATATTTTAAATTATTTTCAAAGGGCAAATTTCAGTGTCGTATGGCTTTGTAATGAATGTATTTATAGTATGATGCGTTCTCTCTGCGAAAATAAAGTCTGTTGCGCTTAAATCGCTCTAGTTTCCCGCCTTCCTTGATGACAGCTTCTAGCTGTCAAAATTAACAAGGTTCAGCTGGACGTCACTGTGGCTCGAGATCACTAATGATCTCTTTTGGACGTATAATGCACCTTCATGTCGTAAATTCTAGGGGGTGATATTTAAATTACGCTTGTTTCCAGCCGCGACATTTATCAACACATGTTTATTCTTACGCTAGAATTGGAGTGATACGAAAGTTTGATGAATCACACGTGAGCCTCGTCGTAAGATGGTTTCTGCGCTCAGATATACGCTGGTTTCTACGCTCGGTTGATAAATGAGGGCCAATGTCTCTTTGGCAATTACTTAGCTACCGTTTCGTGGCTTCCACTAACAAAATAAACAGTTTGCCACACAGATAGAACGTGACTGTTTCAGATGTTGTGGCAACGTTACTAGCTGTCTTTCACTTTCAACGAAATTCCATTGCGGAATGATATGAAAGACCATCACCTACAGTGTCACCATCACCTACAGTGTCAATGAAGAGTATTTAGAAACATTATACCATGTTGTACCCTGTTGTATATTGTACCATATATTTATTTTCATCCTGTCAGGAGTATATGGTTTACCGGAAGCACACATACATGCGTCTGGATGGTTCATCCAAGATTTCAGAACGACGAGATATGGTTGCTGACTTTCAAAGCAGGTGCGTACTCTGTAGTTGTCCATCTGTGGTTTAAAGGCTGACTCCTGAGTTAGATAATGTTTTAGCTCAACAGCCAATTAAATTACACTCTTTCCTTCCGTGCTTCTGAGGCAAGGTATTAATTGACTGGAGTCCCTGAGTCCCTGAGGCCTTTGACCACACTCTGAACTGAATGGAAAGCTAGGGGACCTTGAGGCGGAGTTTATTGAATTTGACAAAAAATATGTTAAGAATTATTAGAATTATGGACTGTACCTTTGATTTACAGTGCCCTCCATAAGCATTTGAACACACATACTGTACCCTTCACTTCACCTAAAGATTGGTATGGTGTTTTTTTCAGTTAGCCTATTAGGTGGTTTGATTTGCATTTAGCTCAATGAGCATGAAACCAGCTAATAAGCTAACTGAAAAAAACACCATGCCAATCTCTAGGGATGGTGAAGGGTATGTGATGATGTGGGATTATTTTAATTCCAAAGGTCAAGGGAACTTTATTAGGGTGCATAGTATCATACAGTATCCTGGATCCATGAAATAAGTGGCCTCTAAAAATAAAAATCTGCCTGCCTCTATGGGAATTGAGGGGCCCCAATACTTATGACCCCTGTATTTCTAAGGAAAACGTTTATTTATTACGATACATTATTCATTCTCAAAGAAAATTGGGGTCCTTAAGGGATGGATATTTTCTCATTTTTTAAATCAATTTCCAAAAGATGATGTTATATACCTCTTTTTAGTCAACTTTAGCATGTGTTCAAATACTTATGGAGGGCACTGTATAAAATAAGTAAAAACACCAGGTGATAAGATCACTCATTTTAAGGTGGCTGACTTGCTGTCTCCTTAACTCTTCCTCACTGCAACCCTTTATTCTGACGATTCTATGTTTCTGATGACTTCTTCCTCTTTTGTCTCTCCAATAGGACGGATATTTTTGTCTTTCTCCTTAGCACAAGAGCAGGAGGTCTAGGCATTAACCTCACAGCAGCTGATACAGTAAGTTTGAGCCTGTACAGACCCTCTGTTTGTGTCTCTAGCGTAATTACATTTTGAATCGATATTTTTGCTCATATTGTCTTCAAAGTGTCTATGTTTTATAACTACCATTCAAAAAATGTAAGCCAGATATCTCTTTTCTTACCTGAGATATGCCCATTCAATTTTGAACTCACACGACATTGCACACAGTCATTTCCTATGTATTAGCCACATTGTGTATAAGCCGCAGGACGGTGTTGTATGCAAGTGAAAAGAAACTAAAACATAATAATATATTAATATTAACTGCCCCTGCGTATAAACCTTATAGCTGAAGACATTTAGCAAAATCAATGTATAAGCCACTGCTAATAGTTAAGGCCCCATTGAGGCACCTATCCCAATTTTTGTCTCCAATGAGCCAAGGAATCGTCCTCTTAACATTTTATGATTTTGTCTGGTCTAACTCAATCCCTTCAAAGTATTTAAAGCAACACTAAAGCACTTTTCCTCTGTCACACGAACAATATTTGTTTGTCTAGCAAATAACGATGTCCACAGACAAGGTAGAGTATGTTGCATGATTTTATGAAAGTATGATATATTGCGACATTGAAGTAAGTCAAATTTGTAGTTTCTTATGTCTCATTCCATTGTACTATGGAACCGCTACCCGATCTGGTAAACTTACATAGTGCGGTTATAGCCAATAGAGCGCCGCAAAGCAAATGCAGAAGTGCCGTTCACCTAGCCTGACGAGCCAGACCCACATCAAGATGTAGGGTCTGGACACTCAGCGTAGACAGGGCTCAATCGGAGGGGTGGGATAAACAGTTGTCTTTCAAATTCCCTCCCCGCAATAGGATAACGCTAATCGAATCATCTTCTTGTTTTCAAGTAGCAGGATGCGTAACCTTCCCTCTCCACACAATAGGATAAATTACATTTGCTGCCGCTAGGGGCGTCTAGATTTCTAGGCTACCGTTCACCCAGTTACTAGTTGATTAAGCACTGAAATGATTTGGGGAACATTATTTTAAGGTACAAAAAACTCTTTGCTGTTGCTTTAAAGGGACACTTCAGCGATTAGCATTAAGCTTTGTATCTTTAGAAAACCAGTCATGTTTTTGAATGGTCGTGCATCATTCCCTCAGTTTGCCTTGAGATGGAAGAAATATGGATTTCAATGAAACCCATGAATAGGACTTCCTGCTTGCAATTACGATTTTTACAAGTCCAACATTGAAATCCGTATTTCTCCCATCTCAAGGCAAAGCTAAGCTAAGCTACTACATAACAGATCTTCCTCACAATAATTATTAGCTCTTAATGAGTCTTTTTTTTTTGTCTCTCCAGGTGATATTTTACGATAGTGACTGGAATCCCACTGTGGACCAACAGGCTATGGACCGGGCTCACCGGCTTGGTCAGACTAAGCAGGTCACTGTATATCGCCTTATTTGCAAAGGCACCATTGAGGAGCGCATCTTACAGAGAGCCAAAGAGAAGAGTGAGGTAAGCAAAGTTACAAAATTGTCCATTTGCCCATTGAAATCAAAATGTAAAACACATACCAGGGGGTCATCTTGGGATCATCTTGGGATCATCTTTTGACCATATTTGCTTGACTTAGAACAATCTAACATTCCCTGAGACCTTGAGTGAGCACTTTAGCACCTGTCATGTCCACATAATTGTTACAACTGCTATTTTTAATGTTGCTAAAAAAATAAACTGTTTTTCTGTCACTCCTCCAATGTTGCCGCATAATAATCAGCTGGTCTCCCTCATTATCAGCATGGACATGCAACTTCAGACCGTCTTACTGGGCCATAGTCAAACATGTGAATGTATTTCAGAAGTAGATACACTTAAACATTTCTGAACATTTTCTCAATTAAATATAAAATGACATTTCTTGTCACAACCAAAGATCTAGGTTCTCTTTGCCCATAAAAGGCTTATTTCACTCATTGTTTTGCTAAATTTGGTCATATCTCATATCTTACCAGAAAATAGTCACAGCAGTATAATCTTGCTTAAGTATCTAGTAGTATTTTTTGTATACAGCCTTAACAATTTGTAAAAAACATCAACAGCTCATACGTTCACATTCAGGTTTAAATGGCACTTCTATTCTGAGTAAATATTCTTGGTGACTGTAATCAGGGCTGTACAGTGCGAGCAGGTCGTCGCAAATGCGACTCAAAATATATTAGTGCTAGTAGAAAAATAAAATGGGCGCACACGTGCGAGTACTGATTTCAACCCTTTCATTCGCATTTTGCTCGTATAGGAAAAAAGTCTCTGCACACTTGGATCCATGCAAAAAAGTGTCTTTTACTTATACCAAGCTTTCGGTCCTTAGACCTTCATCAGGGCATTGCACACCACATACAGAGCAGTACATTTAATAGCCTAACAAGGGTTCAATTAGTGCAATCAATCAAACGGGACACACCTGTCTGATTACTCATGACCTCTTGGGAGATGTAGTCCAGTAGACATATTTGTAGTCTGTCTAATACATGTCAGTGGCATACACTAGGTAACTGAGGTGATTTTGAATTAACAATATCCTCAAATGTGCAATTACAATAAACAAAATAAAAAAGTACAAAAACACAAATAAACAGAGTCATTTTGATACAACCAGGAGTGTAGAACTGCATAAACATCAGACATTTAGTCATCATACAATGCAGTTCATTCAGTTCCTAACAGTATTACAGTAACACACTCATATCAAAATCAGTATTTAAACCTTTTGGGTGGAGTGAATCCAAGGTGTGTATCCAAAACAATTCCCTCTGGCATAATTTTTTTATCAATGTCACCCCCTCTGGGCAGCTTCACTTGTTCGATACCCTGGAAGCGAAGGGAGGAGACAGTATGAGAATGTTCATTAAAATGACAGGCTACCGGGTAGTTGGGATCAGATCGTCTAATTGAGCTTTTGTGTTCGCTGATTCTTTGTTTTAAACAGCGTGTGGTTTTTCCCACATATATCTTATCACATGGGCACTTTAACATATAAATAAAATTTCTAGTGTTACATGTGATGAAGCCATTCGCATTTTGCTCCTAAAATGAATCCACACCAAGTGGATCAAAGTATAGTACAATTTTCGCACACCTGTATACAAATGTCAGAGTTGACAACTCTTACGCACCTGGCTGGACACTCACGCCTTCAGCATCAACCTCGCGCTCTCACACACACACACAAGAAATGTCACTCCAAATCCATTCTTCTTTTTCTTCAATCTGTTCATTCATCAGTTGGTGACTATGTAGCAATTACCGGTGAAACGGTAAACCATGATAAAAATGTTGACTATGAAAATTACCGTGTTCATTTCAAATATTATTATTATCATGGTTGATAAACACGGTGTGGAAACCGTGTGTTAAATTCCACCCAGCTTCACCCGAGCTCACGTACGGTACTTCTTAAAGTGACAGGCACTCAATTAGACCTACACAGCACCCCTGTAATATCATTAAAGACAAGCGTAATCAATATGAAGTATTCAAATTACTGAATATTTTACGCTATACACCGATTCGGTGAGCGATTTGGGTATGTCGCCATCTTGCGACGGCGCCATTGCTGCGGTGTGCGTTCTCATAGTTGTTGTATGCCAATAAATGCCGGTGACTGAGAGCAGTGACATTATAAATAAAGTTACTTGGTTTTACGTGATCAGACAGTGGCCCCCAGTTACTAACGAAGGTATCTTGAATTACTGATATTAATTCATGAATTACTATATTGAAATATTTGTAAACGGAAAGTAGTAGGGGATTTAACACTGCTGGCTACGTTGAACTGACTTGACCTTATAGCATGCTAACTACCATTTAATCATTATGTACAGCCCACAGTGATTAAAAAGTAATGTAATGATTAATGTTGGAATTAAATACTTGTTTCAGCAATAAGTATGAAATATTAAAATAGGATTCAGCAAGAAAATAGACTGTCGACACACAACACACAACATTCCCATAGGAATAAATGGAAACACTGGAAAAAAATAGCCTCCATAACATGACCTCCCCAAATCCAGAAAAATTTATTAAATAGAAATCGGACAACGTCGCTATCTTTGGTAAACTCTTATGTAGCTGTGGTGTAAATTATGTGACGAAATTCGAAGTCTAAATATACAGACTTTATGTTGAAAGTGTAACTGCGATTTACATAGGAATAATCCTCGTTGCCTCACGCACACCGCAGACAGGGCGACCGCTCTACTTCCTGTATTTCGCCTAATCGGTAATTATGCAGATCCTAAAATGCTATAAATTGTTAACAAAATGTATACAAATGTCATAGTGCTCCTAAATTTTTTCTGTGCTCCTAAATTTTTTCATGTAGGAGCACCTGTGCTCCTAGTTAAAAAGCTAAGCGTACAGCTCTGACTGTAATCCTTTCATTGAATTGCCTAGAATCTGTATCTTTCAGGAGGTTTTTGTCCCCTGAGCTGAAACTAATATATAGTAATAATAAAAATAATAATGTAAAAGAAATGCAAATTAAGTATAAGGGAAATATATGTGCTCAAAATTACAGTTCAATCACGCTGAGCCTTGAAAATTTGCTTTTGCAAGCCTGTGAAATATCCACTGCTTGCTTTCAGTGAAAGCTCGAGTTTGACATCAGTCAGATTTTACACTGTAATGGTATTGTCAATCAAATTATGTCAGTACTCTCATAATTTTGAAATGATGTTATGCTTATCTAAACACCTCAATTGTGGTTCCTTTGCTTTAGATCCAGAGAATGGTGATATCTGGAGGAAACTTCAAGCCAGATACACTCAAGCCTAAAGAGGTGGTCGGCCTACTTCTGGATGATGAGGAACTGGAAAAAAAGTGTGAGTTCACATTCTCTCTTATTAACGGCAACTTACAACTTTATTGTTAAACTGCGTTTTCAGTGGACTAAGGCCCAGGTATATGGCCCAGGTCGACCCACTAAAATCTGGGGGTTCACTGCTTTCACCACAATCATTCACTGGGCAATAACGTGCTAACAAATGTTCTCTGAACGTTTCTTGGATTATGGGTCAACGTAAAAGACACAATTTCCCACTAACTAGCGAGCGGCTAGCAAGCGTTGGAATCTGTGCCATAGCACAGACCATGCATGGTTTGCTCACTATTTAGCAGACAGACATATTATTTCCAAATTCAGGACCACTAGTCAGAAAGCTCCATCCTTCCACAGGTTTCACTACTGTGGCCACTTCTGATCATCATCTACCTCCTTCCCCTTGGTAACATCCTCAGGCACTATGACATCCACCTTCACTCCTATGCTGATGACACACATGTAGCTCTATGTGTCTGCCAAACGCACTACCACTCTCCCAATACCTTCATTGCTTGTCTTCATTTCATTCAGACATGGATGTCTAAGAAATTACCTGACTCTAAAAGACTCTAATATTCGGAGTTTGAGCGCATCCGCTTTTCAGATCTAAGAAATTACCTGAAAATTAACAGTAAGAAAACTGAGCTGCTACCGTACTCATTGGCACCACATTTACACTTGCATAAACAGTATCTCCTCAATCTCCTTTGATGAAACCACCATACCTGTTTCCAAACAGGTGAAAAGCCTTGGTGTTATACTGGACAGTATAACCTTTCATTTTCCAACCACATCAATAATGTCTGTCGGGCTGCGTTTTTTCACCTCATGAACATCTCCAGACTGCGCCCTGCACTCACACAAATCATTCAAAACTCTGCAGCATGGATTATCACCCGCACAAAGTCCTCCCGACACGTTACACCTCTCCTGATAGAGCTACCTGTACACTCGTTCATTGTCTCTCAACGGATCAACTTTAAAGTCCTGTTTAAAGTCCATGACATTTATAGCCCTTCATAACCTTTGCCCTCCATATGTCCCAGAACTCCTACAGACTTCTACGCCCTCCTGTTCACTACATGCATCTACAGCAGCATTATTATTGACAGTACTAAACAGCACAATGCACAATGGGAGCAAAGGCCTTTTCCTGTGCCACTGCTGCACTCACTCCCCTCACACATCAGCACTCTGCACTCCATCTCATAATACAAAACAGCTCTTAAAACCTTTTTTAAATGGCTTATGGACTTTAATGTGCCTTTTACTACCACTCTTTTTTTTTTATTTAAAAAATATATATATTATTTTTCACTGTGTTTACTCTGGAAAGCAACCATTGGTGCTTGGACCAAATAGTATCAAATAGAACAAATGTGTCATTATTATTATTTATTATTACATTATTATTATTATTATTACTGGACCTCTCTGAAGTTTAATTGAATACCTGGTATAGATATATGAGGTGAAAATTCCGTGTAACGTGGTTTATTGTTGCTGATTTTAAGGTTGCTGATTTTCTCCCTCTTATGTTGTTTAGTGCGTCTGAGGCAAGAAGAGAAGCGACAACAGGAAGAGAGCAGTAAAGTAAAGGACCGCAAACGGAAACGGGAAAAATATGCTGAGAGGGTATGCTTTTGTAGTTCTGCTTTTGAACAAACACCTCAGAATCGGGACTAAATACCCATAGTGTTACTAGGGGTGTGCATCTGGTTCATTATCATCATTATCAAGCGCCATACTGTATCTGTAGCGTCTGGTCTTTCCGATGCAGTTTCCCAGGGCCTAGCAGTTAGTCTCTAGTTACACAATGCAAAGACAGCTTGGTGGTAATGGAACTCAGATGAGACTCAAAACGCATTTGCATTTCCAGAAATTGCCATTTGACTTTGAACTCCACACTATAATAACATCATCTCTGGGGTCTTAACATGTAAATCAGTTAGTCTGACCATGGATTAAATGTATTTCCCGAGATTGTCAGATCATCTAAAATCAAAAATAGTGAGCACGGCTATGCATTGAAGTTTTTCTATAGTGATGGCAACACTCACTCAGGGTTGAATTATTGGGTTAACACACTACCATTAGTTTCGGTTGGCCCTGGGGAGTTGACCGCTGTGAAACTTTTGTAGCAAAAAGTTTGCACGCAAACTGATTTTGTGGAACAACACTCATGCCAACACCCGCTAGTGCACTGATTTTTGAAGGGGGTGTGTTGTGCGCTCCAGGTTTCAAAGCTGCTCTCCCGGTCATAGAACCTGTCCATAGTACTGGAGGCTGTCACTGCACCACCATGTGAACCTTTGACAGATGTGGAAGACATTACCAATACAAATAGCATTGTTGTTGGTCCTGATTAATAAACCATGTCAGTGCTCTTTCTGTGGACTCCTACAGTCTACGCCTGACGACTCTACGGCATTACAGCGTTACAACATAACCCGACTTTTATGGCTAAAGTTCTACAACCTTGCACTCCTCTGGAGCTCATTGCATTTCAGCCTCCTCCATTTACGTCTCCTGTTTTTTTTGTCTAATCTTCATAATCTCACTCTCTCGATTGCCCCTTGGCAAATTTCTCCACCCAGGAGACATTAAAGGCTCATCTTATCTTAGCTTCATGGCCTGGGTATCACCCTGGGTTGTGGAGGTGACCTGTTCTGCTTATTCCAGCAAAGGCGTGGTGGCCCATGCTGGTTTATGTTAGCTCTGTGCCTGGCATAGCTTATTTTAATGATGTTCTGCATTCTCATTCTTCTGCTGTAATTGTTTTTGTTGTAAACGTTGCCTGACATTCAGAGGAAAAAGGAAGATGAGGTGGATGTCAAAAGGAGAAAGGAAGGAGTGAACCTCGTTATCCCCTGCGCTCCCTCAGCAGACAATTCCAATTTATCAGCAGACGGAGATGACTCCTTCATGAGCTTGGATATGGACTCAACAATGCCCAGCCCTTTTAGTGAGGTAAGGATGACTGGGGGTAATGTACAGTATAGAACAAAGCACATTGCATTGGAACCGATCACTTTTTAATATCCTCAAGTGTGCTTTAGTAGTCTGTATTCATTTTGAGACCACCACTAGTGAATCTAACCATATTATCAAATATTCCGTGGAGTTGAAAAAGATCAAGAATAAATAGACTGTAAAAAATATAGTTGTATTCTCAGTGATTGACATCACTCTCATTCCCCTCTGTTTCATATTGACACTGGTTTGGTGCCACACCTACCCCCAGTTTGAATGCATTGCTCTGTCTGTAGATCTCGTTGAGCAGTGAGTTGCAGCCAGGCTCCATTGCCCCAGATGAGAGCAGTAACGACATGCTGGTGATTGTGGATGAACCAGTGTCCTCTGCACCACAGTCCCGTGCCACAAATTCGCCTGCCTCAGTCACTGGCACAGAAAACACAAACGGTTTGTATCAAGCACATACATATTTGATGGCTATCTCAGTTCAGTTTCTTTAGAGATGTATATTATTATGAAGTTCCTGTACAATATTGTATATATACAAAAAAAATCCCAAGTCCATCCCTGAAAAACAACCATTATGCCATTATCCCTTTCCCAGCATGACTACACAGTACACAAAGTAAGGTCCAAAAAGATATGTTTAAGTGATTTGGGTATGAAAGACACCTTTTAGATGAACAGACATTGTTAGCCACCTTGTCTAACGTCAGTGCTTGAACCCACAAATGCTTTTCTGAATGGGCAAAGATTTCCAAAAGAGTGGAAGCACACAGAATTAGAATGGGATGTCATGCCAGTTGTCCCAATACTTTTCGTATTTGGTAGAATATACTGTAGTATTCAAAATGGTGTAAACCAATCTGTAAATGTGTCTAAGTGTGTGTTTTCGTGGGCTTAGAAACATGTTTGAGTGCCATAGCAATGATGAGAGCTGGATCATTATATGAACATAATTTGAAATTTACAAATGGGTTCTCCCCACTACTTTACAACCTACATTTTATCAGCTATATGTGAAAGGGTTTATGACAATGAATATGTATATGAATATGACGAAGGAACCGTGGTTCAAACAGGTCATTTGTGTGTGTCTCATCTTGAAACACTAAAAATTACAAAATTCTATTGACACATGAAGTGTTGTGTTGAGAGTGTTGTGGTGTTTTGGCTACATAATTCATTGTTTTGACTTCAAATAGTCTTTGACACTGTCATATGTTGGTTTGCAGGAGTTTCGTCTCAGGAGATGTCCACTTCAGGCAAGGGGAAAGGTGGCCGGAGTCGTGGACGGCCGAAAGGGTCAGGAGGGATTGGGAAATCCTCTGTGAAAGGCCGAGGACGCAAATCAACAGCTGGCAGTGCAGCAGCAATGGCAGGGGCTATGGCAGGAGCAGCAGCGGCTTCAGCAGCTGCATATGCTGCATATGGGTTCAGTGTGTCCAAAGGTGAGTTATACTCATGCAGAAAAACATATGAAGAGTTCCGAAGCAATAGCCTCTAAACGCCATCTCCGTCAAACATGAAATAATGATTGTGCGTGAATGCTCTACACATAAGTCTCACTTTTTTTCATAGTTTGGCTGGCCCTGCGATTTATAGTCAGGTGTGACTTATTATGAAATTGAACATGTTTTTTTTTTATAATTCCGAAATTGTAAACATTACCGTCTACAGATGTGAGATTGGAGCCCTAGACTTGTGATAACCAGAGCCATTATAGACCTATGTATACAGTGCCTATAGAAAGTCATCATACCCTTTTGAAATAGTTACTTTTTTTTGTCTTACAGCCTGAAATCAAAACCCATTTTAAAAACAATCTTTTTCAGTTTTATTCACAAATGTAGCTGTACAACATCAAAATAATGAAAAAAAAGTCAACAGTTCTGAAAATTAATAAAAAATGTAAAACTAGAATAACAGGGTTGGAAAAGTCATCATACCCCTGACTTAACAATTTGTATAGCTTCCTTTTGCTTTCATTACAGCCCTCAATCTGTTTGTATATGTCTATTATAGCTTTGCACGCCTAGATTGGGGAATATTTGCCCAATCTTCTGTGCAGAATTGTTTAAATTCAGTCAAATTCTGTAGGGAATGGCGATGGACTGCTCTCTTCAAGTCAATCCACAGATTTTCTATAGGATTTAAGTCAGGGCTCTGACTTTGCCACTCAAGGATATTCACCATCTTATCCTTAAGCCACTACTTTGTTCTTTTGGCAGTATGTTTAGGATCATTGCCGTGTTGGAAGGCAAATGACCTGCCCATATTCAGCTGTCTAGCAGAGGGACGCAGGTTTTCCTCAATCATTTGGGTGTACTTGGCAGCATCCATTTTCCCTCCTATCCTGACCAATTGCCCAGTCTCCACTGAAGAGAAACATCCCCACAACATAATGTTGCCCCCACCATGCTTCACACTCTTTTTTTAAAGGAGAATTCCAGCGATTTTACACATAGATCTCTACTTCTCGAGGTCACTGAGTACAGTTGGTGCAAAATAAACTAAAACAATCGGTTCTACTCAGCTCAAGTTGCTGCAGCCAACAGCTAGAGCTGCCAGGGAGATAGTGCTACACTCTGGGGGCATGATCATGAGCATTTAGTAAGTTGGTATGGAGAGCACCCTACTGTTTTCCTTGGCGATTTGTTTTGTAAATCTATTTTAACCTCTACTCTCCAGGTCTTACCTCATCAGGCCCTCTACCGCCCTCATTGACCAGGACTTCAGCCATGCCATGCACTCCTACAAGTAATGCCTCCTCTGTTGTAACCAAGACTGGCACAATTTCTCTTGGCCCACAGCATGCATCACACAGTAGCTCTCATATCCATCACAACTCTGCTAAGAAAGGCAAAGGGGCCAGTGGCTCATCTCAACAATAGGCAGAGCATGACGAAATGCAGTGGACTGCAACTAAAGTTACCTGTTAATATGATTCTTCAGATGTCTATATCTGAAAGTTGACTCAAATCTGTTCTTGGAAAAACTGTTTAGGGATTGTCGAAAACCAGATTCACTCTTCTCAGCAAAGCTTGTCCACTTGGGTGGGTGGACCCAAAAACACCAGCTCAACTCTGAGGGCTATATTTAGTATCACAACACCGCTGCTTATATTTCTGTATTGGTGTAAAATATTCAAAAATGTTCAGATATGCATGCAATGCAGGACCAATCAGGAGTCAAAAAGAGAATCAATGCGGAGCAATTTGGCATAAGAAGTGCACTACACAAAAAATTTAACATTAGGTTTTTATAGAATATGTTGAATATTTGGTTGATGTAAAATTAACACCAGCCCAAGATGTTTTAGAAAAGGGCTCAGTTGTACATGATCATAAAAACAGTTTTAAGGTGTCCCTATAGATCTGTTGTTTCTTTTTCCTCAGCCATTTAAATATTTATCCTTCTTTCAATGATCACTTACAACCTCTGGTGCATTCTGTTACTCATATTTCTTCCTGTTTCAATTCCGTTTCCAGTTCATGTTTCATACTTAAACTTATTTTAACTGAACTTTTGTCAGGTGTATTAAAAATGGAATGTCCTGTCTGTCTTCCCCATACATTTCCTGAATCAATACGTCAATGATACTCATTAAAGCCCTGAAAAAGACTTATTAGGAAAGACTGCTTTTACAGCCCTTCATTGTGAAGATAAAATGTGTTGTGATACCAGCATCAACTATTTAAGTACTAAACAACTGTTTCTGCAAATACAGAATTACAATTATTTTATAGGATTAAAAGAATTGCAGGAAAAAATGTTAATAGCTGCTTGATCAGTTATTTAACTGATTGTAATAACTTAAACTTGATGTACAATGTATGATATGTTTATTGTTTAAATTATGAATATAATTGCATTGAAACCATGTTTTTTTTTTAATGTGTGATCATTTTTCTGCGTCACCTTATCGTGTGTTATGTAAAAAATGTTAGATAACATGTTCTCTTTCAGTCCTCTTGCTTACCTCCGTTCACTGCCAGTATTTTTATGACTGTAAAAACTGCACCCCAGTCCTATTACTTTAAGAGATTTATGCCAGTGCGTTGCATTTTAAGTATGGCACTGGGTAGACAAGATTACACACTATTACCCCTACATTTGTAGGGGGGGGGGTTCTCTGTTGTTATTGCCGAAGTTTTTTTTTTATTAAAACCTTGGCTCAGACTTGTAATTTGATATTAAACTTGCCCATCTGAGACAACTAGGATGTTGAACTCTTGACTTAACTGTCCATTTGAATCTATGCAGATGGTAAAATACTGTACCATTTCCATGTTCAATATTCTTGTATTGGAATGGGAGGGCATCCTTCAGCAAGACTGAACGAAATACAATAGTCACAATCACTACACAATGATAATTCATGCCTTGATTTTTATTTTGGCTGCACACGTGTTTTAATGAGCAGAAGTTTCTTTTAAAAATAGCTCACAGGACCAGTTTTGACCAAGTTAAACATTCATCAGGTCCACACAACAGCAGTGCCATACACTTGCAGTGCTTAATGAATACATAACATCAAAGACTTCCCTTTACTTTCCTTTGTGAATCTCCAATGGAGATGCGCACACAGGGTGCATACAAGCACCAAGTCATATTACACAGACACACACTACACAGAATGGAGTGTTGAACAATTACAGCATGTAGGCTTACACAACAAGTACAGACTTTTAGGATGCCAATAATATAGGCACGAGGGTCAGGGCAGCTGCCTCTATAGAGAACAGATGGGTGTCCTCTACATCTGGACAGGTGGTCCTCATGAACTCAGCCAGGCGAAGCAGGTACTCAATGTTGTGCCCCGAGTTGCCTTTGCAAACAATTATCTGGGCTGCAATTTCCTCTGGACTTGCTGGTCCCAGGTACATTGGATTTTCAGGGGTGGCAATGTAAACCACAGCTGGAACAGGTGTTTGATTTTGGCCATGAGGGAAGAATTCAACCAACTTGGTAATGTACCCGCCCCTCACAGACTCCCTCATGTTCAGGTACTTCAGACACTCCTCCATTTGTGCGCCAATGACCTCAAAAGCCGTGCCCCATGTGCACGCCTAAAGAAAAAAACAAAATTAGATTAAACAAGAACAAATGTAACTTCTACTTCAATCAAAATTATTTCAGAGCGGACACGAATATTGTAATAATTGCCATCCTCATGCTATAATACAATACAGATATGGACATCTATAAGGTTTAATGGTGGCAGCATTACTACAAGGCACTCTATTCACAATTCCTGCTGTACATCTCGAAAGATTCACATTGCACCCTTTGCTCAAATGGAAACATAAAAGCTACTTACGTCATCATCTTCGATGAGCGTCACAACTCTTCCGGGCTGCGGGAACAGATAGGGGGAAAAGTCAGCGTCACACCCTCAATACTGCCAACGTGAACATTCAGATTGATTTATTTCGCTATCTATGGCTTAATTAAGCACATATCTGACAATTTACATACCATTTCATCGTCTCCTCGATGGAAGTTGTCCCCGTGCCAGAAACGTCTTTTGTAGCCCGTAATGTATCCGACATTGCTTTTTTTATACTTAAAGTCAGGCTTCCAGACTAACGAGCCATATCCGAAGATCCACAGGCTGTTTTTTCCCACTAAGATGTCTTGGGGTTTCATGGCGGATTATCTAGCTTTAGCGAGAGGTGACGGTTTCCGAGAAAAAAAAACACTAACAGAACACTGAAATAGCAGGTTAACTTGCCAGTGTTTGTTTCCTTCGATCGAGAAGGAGAGGTATTGGTTGGCTCACCGCAATACCGCGGACGGTATTAGAGCCCAACTGCTTAGCAGTTGTAAAGATGGAATAGTTTACGTTTTGCCTTGCACTGTGCATGCCGACGCTTATTGTTGCTCCATGCTGAATTAAAAAGACATATTTCCAACTGAATTTCAAGTCGAAACGAAATAAAAATGTCTGCAAACGATCCTAGTTCCTTTGTTCTCGTTCGCTAAACCAGCAACTGTAAAATGCCTATCAAAATAATCCGGCAACACCGCAGAAAGACAGTAGCTTCAAAGTCTTTCGGCCACGACTTCGTTCTTTTCCCGTAGTGAGGATGACTGAGAAGACACTGGCCGCTTATGACAACTTCAGTACCACACCCTTTTCTATTGCGCCAATTAGATTTCAGTAAGGCGGACCAGCCATACTATTTTGACGAATCATATTTGGTTGTAGTGTGACGTATGAAGTTCAAGCATTTCTGTCTTTCCATTGGCTTAGATTTCATGGAAAAAATAGCCTCGCACTTACCCGATTGGAGAATGGGTCTATTGTGGCCAATCAGCTCGTTTTGTTCCCGTCTCTGTCATACTGATTTGCATCTGATTATCTGCAGGTCTGGCTGATGCAACCATCTGCGGCATTTCATGCACAGTGAAACAACAGAAAAGATTACATCAGGCAGTGAAGGCCAAGCTTGTAGACTAAGCCCTATGTTACACAGCCGAGCATGTCTTCCTTGAATAATTAGTATTATTGAATTATTATTGATAGTTGTATTATTGAAGAAAATTGTTGGCCTATAATATGAAAATGTATCTTGCCCAGGTAGCAAAAGGTTATAGCCTGTGGGCCTACTTATGGTTGAATCAATGTTCTACTACTAACATTAACTTCACTGAATCAAGTCCTTCACATATAATCAGTTTGCAAATCTACAGGGTTTCAATGGTATTTCCACCCATTTAAATCATTGTTAACATTTTTGGAAAATCTATACAGCCAGGGTATGCAATTCAACTAATATGTGTCTTATTTACGACTATATACAAGCTACATATTACTCTCATCTGGCGTAATAATCAAGGCAACTTGCAAACGTACCATAGACGCAGTGATATCGTACGCAGCATCTGAAAATAGTCCCCATAGACAACAAGCAGTAGTAGTGCCAGTAGTTTGCAAGTTGCCTTGATTATTACGCCAGATGAGAGTGTAGTTCCATGTCAAATCAGCCTAGAAAAACGCCAGGTTTCATTTTCAGTTGGTCTTATTGCACTTTCTAACTTGAGAGGAGACATGTTTTAAATGGGAAAATTACCAGAAATCGTAGTCACTTTTAAACATGAAGCTAGCAGGCGAGAAGCTAATGGTCTAATCCGATTCAGTGATCTATGCTAGGCTGAAGCTAAAAGTTGTATCGCCAGACTCACAGAATGGCTGGATGAACGGGAACAAGGTAAATATCGATTGTTTTGCTCGAGGGGAGGTGGAAAATGAGCGTATTTCCAAAAATGGCGGAATATCCCTTTAAACTTAAAATGACATTCTCAGGCATTTGAATCACAACAGCCTCGTCTTAATCTAATAAACACAGTGTTCAACATAGACAGTATCTTTTCACATTCAGTTGTCAACAACAGTATTTTTTCTTTTTTTCACATTTTAACTCATTCTTTTCTTTCACCTCACAGTCCATCAGAACAACTAGTGTTCATACTCTTGAAGCCAAGCAGGCTCCTTTCTCACTCGCACAGGTCTGTCCATGACCCCAGGGTCAACTGGTTGTTGGGCCGGCTCAGGTTGCTGGGCCAACTCAGGCACAGGATCAGGGGCAGAACAAACCACTGGTTCTGGGTCTGCATCCCTGTCTTCTTCCATCTCAGGGACCAGAGATAGGTGGGTAGCGTTCCTTGCACGCCCATCCTCCAGAACTAAAACATTGGAACCAGCTTTGCGTATCACTCTGGTAGGTCTTAGAAACTTAGTCAGTCCCTTTTTCACATGGAAAGGCTTCCTCACTCTGACTAAACTTCCCTCTTGTGTCTTTGGCATACGCGCTCCCCTTTTCACATCAGTGTATGCTTTCGATGCTTGTTGTTTGGCAGCGACCCGACTGCGTAGTTGTTCCTCTGGCAGTGGATCAGTTTTGCAAGCAGGGCCAATGTCTACTTTGGTACGCATTGGTCGGTTGCACAAGTTCATGCGGTGACACTCCTGTGGTGCCATGTGGTAAGTAAGTGACGGTAAGTGAGCAAAAAGTCCTGTATGAACGGTTTCCATGGTCTTTTCCCTTGTTCAGCAGAAAGCAATGTCTCTTTTAGAACGCGGTTCCAGTGCTCTACAGCTCCGTTTGCTTGTGGATAGTAGAGATACACTTTCCTGTGTTTGATGTCTCTCGCTTCAAGGTACTCAGCAAACTCACTGGAAGTGAACAGTTCCATTGTCACTCACCAGTTCTGTAGGGTTTCCAAACCGGGCAAACATGGTAGACAGAAAGGAAGTGATTGCTGCAGTTGTGATGGTAGATGTGAAAGCGACCTCCGGCCACTTTGTATAGTAGTCAATCAGCTGGCTGACTCAAATGGTCCCACAATGTCTGTGCCCACTTTCTGCCATGGAGCATCAGGTAGTGGAATGGGCTGGAGAGGAGCGGCATGTGTCTTGGCACTTTTGTCATTCAGCCGGCATGATCCACATGTACGGATAGCCTCCTGCACAGACATGTCCATACCTGGCCACCAGTATAAGTCCCGCAGCAATTGTTTGGTGTTGACAACCCCCTCATGTGCCAAGTCCACCAGCTGCTTCCTCAAGGCAACTGGCACGAGTCGTCGGTGAGGGCCCCTGTAGATAATCATGTCTTGGATTGAGAGTTCATCTCTTGTGGCGAAGTATGGTTTGAGCTCATCTGGTAGGGTCTTTGCTGTCTTAGGCCAGCCCCTATGTATCTGTGTTCTGAGGGCTGTGAGCTCAGGGCACGCCTCACATGCATCAGTAAACTCATTCACTGAGAGAGCTTTGAGTTCTGTGTCCAGCAGAGCAACAATCTCTGGCTCTGTTACTGGCTCTGTATCCTCTTCTGCTGGGAGAGGTAGACGGGAAAAGCAATCAGTAACCTGGTTTTGTGAGCCAGGACGGTACTCCACGTCATACGTGAAGCACAGGAGTCTCGCTGACCAACGCACATCCCTGTGAGGCCCAGGCCTTTTGTTGCGAGCAGTGTGGTCAAAGCCTGGTGGTCTGTGCGTAGTGTGAACCTGGTACCCCATAAGAAAGTCCTCCATTTTTCAGCAGCCCACACACAGGCCAACGCCTCCTTTTCAACAATAGAGTACTTGCGTTCGGCAGGGTTAAGTGTACGTGAGGCACATGCAACTGTGTGTTCTGTTCCATCTGTGTGTAGTTGTGTCAGTACTGCCCCCAAGCCATAATCCGACACGTCTGTAAACACAAAGGTGGGGAGGCTGGGGTCGAAGACGGACAACGCTGGGCTGTTCACAATGCAGTCCTTAACAGCCTTGAAGCTCTTTTTAGCCGCTGAAGTCCACTGAATTTGTCCTCACACAGACATGCTCGCATGGGTTCCACGAGCGTGGCGTAGTTGTACACGAACTTCTGGTACCACGCTGTGAGTCCCAGGAATGAGCGTAGTGCTGTAGCGTCTGTCGGCGCCGGAGCCTCTGAAATGGCTCTGACGCGCTCTGTGAGTGGCTGCAGATCCTGGGAAGAAATTGTGTGCCCAAGGAACCTCAGGCTGGACTGGTCGAACTGGCACTTTTCGTTGTTTAACTGGAGGCCGGCTCCCTTGATCGCGGCGAGCACCCCCTGCAAGTTGAGGTCATGGTCTTTCTTGGCCTTTCCGTACACTATGACATCGTCCAAATAAAACTGGACCCCCTTGCTGCGTTTCAGTACGAGCGACATCATCTTAGAGAACGCACTTGGGGCTGAGCACAGTCCATATGGTGCACGTTTGAACCGATACAGTCCATCGTGCGTTATAAACGCAGTTAAGTCTCTGCTCTCCTCTGCCAAGAGCATCTGATGATAAGCATTTGCAAGATCGATTGTGGAAAACACTGTAGCGCCGCTCTTTTCGGAGAACAATTCCTCCATATGAGGAAGTGGATAACAGTCCATCACTATTGCCTTGTTAGGCTCACGTAAGTCCACGCACAGTCTCACCGCACCGTTCTTCCGTCGCGTGACCACGATAGGTGAGACCCATGGAGATGCATCAATCCTCTCTATTACGTCCATCTGAAGCAGCCTCTCAAGCTCCATAGAGACGGCTTGCCTCACGGAGAGAGGAAGTCTCCGTAGTTTCTGTTGGACGGGCTGTACTGCTTCGTTGCCCTCCTTCACTTTCACACGGTGGAGAAAACCCCAAGCCCAGTTTCACACAAACTAATGGTCCAGTTTTGACCTCAGTCACTGGAGCCGCAGATGAGAGCACAGTATTGTCCACAATGGAAAGTCCCAGTGCCCTGAAGTCCATCCCCAAGACAGCAGTACCTGTCTTTTTCACATATAGTGAAATATATATATATATCTAACATATAATGTAGCTGACTTCGTGTATGACACTAACTTAACTTTAGGTTCAGTCAAAGGCACATTACTGAAATGCTCTCTGTAGACAGATTCAGGAATAATAGACACAGCGGCACCTGTATCTACCACGAATTCTAATGGGCAGGAAGTTGACTTTGCATTAATAGTCACTTCGCACGTTATTTTCTGAGCTGGCTGATTTTGATAAATTCCCAGCACGCTAACTACACTCACATTTTTGGCTGGTTTTTCAGAAGACTTACATACTTTTGCAAAATGTCCCAATTTATTGCATTTACGGCAGGTAATTTTCAGTGCTGGGCAGTCTGGGGCATTTGCAAGATGAGTAGATGACCCACACCTAAAATAGCATCGGTCCTGTCTTGGCGTGGTCTCTGTAGGTGCAGCATGGTGGTTGTACGCCCCTCTGCCTTTGAATGGATGTTTAGGCTTCACCGTCACAGCTTGCACTGGAGCCCGCGCATCTGGGCCCAGTGTTCGGGCATATCCAATTGCGGATTCCACCTGAACTGCGACTTTCAATGTTTTCTCTAGTGTCAAATTTGCATCACTTTGTACTAAAAGTCTCTCACGCACTTAAGCGCAGCTTGCATGCTCAACAATTTGATCACGTATCATTTCATCTCTGTTGTCTTCAAACCCGCACATTATGGCTAGCTCACGAAGCGCGGCAACATCTGTAAAGCCTTTAGCATGGTCCCGCGTCTGCGGCACTGGACGTTTGACGTGCGTCATTTTAGACGCGTATAGGAGGCATACTCCAATGTCTGTTGTCCTGAATGCGCGCCAGCCGATCAAGGTTAGCGCCTGCGCACTACGAATTAACTGTGATACTCTGCTGTTGTTGGAAGAGCAACGCCTGAAGAAGAGAAGAAGGTGGGATGTGCGACCACTGAACGAAGGAAGAGCCAGGGAAGGAGTGTTACACACTTATATACAAAAGATGCGGCTGTTAGATGAGGAGAAGCACCACGAGTACTTTCGCATGTCTGCTGAAAAGTTTGATGAGTTGGTTCGTCGCATCTCTCCATTTCTTCCATCTCTCTTTATCATAGTAACCAAACAAGTGTTCTTCTGTCTCTGTTTGCTGCGTTTTAAGCGTAGTTTCTGTACGTGCTCCACCTACTGAAGGGGCGTGTTTGCAGCAGTTCCATTTCACACATGCGCAGTCTACGCGTGAAGTGACGCGCGGTCTTACATTTTGGTCGACTCAAAAACGCGACGCATGCCGTAAAAATGACGCAATTCTCGTCGCGCGCTCACCAGTGCCGTGTGCGTGTGATGCAGACGCAGGAACAGCACATAATAGGACTGAATACACAACAACTATCATGCTCATGAAAAGGTAGACTGATCGATTCAGGAGTGTTACAAAATATACACACTAAAACTGTAGGAGGTAGCTCTACAGAGAAAGCTGCAAGCGTAAAACGAGAAAACAACGAAGAAATCGTCAAACCTGCATTCCTCTTCAACATAGGCTTGCCTAACCGCAAATGCACGCCTTGAAACAAATAAAGCAGCCTCATGATTGCCTAACAAGCTAAACCTATTCACCTTATTTCCGCCACGCCCATTTTAGAAGTATTTTTTTCAATATTCTGGTTGGCTAGTTCCAGCTAATTTTCAATATTCTGGTTGGCTAGTTCCAGCTAATTAGCTGAATTGGGATAATAGAGCAGAAGAGGATGAAGAGGCTTCCTTGGGTGTAAACCGAATGCCATTAGGAGGTCAGATGGCAAAAGTGAACTTCACCACCCATGTCAGATTCAGAGACTGGACCCGACCCAAGAGTAGTGCTGTTCACGGATATATTTGCAGGGAAAGCAGTTTGTGGCAGAGCCACAGGCAAAACAACGCATTTCAAAACAAATCACCACTCTGATAACGCAACCAAAAACAGTTCTTCAAAACAAAATCAGTAAATTCCATTTGGCACTAAATCCAATATCAAGGCAAAGACCAGTGCTTGATTTTATACACCTGCTGTGGCAGGACCTGATGAAACCCATGAAGACAGTTGATGGAAATTCATCGTTGCGACAGAACTAATCGTCATTAATAATTCAGTCATCAGGCCATTTCCAAAAGCAGGCCCAGGGAAAGATACAGGTAGAGGTAGGAAGAAGAGGCGCTTGGAAATCCTCACTGACACAATAGTGAAGGTGGTATTGGAAGAGTGGGTGTCGAAAAGGAAAAAACATCAGAAAAAAAAAAAATCTTGGGGAGTGAGAAAAGTAAAAACAAAAAGGTAAAAAAGCCTGCCAATACAAGAAAAGGATGAAGGCTAATGACTCCTCTTCTGAAGAAAGATTTCTGTGTCATCTGTATGGAGCCATTTACAAACTCAAAATCCGAAGAAGTGTGGGTCAAGTGTGTTTATGTAGCTTTTGAGCCCACCAGGCATGCACTCCTTACACAGTTTAAGCTCTTTACCTTTTCCCCTGGTTACATTTCTGTATATATTTTAGACGAATATCAAGGTCTGCAGGCAAAGGCTTATTAACCATTCCTGAGTCCTGGCTTCCATCTAAAGGGGACAGATCTTTTTCTGTGTTGGCCCCAAAGCTCTGGAATGCACTACTTGAGCAAATAAGGTTAGCTGATTCTTTGACATCTTTTGAATCTCTCCTTAAAATACACTTATACCAGAGAGGGTTAAAGCTTTTAGGCCTACTATTATTACTGCAGTTATGACTGTAGTAGTAATACTGCATTCAATTATTTAAACTGTTTAAAATTCAATCAAAGAAAAAAAACCTCACTAGTTATAGGCTCTGATATTCTCTTGGCATATTTGGCTCTTAATAGTGTCCTCTTCCGTGTATGTGTCACTTAATACTCATTTCTATACAAACTAAGACGGAGGATTCGTAAAGAAACGCAAACACCCACACCATAAGTGTATCTGAATTAGCTATGTACCAAAAATTATATCTTACCATGACTCAAAGAGCTGTAAAACACTGTGATACTGTAGTTTGTTTTCAAGTTTGATGCAGTATAATGCAGTACAACAAAAACATGTAGTTTCACTGCAGTTCTTTTGAAGGCCAGTAGGGGAGACCGGGTATGATTGTAACACTTTTTTTCCAGCACCTGTAACTCATTTTTTTTAGCTTCAATCCTGTAACCTTTTTTTCCAAATACCCACATATGTGTACTTCAGATAGAACCAACTCACATTTCTGCAAGAAAATTACAGGCCTTGTAATTTGATGTAAAATACAAGGTGACCCTTTGTTACAACCGACCCCACCACGGGGTGGGTTGCAACACATACTGGGGTAAGTTGTAACAGTGAGATAAAAGACAGAAAAAGAGAGGTCAAACCATGCAATATGTTTCAAAAACATGTTTGGGGCATTGAAATAGGTCTATGAACACACAGGTCTAAGAAAACAGGTTATTTAATTTTATCTCTTTGAATGACTATAACCAAAGTGGTATATGTGGTTGTGTGTATGTGTATTTTTGTGTGTGAGATGTGTGTGTGAGTCTGTGTGTGTTTCTCTGTGTAAATTTGACTGAATAGTATAAAACATTGCTCAAAACTTGTACTACAGATGTGCCAGAGTTGATAAGCTACAGCTGACAAAAACAAGGACAGAGAAATTACGTTAGGCTATATGATTAAAAACACATAAATAATTTTAAGCCATCTGGAAGGGAGAGGATGTAGTTTCCAAGTGAGGTGTAGGACAGGTCAACCCCCACCCCCAAATACTGAAGCATCCTGTAACATTTTTTTTTAATCTAGCAATTGTACTCATTTGAATGCATGTGAAGTGTTACAACCTACCCCGATCCCATGACAGCCATATGTATCTTGCTGTATAGGCCTATGCTATGGTTTATGCTTGGATGAAATGCATCATGTTTTGCCTCAGAGACTACAGTCAGAGATGGTTGAAAAAGTTATTTAAGTATCTTTGCTACAGTTTAATATAATATGAGGCATGTGATTGCATGTGAGCCGTGGTGAAAAACTTGACTTTATGTCAAAATAATTTTTTCCTTTGCTAAATTAGAACGGGTGACATTATGCTTAAAAATCACCATGTGGGATAGTGGTGGAGTGGTGGACGTGCTGATGCGATCATATTTCCAATATCTTATTCCTGTTCTGTGGAAATGGTGATGTTGCAACTATATCCCTGTGTTACAACTATATACCCAGTCTCCCCTACAGATGAAAAACCTGCAGTAAAACTGCAGGTTTTTTTTAAGTTTGATGTAGTCCCCTACAGATGAAAAACCTGCAGTAAAACTGCAGGGTTTTTTAAGTTTGATGTAGTAGGCCTACAACAAACCCTCTGCAGTGTTACTGCAGTTCTTTTAAAGTGCAGATATAAAAGGAAAACCTGCAGTTTTATATCTGGCTACTGCACACTTCAAAATAACTAAAACTACAGGGCTTTGTTGTTGTTGTTGTTGTTGTTGTTGTACTGCGTCGTACTGCATCAAACTTCAAACAACTGCATTATTAGCCTACTGTCTGTAGTTTTCTCCCAAAAACTGGAGTTATTTTTGTAAGGGAATTACATACCCATGTGCATAGACAGACATGACACACAGGCATAAGTGTGCATGTAGGCTACAAACACACGCAATATGCACATACGGTAGGTAACACTCCCAATACTCATATAGCCTACATGTTTTATTGTTGTCGCCATTCATTTGAAATAAAACTGGAGTAGGCTACCTTTAGTTTTTGTGTATTTTGTCTACCTGTTACAACTTCCAGTGTGTTCAAGTGGGGTAGGACAAAGGACCACCTTGTATTTGTCATCATCTCACACAGTCTGATATAGTTGATATTTAAATTGTTGCCAGTTAAGGCTAGTAGAGAAATATGGGTACTTTGCCTTGCAAAGTGTTACAGTCACACCCGGTCTCCCCTACTTATGAAGTTTGGTTGTTTGGTCGATGGGTCATTGGATTTTTGGCGTCATACATCATGTGCTATGGCTAAACAAATGTGAGTCTGCCCGCCTGACCGCAGTAGCGCAGTTCCTTCTGGGAAGCGGTGCTCTTCGTCCTCCCGTTGTTTGTGACGTCCTGCAGCGGTTTTAAAAGGTACATGCCCAAATCTCTCATTTAGGCTACAGGTGACTTGATCTGATGCTTGATGTCCACGCGGTTTAGCTAACTCTGAGAGATAGTCTGTGTGGGTAGGCTAGATTTGCATTCATTTGGTTAACTGCAATTAATTTGAGAGGGGTCCAGCTGACGCTCGTGATTAATTTAATAGGCCTATAAATTAGATAGGCCTATGTTCTAACCTCGCAATTTTCCATAGTTCAATTTAGCCAATTAGAATGAACAAGAAAGTCAACGATTTGTGTGAAAACATAGTATAGCTAGATTAATGCGTACTGGTGGAACATTTCACTGTTTTGGAATTTGGTAACTTTTACTTCGAACTTCACCATTGGATCATGAGTGGGGGTGATGCATTTTCGCCTCGTTACTTTACATCGCTCTGAATCTTAAGGATTAATAGTTTGTATAATCCTGCAGTGTTGCACAATTTCAAACTTTGCACTGTGTAGTTAGCCTAGCCCTAGCCCAATACAGTCAATATAGGCATATGCAATATGTTCACAGTTACGCAGAACGGTAGATCCCTAAATTGCATGACATGAACGAGCCATATTTACCAAATGTGTTATGTTAAACCCACATTGATGATCAGCTTCAGATGTTTGTTTAGATATGTTACGTATGACCTGGATAAAGACTGACCCCATTCAGACCCAAGCGTTCCGAACTTTTTTCCCTTCGGCTTCGCCTTCCAACCGAGGTGAAGTTGGTTTAATGTTGGATATTCGGATATTCGACAGACATTCAAAATAAGGAACTGTTTCTTTTTTTCAATACCTTCCAAGCCGTGTGACCTATCTATGCAGAATAGCTTCCCTGCATAAGGGATCTCAGACACACCTTTTTTCATAGCATATAGGCCTACTGTATTTTATATCAATTTAAGGGAGATACATTATTTCCTATGGAAATCTTTTTTCAATACAAACCATGTGACCTAGTGACTGCAAACCAATGTAGAATAGTTATCCTATAGGGCTGGTCAGACACACCCTTTTTCATTGCATTTATATGAATATTTTAAAGAAAATACATAAATCACTCTACGTTTTTCAATACCCTAAGTAGGTGTGGGCTTGGTTAGTAGGCTACTAGCCTACTTGGATGAGAGACCTCCTTGGAAAACTATAGGTTGCTGCTGGAAGTGGTGTTGGTTGGTATCCAGTATAAGCTACTGTAGGTTGCACTCTTCCCTCTGGCCTCGATCCCAATGGCCCAGTGACAGGGACACTGTAGGCTACTGCAGGAAATGCCTTCCTTCAGATAAGATGTTAAACTGAGGTCCTGACTCACCTAAAGATCCCATGGCACTATAGAGTAGGGGGCTCCCCGGTGTCCTGGCTAAATTCCCAATCTGGCTGATTCAATCTGGCCCCCTAATCACCCCCTGGTGTAATTGGCTCATTCACTCCCTCACTCTCCCCCTCAAGCTGGTATGTGGTGAGCGTTCTGGTGCATAATGGCTGGTGGGTGCTTGGTGGTGGTTTGTGAGGCTCCCCCTTCACTGTGAAGTGTCGAGAAAAGTACTATATGAATGTTGTTGTTTACATTTATTCATTTGGTAGACACATTTAGGCCTATCTAAAGCGACTTTCAGCAATAGAATAGCCTCATTTAAAACATATGAACCATTCATTGAGAGTCAAGGGGACCATAATCATTGGGCGATAATGCAAGGTAGAGCTGACTGTTGACTGCATAGCTACAGTATGATAGGAGCTCTGTTTGTTCTTTATAATGCGTGGGAGTGGGAGCATATGAATGTTGAATAAATCGATCACTGGGGGACACCGCAGGTTAGGGGTGTATGGCTGGAGCTATACAGTTGCTAATGGCAGCAAATAAGCTCCTTTCCCTTTTACTTTGACTTGAGTCAGTTGATGACTGCACCGGAGAACCCAACCCAATGTTCTAACCTGTGTAATATTGTGAATACGGAGGCCACAAGAAGTCATTTTTGGCTCACTTTCGCTAAGATAGTGTGGGCCGCTGCCAGACCAAGACAAAAATGCTTTTGCCCTGTCTTACTCTAGGAGGGATGGGATCCCAATTTCATAAAACGGTGGCATGTTCCTTTAAATTTAATTTAGTTTGACTTCACTCTTGATATTCTATATTGTTTTGTTGTTATATTATGGTATTATGCATAATGCTTTCTTTGTTTAAATTATGTTTAATTGCTTTCACTGCCTGGCAAATTCTATGATCATGAACATGATTTTACTTGTCTTTTCAGCACCATGTTGATTGAGTGCCTGGTGGTTCTAGCCTTGGGTATTGTAGCCTGTCTTGTGCTGCTAAAGAGAAAGACAGTGGTACTGAAGACAGAAGATGGCTGGTGGGGAATTGGAGATGTACCTCAGGGGAATGAGGATGAGAACATTTCTTCTTTCACGGTTGAAACATCCCAACAAGAGATTGAGGTTAGAGGGGTTAAGCAAATGAAAATTGTTTCAGATAATTATTCTAGTTTTAGATTTATTTTGTATTGTTATACATACAGTGCCTGTGAATGGAAGTGTGTGTGTGTGTGTGTGTGTGTGTGTGTGTGTGTGTAGGTGAATGTAACGGGTGACTCACACCAAGAATTATAATCATTACAAAAACAGTATGACTGAATTGACAATGGCCGGGTTTTCCAGATTCATTAAGAAGCTCTTACGTGCTATGAACTTCTTAGGAGCATTCTTAGAACGTTCTTAGAGCGCTCCTGAAGGCCAGTTCAAACACAAGATCCGCGACGAGACGGGCTGCAACATTCTAAAAACCAGCAACTTTCTGCAACAATGTGTTCTAAAACTGGGTCGCTCAGACCACTGCAACTACATTAAAACGGCAACAATGTTACCATAACAACAGTCTAGGCGTGAGGACAAGATATACGTTTTCTGCCAGCGTCACAATAGCTCGGCGCAAAAGTGTTCTAAAACTCTGCAACTAAGATTTGACATGTTGAATGTTTAGCGACGGCTTAAAACTGCTTGCAACTGCTTGCAACTTTTGATTCACACCGCCGCAACTGCTCTCTGCAACCGTCTCTGACCGTCGCGAATCTTCGGTTTGAACTGGCCTTAAGCGCTCCTAAAAGAAGTTCTTAGCACTTAAGAGCTTCTTAACAAATCTGGGAAACCCGGCCAATGATTGTTCATTGTTGATATTGGTATTCTTCCTACTGTAGTCTGACCAACTTTTTAAAATGGTTCACTGTTAAATTGATTATTGTATTGTTTTTATTTGTATGTTGCTTTGGACAAAGGCGTCTGCCAAATAGACATGACCATAACCATATACCATAATTAAATTAATGTAAATTTAGATTGTAAGCTGACACGTGTGGGTACCTGATCTCTGGATCATCCACATGATTGGTGCATATGTTTGTGCATCATTGTATGGTATGAAATGTTATTTAGCTCACCAAGAGCTAATTTACGCATTATTTAGCTCACCCAGAGAACACCAAATGACTCCAAAGTAGGTGAAATTATTTAACAAATGTTAATGTATATTTGTGCAGTGAAAATACTCAATTATTATTATTGATCTTTATTTTACAATTTGTATTTTTATCAGATGTTTGGCCAGATTTTCTCACTCACATTTGCAAGTTCTCTTACATTCGTAATCAAATTATGTTACAGGACTTGCACAGGAGAATAGATCAAACACGGCCTGTTCCTTCTTTGGAGGACAGCCAATTTAATTATGGCGTCAACTCCAAAGTTCTACAGAAAGTTGTAACATACTGGAGAAATGTCTTTGACTGGAAGAAGCAAGTGGACAAATTAAACAAATACCCACATTTTAAAACAAAAATTGAAGGTGTGTTGATTGTGAATGTGATTGTAAAAGTATGTTTGTGACCATTCTAACGATAAAGTAAATTGACTCTTTAAGAATCAAGCTTTTTTGTTGCTAAATGTCAGGTATCAGTGTCCACTATGTCCATGTAAAGCCAAAGAGAAAAACAAATTGTGTACCTATAATCATGGTACATGGTTGGCCTGGCTCCTTCTATGAGTTCTATGGGATTATGCCCCTTCTCACTGAGCCTGCCAACCCTGACGACCTTGCCTTTGAGGTTATTTGCCCATCCATCCCAGGCTATGGATTTTCAGAGGCCCCACATAAAAAAGGTTAGTCATGAAAAGTGCTGACGTGCATGTTAGATTCCATTTACTGAGTTGACTCATTCATTGAATCAAATTGTCCAAATTAAAGTCAGCATGAAAGTAACTTACACTATTCTTTTGTGTGTAGGGTTTGATTCTGTTTGCGCAGCCAGAATATTCCACAAGCTGATGAAGAGGCTTGGTTTCAGTCAGTTCTATGCTCATGGTGGGGACTGGGGTTGGCTCATCACTACGAACATGGCACAGCTTGATCCCAAGTGAGTATCTGTTACAGCTTCAAAGCAAATTTGGCATTTCCAAACAGGTTCATTTGGAGTCTCAAGATTAGTCTTGGCAACTCTGACATTGTTACGGCTGGGATTTTGTGGGTTGTGGGATTGTTGTGTTGTGGGATGACAGATGACAAAGACAAAGAAACAGTCAATTATCAATGGCCCTTTACAAATAATACGTGTTTACATAAAACAATTAAGTGTCCTCAAAGCCTTTTGAAAATGGAATTGAAACTTTTCAAATGTTCTTGTCCGACAGAGCAGTCAAAGGTCTTCACCTGAATTTTGCACCTCCTGCTAAGCCTGGTCTTCCAATGATACTGTCTTTGATGCTGGGTTGGCGATTCCCAAAGTTATTTGGCTTCACTCAGCATGATGTGAAACGCCTCTACCCCTGCATGGAGAAAATGGTTGTAGAGCCAGTGAAGGAGATGGGATACATGCATATCCAGGCTACCAAACCAGATACGGCAGGTGAGAGAAGTAGCTACTCTTTATAAAGCAGGGAAACCATGGTGGTGACTTGATGATTATCCCTCTTACCCAACTTGTGTTCATGTCTCACAGGAAGGGCATTGAATGATTCGCCAGTTGGTTTAGCTGCTTACATTCTAGAGAAGTTTTCCACATGGACAGATCCTGAGTTCAGGGACCTTGATGATGGAGGACTAGAAAGGTAAATTATGATCAATAATTCAGCATTGCACAATTGAATAGCATGCTATTAACCTTACCCAAATAATTGTTTACATTATCAGGAAATTCTCCTTGGATGACCTTTTAACAAACATAATGATCTATTGGACGACTGAGTCAATTATTTCATCCATGCGATTCTACAAGGAGAATTTTGCCAAGGGCTTGAACCAGCCGCATTCAAGGTACACAAGAAAGAAATTTAAATTTATCACCAATTCCACTGTCCATAAGTATATTAATGAGTCTGTACTGTCTTTCTTATTGATGCATATAGTATACTCATGTTTTGTTATTGAATTAGATTTAGTTTTCTTTCTGTCAAAGTGGTCCTAAGTCACCTTTGGTATAGCCAATGCCAGGTGCATCACGAAGATCTTATGTCCACCCTCAGAGAATCTAGATTATGTTGGCAACTAGAGTGTTTTTAATCATTTTTTTTCTTCCCATATCTATAGTATGCCAGTTTCTGTGCCCACTGCCCTGGCTTCTTTTCCCAATGAGCTGATGCACACTCCTAAGCTTTGGGCAAAACAAAAGTATCACAAACTAATTGCCTTCACTCCAATGGCCTCTGGTGGCCACTTCGCAGCCCTGGAGGAGCCAGAACTTATGTCACAGGACATTCAACACTTCGTCAAGATCCTGGAGAAGAAGTAAATTCTAATTTACTTTAGCGGCCTAAACGTCCGTTTAGAACTTCTGTTCTGCACTGTACTTTACTTATAAATGTGAATAGGTCTAACTTTTCTCTCAGTTTGAGATTGAACTGGAAATGTTAAGAGAAGACTTTGAGGTAACACTTTATATTAAGACACACATATTCACCATTAGTTAGCTGCTTACTAACATGTCTATTAGTAGCATATTAGCCATTTGTTAGTCATTATAAGTCACTAATTAATACAAGACCTTATTCTACCCTTATTAGACCCTTAATTAAGAATGTCCCCTATGTAAGCTCCTAAATACCCCTTGTTCATAGTTATTAAATAAGTTGTTCCATATGAATTATGACCTAAATATGCATGCCTCAGTATGGGGCTTGTAAGGTGGTAGTACCACAAGAACAGTTATTCACCCCTAATAATACTTATCAAAGATGGTCTATTTGAATGGAATTAGACACTAAACCACTAGTGCTAATAGTGTACAAATAAGTCATTGTAATGGCAAATATGTTCCCTATTCTAAAGTTGGGTCATTGTTCACATCTAATTCACAATTAATTTGGCACTTATTAACCCCCATGTGTTCCCTAAACTAAAGTTGCCTCCTATTCACACTTATTAACTGTATTACAGCACGCAGTAGGCTACACAACAAGCAGACAGCCAAGTTGGCACAAATGAAAATAATATCTCTTTCATAATGATATAGGAGATAGCGAGAAAGGCAAACCTGGATACATTTGTATGCTAACTTTCTTGGCTCCTGAGTAATCAAAAGTCTCAACCTCAATTTTTTTTTTTTTTTTTTTAAGTATAGGGTCAAAGTATAGTGTCAAATTAATTGTGAATCAATTGTGAACAAAGATCCAACTTTAGAATAGGGAACATAGTTGCCATTACAAAGACTTAATTATTAGTTATTTGTACACTATTAGCACTTGTGGTAATAATCTTTGATAAGTATTATTAGGGGTGAATAACTGTTCTTGTGGTACTACCACCTTACAAGCCCCATACTGAGCCATGCATATTTAAGTCATAATTCATATGCAACAACTTACTTAATAACTATGAATAAGCGGTAATTAGGAGTTTACATAGGGGGAATTCTTAATTAAGAGTCTAGTAAGGGTAGAATAAGGTCTTGCAGAATAAGGTATTAATTAGTGACTTATAATGACTAACAAATGGCTAATATGCTACTAATACATATGTTAGTAAGCAGCTAACTAATGGTGAATATGTGTGTCTTAATATAAAGTGTTACCGACTTTGATTATTGAATCATTATAATCACAAGGTGTACAGATGAAGTACTTACACACAAATATATTCAGATTTTAAAACACAGTGTGTGCACACATTTTACAACAAGCAAACTGTGAATTCATGTCGAATGATTGCTTAAGTAAATGCAGTAATATACAATCAATTAGCCTTAAGCACATGATTGAAAACAAAGGGGCAATTGGTCTGTCAATAGTTTAGCTGCTTTTTAAAGTTTAGAAATCAACGTTCAAATTTAATTTTACGCACATGTGATGCAAGAAATCACATGGCTTCACAGGAATGTCTCAAATCAGCACCTGTGGTTTAGCCGTTACAGTATTTCAAGGAAATTGGCTACTAGTGGTCACTTTTTGTGCATTTTCCTAAATGTATATAAAATAAAGCGTCCGTCCGTCCGTGATTTGCTACTTCTGATTGTTGAAATACATGCTGAATTAGAATTTAACCAGACAAAGATAAATATGGATAGACATAGAGCTTGAATTTTAGGCCAAGTCATCATACTACAGTATTTTACTGATGCTAGCCAGCAAATAGCATTGTCATAGGACCTTCAATAACTGTTAATGACAAAGTCACATAGTATGACTTGTTACAGCTTGCAGTTCTGATGCCAATATGGTTGTAACAGCCCCTCTTTTCAGTGTCCGCCTCTGAGTGAAACTTGCTTGAACATTTTCTAGGGCTGAGAAACAATCTGGGGTGAAATAGTTTGAGCAAATGGTGAATTTAATGTTGAAGTCTTGAGGGATCGACTGTTCCTTGGGAAGGAAATGCAAACAGATTACATTCTCTGTGCAACCTGGAGCACAAGCCAGTGGTCTGACATTTTTTATATTGTTGATAAACTTTCTGTTTTCTTCGTAATTCCTGTAGAAGTAAGCTGCATCCATACTCCTTGGCCCAGAACATGTGGGTGTATGCACATTGTGGGAGTGTAAAAGAGGTGCAGTCCCTGTGTGTTGTGTAACATTTGTTGCCAATGCCCCACTTTGCATTTGCATTTATTCATTTAGCAGATGCCAACGTGACTTACAGTACATATGTCAATTATCATTATCATATAAATTAGCGGGCATTTCATGTTGTGGGATTTGCATATGAGGCAAGCAACAATGGGATTTGAGGTTCACGGTAGGCCTATGTTCATTTTACATACCAAACTGTCATTACGCCAAGGTACAGTTTTACATTCTATTACTCCTTTGCTTTGCAAGCTCTTCCTTCTGGAAATACATCTCTTTTTACAGTTCATGCAAATGTAGTCCTACTGGGCTTCTTGTTATTCTTCCATATCCTCATCACCATTATTGTTGTTATTATTATTATTATCATAATGGTTTTAGATGAATAAATTAACAAACTGTACTTTACTCCATTGCTGCATTCTCGTTTCATTCACATCAAATATCAATAATGGTAAGTTAGGGATAGTGACGAAGACTATTTAAAAATCTTGGCTCTTTCACATCCAGGGGTTAGTGGTCAAGGTAAGAGTCTGCAGCTGTAAAAGAGGTCTGGCTTTTCCCAAAGCTCATGGTGGGGAGGGGGACAGCGCAAGCAGACTCTCCCTGGGTAGCCTAGACCCGTGGGAGGCAAAGAATTGGTGGGAGGAAATAACAACGCGATTCAAGATCCTGGCATTACCTCACCAGTAAAGGATAAGACGAGGGAAAGGAATTGCTACATAATTAAAAAGCAAAACCTCTCAACAGAGAGGAGCATCATGAGACCAGGCTTGCTAAAGGATTCTAACACCAAAACAGACACTTGGATGATTTAAACAGACAGTATTTTAGGTACCTATTTTGATAGTTCTGAAGTTGACATCTCTCTATGGAGAAGAATCTGAAGAGTGCTGGGTTTGACTCATTGGATATGGATGGAACCAAGGCGGGAAACTTGCTCTGTGACAGAGTAGCCCCTCCAGGCTCTACAAAGGTAACTCTTAGTGACACAGATCAATGGGTAAGTTAGTTCTGCAGCATAACACCCCAGAGCAGTATACAGTGCCTATAAAAGTATTCACTCGCTTTATAAATGGAATCATAGTCAATGTAATTCATTTCTTTACTTACAAGGACTTGGGGTAGGGGGGGGGGAAGCTAATGCTAAAGTGAAAACAGATTTCTACAAAGTAATGTAAATTAATAACATAATAGAAAAAAATTAGCAATTACATAAATGTCCGTGTTCGATAAATTTAAATTCTCCTCCGTTTGCCATTGCAAAACTGCTCAAGCTCTGTCAGATTGCACAGGAATTGGGTGTTAGGGCTTTGACTCCGCAGAATATTTACCTTGCTGTCTTTAAACCACTGCTGTGTAGCTTTCGTTGTATGCTTTGGGCCATTCTCTTGCTGGAAAATAAATCTTCTCCCAAGTCTTAGGTTTTTTGCAGACTTACCTGGCATATAACTTAAATACTCCATTCGCGTCTGCCGCAACAATAGCTTCCACTATAATCATTGAAACTAGCTACACGTGATGGCGAGGCCTGCATTCTAAAGAAAAAAGATCTCAGATTGTTCTCCAGGATTTCCATATAATTTATTTTGCCCTCTATCTTTACAAGTCTTCCCATTGCCAAGGAGCATCCCCACAACATGATGCTACTATACCACCATGCCCCACATGGTGTGTTTTTGGAGATTTAATGTGCGCTTTCTTCACAGTGGCTTTCTCTTTGCCACTCTCCCATAAAGCTTTGACTGGTGAAGAATCCGGACACTGTTGCATGCAGTGTCTTTTAGCTCCCTCCGAGTTGTCATAGGTCTTGGTGGCCTCCATCGCCTGTCTCCTTGTACGGTCACTCTGTTAAGACTGCCTGCTCTAGGCAGATTTACACATGTATATTCCTCCTATTTCTTAATGATGAATTTGCCTGAACTCCAGGGGACTCCCCTGACTATATTTTCCGATAACCTTTTCTTGAGTTGCTTGAAGTGTTCTTTTCTCTTAATGGTGGAATTGTAGCCAGCAATGCTGATTAACCAGTGACTGGACCTTACAAACACACGTGTCTTAATACTATCACTTGCAAACATTCACTGTCCTCCGGTGATCTTCATTTCACTAATTGTGATACTAAATTGGCTAGACATTTGTTGAATTACACTTCAAAGGTGGTAAAAAGTTATTTAACCACTTATTATTGCATTTTATATTTTTAATTAATTGACATGGTTTAGAAATCTGTTTTCGCTGTTTTTGTGTTAATTCTTGTCAAAAAGCCCAAATTGTATTGACAATGATTCCATTTATAAAAGCAATAAAAGGGGGAAATAGGAAGGGGTGTGAATGTGTTGACACTGATTCATCCCCAATTTAAGTTTAAACAACTATTAGTCAATTATTTCTTAATGGTGACTGCCCTCATGCATTGGAACAATGATAGGGTAACATTTGTTTGTATTGCCTAGATGAAGGTAGGAATGGTTGGACCAAAAGGGATGAAGTCTCATAATTGTCCTGAGAATGCAGCTCGTGAGAGGAGTCGGGTGAGGAACCTGCGAGAGGCATTCCACAGGCTGCAGGCTGCACTACCCTCTGTCCCTCCAGACACCAAGCTGTCAAAGTTGGATATACTTGTTCTGGCCACCAACTACATTGCCCACCTCACAGATACACTGGATCAGAGCAGGTGCTTCAGTGATCAGACTTTTTCAAGCAAGGCTGGTGGATTTCTGCATCCTGTTAAGGTAGGTTGTTTTTCTGTTATTTCTGCTGTTTTTTTCAGCATAGAGTAGGCTAGCCTAATTAATGCACATGCAATGCAATATACAATTAGTGCTATATTTACTAGGGGTGGTGGTGGTGGGTCTATGAAAAAGCTCACTAATTCTTCATTACAGAAATGGCCGATGCGCTCTCTGCTGTATTGTGGAAATATGGACAAATGGCTTACAGGCGTTCCAGCCATCCAGGAGACAACCACTGCATCCCCGGTGACTCCCAAACGTTCAGTGAATATGTGATGTGTTTTAACTTGGATCTGATATTTGGTTGGCATACTGGTCATTCACCACTCACACTTTTTAAGAAGTTCATTCATGGCATTTTGGGCAAAATTCATGTGATTTAAAGTACATATCTCAAATCACTGAACACTAACAAGCAATAAAACCTTTATAACCCTCCGACATTCCATAAATCCATGCTCTCTTTGTGCATTACATTTGTATCACAGACAAGTGAGTATGGTATACACACTTCCAGAGGTTTTAACACAAAACCATGTGTGGCCCATTGAGATGTTGCTTTTAATTAGAGTGATCATTTATTGCACTAAGTCTCCTTTGACTGTGTGTATCACTTAAATCTGTATTTGATGATCAATCAAATGTATAATGCTCAAAGAACACCCAAAATATAAAATCATTAATTGTTTGAAAAGAATGAAACGTGATGGAACAAAGATAAGGCTGATAATTTAGGACAAAAACCACAGAGGCCATGTTTGGATGTAAACCATGCATGTTTCTTTTAAACTAAACAGGACTGGACCAAATTAATTCGAGGAATGATAGTTAAATGAAAGTTTTCATGTCTTGAGACATACACCAAAAACAAGTACAGAATTAGTACATTACTTCTTGACTGTGTACGCTCTTGCACAACATGGGCTTCAGTCCATGAGGAAAGGGGCAGTTGTCAAGGCTAACACTGTAAATCTGTCTAGCTGGTTAATCACCACCTCTTCTATCATGCTAATGACTAAATTGGAATGGAAAAAGGCATGCCTGTGAGACAGGATTTAGTGTCAAAGGACAAGGAGGAACTTTTAACTAATAACTAAGAATAGCACCAGACTCATACTTGGATATGTTTTGGACAATTAAGGTTAATGTCACAGACCAGTGAATATCATCCTCATTTTATAGATCTAAGAAGATGTCATATATTTTCTGAAATAAAATGGCTAGCCTTTACCTTTGCAGCTTTCAAGTAGGCTATATCACGTTCAAAAAAAGAAACATGAAAAAAAAACAAGTTTCTTTTTTTTTTGATTTAGGGGAGTGTTTGAGACTTGACTGAGGAGAGTCTGGAACGCGGAGTTTCCTTGAACCTCAAAATAATTAAAATATTTGTAGCTTCTCTTTATCACACTGGATAAAGGTATTGATGCACTCTGTCTTGGAGTCTGCCTCAAAGTGCAGAACAAATACTCAAGGATTAAATAAAACAAATACTGCTAACAATCATTTACCCGTTTTTAAAATATTTCTGTTTAAGTTATTAACACAGTGTAGTAAAAATCCTTAAAATCGAGGCAACACAGGCAGCAGTGAAAAAGGTACTATCTTTAATTATCATCAGGGATGGACATCACAACTGGGGACATATTACCAGCAATGCAAAGTTCCAGGTGCAAATCCAAAGCAAATAGCTGGAGCAAAGCCCCATCTTATACATTCCGCACATAAATTGTTTCTAAACAAAAGTATTGTAGGCTACGTCAATATGAACACTTCATGCATCAATCTATTACAAATATCATACTTTCCAGTACGAGACAATACGGATTAAACACAATACCCCAATATGAATCCCTCAATCTTTCCTGCTAAGGCCATGGAAGCCCATTTGCAATGTCCCTAATGGGCACGTAGGCTACAATCGCTAATCTGGCATGTATTTCTTTGGAATTAAGTAAACAACTGCATTTAAAACCATCGTTTACGAGATGCTACTTCTGAAACAATTTGGTAAGAGTTTATGTCATCAGTTTAAGTTTAATTTCATTGCTAGTTACGCAAGTCAAGGAACCTTTTCACTCTCAATTACTATAGCACACTTATGAATGCAAATAGATACTTTTCTCAATCGCTTTGGCCAAAATGCTTTTCATGGGAATCAAACCTCAGACTGCATGTGCCATACCATTGTGCTAACCACTTATCTATCTCCACATACTCTTTGGAGTTTGCAGGCAACTTGTTTTCTTTAACCCTGACTGTCATAATCATGACATTGCTGATGACTATACTGATGGTTGTATGCATTCACTGAATAAAGATTATAAAAATAAAACAACTTTTCCACCAGAAAATTCATCAGAACAGATATTAGTGCCGAAACCTTTCTGAATTCGTTACTTTCTGTTGACATAAAAAAAAAAGGATGTCCGCCATGTTTTTTGTGCAACTGTCACACATCATCAGTGTTGGGCAAGTTGCTTCAAAAATGTACCCATTTCACAGAGTGTGATTTTGAATAAAACGAATGAAATGCATATTTCCCCTAGTTTAAGTATATTGATGTGTACTTGTAAGTCTGCTGTTTTAAAATTCCAGGCATAATAATTTTAACCAGCCCTAAACAAAAATATCTTGTCCCAAAAATCAATATTGTGTGGTGTGACCATAAATACAGTTTTTACCGTTATGTTTTCATCTGGGTTTGTGTGTCTGCCTGTCTGTCTGTTTGTCTGTCTGTCTGTGTGTTTGTTCGCAAGATAACTCAAAAAGTTATGGATGGATTTCGATTACATTTTCAGGGAAGGTCTGAAATGTCCCAAGGAAGAAACAATTAATTAATGGGAGTGATCCGTAACGGCGTCTAAATCCAGGAGGCGGTGATGTTTTCGCTTGGTGGTACTCTCTGAGTGCTTTTCTAGTTTAAATGGGCAATTGTCTGGAGACCTTTGGGGACAGGGAGTCCTTCTTCATTCAGGAAGTATAGTAGGCCTAGGCTAACATCTCAGAGGAACATTGAAAGTGTCAAGTGAGGTATCTCTCATATTTCTTTCAAGAAATCAAGTATTTTCAGCAGTCTTCCGTAACACTCTTCACTGTCTTTAGGTGTGACCCATTTTACAGGAAAATGTCAGAAGCAAAATGAAATGTTATTAGCAAGACTCATTGTTGTGCTAAGCGCATGAAACCGGTTTGACGCCATATCATATTGCGTGACTGGGTTTTCTTGTCACATGATTCAATTGTCACACTATTGATATACTATATGATATAAACTGCATTTTCCTACATATATATTGTTTTTTTCACACAACTAATAGTTAACTCCGGTGAAAATTGACCAAAGGGTGTTTTTCCGAATGGAAATTCATCATATAAGCCGCGAAGAAAGTGTTTTTTCCTGGATCAAGCACTACAGAGCTAGCACCGGCGGTGAGCCACACACTTTCAAAATAGCATTTCTACCCTGCTGAAAAAAAAACAGCCTGACCAGTGGTTTGCTGGTTCACCAGCTTGTTAACCATGGTTGACCAGCTAGACCAGCAAAACTCTTACAAAAACATACCTTCAGCTGGTTTAGTCAGCTTACGATGGTAATTCAGCTGGTTTTGCTTGTTGTATCACCTCAAGCTGGTAATTTTAGTTGGTGTTGCTGGTCTACATTGCTGGTTTTAACTGGCCATGCCAGCTTATGTTGGTCATTCTAGCAAACCAGCATGACCATCTTTGTCAAGCTTAGCAGGCTGGTCACAAGCATGACCATCTTACACCTGCTGTGTCCCACACAACAGGCTGGTCACACCAGCATGACCAGCTTCCTCAGATGGTCACACCAGCATGTCTGGTTGCCTAACCAGCTACACCAGCAAAGACCAGCAACAGCTGGAAGAAAACCAGCAAAGACCAGCTAAAACCAGCTAAAACCCGCAACCAGCATAAGCTGATTTCTTGCTGTTTTTTTTCAGCAGGGTATTGCTTAAAACAGCACCAAACCTCCTCAGCTTGCTCTGGGTCCCTGCACATAAAAAGAAGGACCAACAATTTTGTTTGCGAACCCGAAGTTTACAGAAGAATGTTAAGAACACCAACTCTCCTTCTACCAGCACCTCTCAAAGGAAAATCCATAAGGCAATTATGTGACATGATGATCTTGACTTTCCTTTGTCAGTCAAGTTGTAAGTGTTCTTAACAGTCATGACGTCATTGACAGGTTTGAAATAGGCTGGGTAAAACCAGCCCAATCTGCCAGCGATTGGATATCGCCCAGTAGCTCAGGCTGGAAACCTGCATTTATCTAATTTATTCCTGCTTCCTGTCCATTTTTGCTGGAACCAATCACAAGCAGGCTTATCCACCAGGCGCACCCGGATCGTTGGTCTGATTGGTTGCAGGACTTTCCAAATGCGTACAGAGTCATTTGAACTATATGCCCATTGATCATGTTGGTGGAATGAGTTGCCCAGTGCTCTCCGTTCCAGCAACAGCTTTGGATCTTTTAAGAGGGGTCTTAAGGCATATTTATTTAATATGCACTTAGTCCTTTGAGTTTGTGATGTGTTATGGTTTGTATAATAGTATTGTTTTATTATAATTTGTCTATTGATATAATTTGAAATTTATTTTGCTATTGTCCTTAAATTTAGCCATACCTTGCTTTAGTTATTATTATCATATATAATTAACTGAGTGACTTATTTGATTGCTATTCTCATTTCACTGTTTTATTTCTCATTAGGTTAGTGCTTAAAATTATTGTTCTACTGATAATATTACTATTCTCCCTAGTTTGTAATTGTTCACTGTTAATTTAATTTGTATTGTTATTTATTTGTATGTCGCTTTGGACAAAGGCGTCTGCTAAATAACCATAGCCATAGCCATAGCCATAGCCATAACCATCATGCCTCTTGTGCAGTACAAATACAGCACAGATCCCCAGACTAATGTTCAATCTAACAGTTTTTCACAGTTGCTCAAACACTAAACCCCATTCTCTGAATCAAATTCTCAACACATTTGTTGAATTATTCTCTTTTTTGGCAAAACCAGACCACTTTCACCCAGGTAGTGCATTTTACCAAACTCATTAACCCCTTTTGCAAAACTCATTTTTGGCAAAACTTTTGCAAAACTCATTGTCCATTGTGATGCACTTCTTAATTATATTGATAACCAAACAAGGCGGAAGGTTGTGTTGGCAATTATTGTGAAAAACTGTAAGAGATTGACAGTCTGGTTGATAGCCAGGGTTGAAAGGCTTTTTTATAACAAATAAGTTATTTAGAATATGTAATACTCAGCAGTGTGTGTATTTTCCTTGACCCGCCTTTTGAATGCTAGATTCCAATTTCTAGACATAACATTAGCCTATATCCCGAGAAAAATATATTTTTATTCTGCACTTAGGCCTAGCCTACCGCTCTGGGCCTAGCGCCATAGACATATATGCCTAGCGCGCTATAGGCCTACTCACGAGCGCCCTCACGTGGAACCAGACCAGAAACTGCAACCGGTTCAGATACCGGAAGTGTCCTAAAGTGGAGGTTCTGGGTTCTCTGGTTTTCTCCTTATTAGACATCTTTGCCCGAAGCATCATTGCACGAAACAACGGCTATTCAGGAAATTTTGAAACGCCGCACTTCCGCTAACATTGAAATCCATAGAGCTGGCAGCATTGCAGCATCTTTCACAATTGACAGATCTACATTAGGCTATCACCTTTTAACGCAGGTAAGATTGATTGGTGTTTATTCATTCTCACTACGCTGAGATTATTCAAAAGGCCATCGTTGAGCGGTATCCTTTGTCGTCTTTAGTAGACGTCGCTTGTAGGTTACAGCTTCTTAAGCGGGTGTTGTCTGCCGAACAAACTATTTTTTTGCTTATTTGTTGTTTTCACAGCCTGTAGCCAATATCCTATTACCCTGTTAGAATGTAGCCTAACCTAGGGATGGGCAAAGCGAGACTTTGTGAGAGCCTACTGAAACACTCGAAGCAAATGGCTGTGATACTTAGAAACATTGCCGACTCTCCAGGGCGATAACTATATAGATGCATTCCTGAACAAAGCTGTCAAATGCTTTGTTTAGAGCGTGGCATCCACATTCCACACTGTTACCTAAACTCATATTTTTAACAGGGCATTCTACTTCCGCGTAGCCTATTTGTTGGGATTCCATTCAGTAGGCTAGGCCTACATGGTTGTTAGCCGTCTAGTTTGATGCATAGTCTCGTTGCATTAACCATGAGACTTAAATATATTGAAACAATTGTAAACTGTTGGGTATGACGCAGAAATGTTTAATCATTTTTAAGGGAGATGTATTATAGACCTAATGTGTAGCCTATCACTCTGCCTGAGCTCCGAGGGAAAGTAGGCTATCATCGCCTCCTGTTGCCGCCCTAAAGCTTATTTTAACGACGGTAAAGGAGAATTGCGGCGATTTTTCACATAGATCTGTTTCTTGAGGATGGTGACTTAGGCTACTGTCGCTGCTGGAAAAAAATGGTTCTAGCTATCTTGAATTTCTGCAGCCACCAGCAATAGTAGCCAGGCAGTTTCAGTGTTACACTCTGGGGGCATCATTGGGAGCTCATGAACATGCGGACAGAGTAGGCTTTGTATTGGGATTGAGCTTTATTTTCTCTTTTTCCCCCCTTTTTCTTAAATCCCGGTCTACATGGGGAAGTTAGGGAAATGGGTTCCGATTGCCATTGGGGTCACCTTAATTGCTGTTGGTGATAACTTTATTTTCAGGACCATTTTGATTTGTTTAAAGTAGGCTAGCCTATTTGTGATGAAATGCATTTGCATGTGACGTCACCAGTTTGGGTGCTCTATCCAAATGCACCATTGAGATCAATATTTTTTGTCCCCACCCCTGCAATTTCAGTGATTCAGTGATTTTAATGCCACCTGTGTTTACTCTATACAAAACATTTCTCAATAGATCTCAATGGTTCATTATGCCTATCAAGGTGGGAAATAAGCAAAGACTTGCATAGGACAGGACAAATCAGTGTTTTTAAGAAGAAGGACATTTTACATTACAAGGTGGTAGGGAGCTCTGAAAATGAGATCCAACATGATTTTTCAGACTTGCGAGGTCTACTGTTCAGACCCTGAAGGAATTTATTTTCTCTCGATTGCTTTTTTTAGAGTGTTTCCTTCTCATCTCAATAGGGAAAATAAATTAAGAGCATATGTTGAGTACAAATATCTTCTGAAGGCCTAAACAGAGCCCAGCCAAAACTCCAATACAATTTTGATCAACTTTGAGGGACAGCTATGACCATGCAGGATCATCCAGACCAAACATGACTTTTGATACATACTATTCCTATTTACACCAGCATGTACAATTTGAGCCTCCTACATGGTTTAGTTCTTGTGCTATATGGGCTTGTGAACTTTGACGAAAAAAGAGCCTGAACAAAATCGACACCCCACTCCCCCTTTATAACTGTCTGTATATCTTGGAATGTATTGATCTAACATAAAAGTCATTTTACAGTGATCTGTCTTTTTTGGACATGATCCCATTTATTAACACAATATTTTTAATTACTTTTTTTTTTTTTTTAACAGATTACTGTTATTCATAGTTGGTTCTGTGTTTTCAGTATCCAGGTATTAGCATGCTACAATAAAACTACAACTACTTTGAAAGTAATTCTGGAACTGTGATTATCCTTACCTATCTTACTTTTTTTACACTTCATGTGTGTCTTTAAATTTGATTCATAATGGTCTCAGAAAGGTCTTAAATGTCATAAATGTAACTTGTTCAAACCGGCAGAAACCATGTGAATGCTTAAGCATGTCTTGAGGTTCATACTGAGTTTAATTCCTTGAGTTTAAAGGATGACAGTTTCGTGACATTCCTTTTACTTGGGATACGTTTTGCTACAGGCACTATAAAAGATCAATTGTGGCCAAATGTGGACCACAGCTCTCTTTGGTGGCCGAATGGTCTATCTGGGCCAGAAACGGCATTTTTTAATGCAACTAATGCCTTGCTTGTGAAAATCCCACTGCACATTTTCTTCCTCAATGTTTTTAAAATATATCTTGCACCAGGAAAGGCTTTTAGCATTTTTTAGTCATGTAATCTATTTAAAGAAAATAAATCTACTTTTCTTGCCAGTGTTGGGTTGATTCAGAATGGGCTCCTCCTCTATTAATGATTTCTGTTTTACAGTAACAATGAATGTGGAGCACGAAGTGTCATTACTTGTGGAAGAGATTCGGCGCCTTGGCACTGAGAGTAAGAATTTTGCATGAACTTTCTTCAGTGTATTTCTCAAGACATGTTATGAAAGCATTAGCTCTTAAGACTCTCACCTTTCTTTTGAAAATGGTGTGTGCAGGCTTGAACATATACAGTGCCCTTCATAAGTATTTGAACACATGCTAAAGTTTATTAGAAAGAGGAATATGAAATCTTTTGGAGATTGATCTTAATGCCTTAAATTCAAAAGATGAGAAAATATCCAACTTTTAAGGACCCCTGTTTTCTTTGTTAATGAATAATGTATTGTAAAAATAAATAAAAGGCCAGATGGATCCAGGATACTATGCATCCTGATAAAGTTCCCTTGGCCTTTAGAATTAAAGTAGCCCCACATCACCACCCTTCACCATGCCTAGAGACTGGGGTTCCAATACGTATGACCCCTGTATTATAAGGAAAAACATTTATTTATTTACGATACAGTATTCATTCACAAAGAAAATTGATGTCCTTAAAGGTTGGATATTTCCTTTTTTATTATTTTTTTTATTTAAAGCATTAAGATCAATTTCCAAGAGAAGATTTTATATTCCTATTATCTTATCTCTATGCTGCAAAACAATACTAACTAGATTTTTATATTCATTCATATAAGATAACTTGTTGCAGTTTTTGATGGTCCAACAGACGCATAATGTGACAAATGGACAAGGACACATTACTGCCTCAAGTTGAACTACCATAGAGAGGTAATCTTGAGAAAACTATATGGGTTTTTTTTTCAGATGCAGATGGGAAGATCAGTGTGAAATTTGGAGTACTTTTCAATGATGATAAGTGTGCCAACTTGTTTGAAGCCCTTGTGGGGACCTTGAAGGCAGCCAAGAGGAAGAAGATAATAACATTTCAAGGAGAACTGCTTCTTCAAGGTGTTCATGACAATGTTGATGTTATTCTCTTGTAGGATTGTCAACACACTATTTTCTCTGTATTTAGCAGAGTTTAAGCAATGCCTTCAGTATCCATTATCAATCCATTTGATAATGCTATGATGTCTCATTTTGATACGGAAATGTCCACATTTTTTAAGAAATAATTTTTAGCCACAGGAAAGACCGTATTGTGCAATTATGTCAGTTGCAGACTTGATGCTCAACCAGTGATTTCATTGGTAATCCTTTTGATATTACCACTAATGCCAAAACAGAGGTTCACTCTTTATTATAAATACAAGAATGTCTTTCTTTTGATTTCCATGTCTTGTATAATACTAGATTAGACCATTGTATTGTACAATTCATCCAAAGAATAGTAATCAGGCAGATTTAGTCACATCCACATAAATTAAATTATGTTTTTCATACACATTTTTTTTTTTTTTTAAATAAAATGTTTCTGTATGGAATGAAAATAAATACTGTTTAGTTCATTGTAATATCAAACTTTTGGCCATTCAAATTATTCTAATAATATCTTGTATTTATGGAAGCCGGTTACATGCCAGAAATGCATCATTTCCATGGAAAGGAAGTATTTTAAAATCCAGACAAGTTCAATAACTATTCACATTGGGTGGTTTGTCTCATGCACAACTGGACTGACTTACTGTATGTCCATGTTTAGGCAACTGGATGTTAAACAAACAACTGAAAGGTAAAAAACTGCTCAAGCGTTATTGATCGTATCAAGGTTTTTAAAAAATCTAGTTGGTATTGTTTTCAGTGTAAAGAGATTTACCTAGCGCTTTCTGGTAAATCTGCCCTACAAAGGCTAAGAGCAGTATCTGCACTTTTTCCAATTGTTTTTTTTTTGCACGAATAAGAAGTGCCTGCTCTTCGATCTGTTAAAATTTCATATGGCTACCTAATACATTTCTTAGATTAATTTGCATTTTTAGTTTGCAGTTTGTACAAGTAGAGGGAAACCAAGGCAGATTGCAGTATCCACATAAATTGCATTGATTTCACTTGCCATTACTGCATTCTGCCTTGGTTTCACTTGCCTTTGCCATTACTGCATTCTGCCTTGGTTTCACTTGCCTTTTATTCTATTTTTACATAAATGTGTATAAATGACAGAGTTATGCCATTGATAAGGCATCAAGAAGCATATCTTCACTAAAAATGTAGTAAATACCTCCTCAATTAATATAAAAACTGAGTGATTATGATCACTTGCTACACTTACTGCAAAATGTTATTGAATGGCCATGCAAGTATAAGCAGTAATGCAAAGGCAAAGCGCAGTATAGCCTATAACATTACCAAATTTTGCATTAATGTCAAAAAACAAATGGTTTAATATTCAGCTCACTTTGATCTATCTAATGATACCCTTTGTTGTTGAATATAATTTTATGCTTATACTTGATGTAAGAAAAACACAAAAAGCTGTTTTTCTCAGTTTGACATTTTTGCTGATACTGCTCTTAGCCTTTGTAGGGCAGAAATCATTTAGACTTAAATGCAGTAGAAGTCTTCTTAAATTAAGACGTCTCATCCAGAAAACGAGCAAATTTGTCCAAAAAACCCCGAATTTGTCTGCCAGTGTGATGAGTAAATTTGTCTTGATAAGACTCCTCGAAATCTTTCATGAGAGTGCTAAGTAATAGCAGTAGCTAAGCAATAATAATAATATATATTAAAAAAAATTGTCATATTACTTTAAAATGAATACCATTTAGCTAGATTTTATTTTTTGCAGTGTAAGGGGAAAGTGTTTTTTGAAGCAACTGCATACATATCTGCTGAAGGATAGGAAAATACTACAGAGTGAAGAGCACTATGTGTATGGAAAGCACACAAAGACACAGGCATTTCCCAGGTCTAATTAGACATCAATCAGTGGCAAAGAAATTTAAATAAGAGCTGCCTTTTCGACAAAAATAGTGTAATAATGTAGACTATGGGTGCTGCATTGTTCCCATGGCCCTACTTGTAATATAATTGACATAATTATGTAACTTGCTTTTAGATAAGTGTCTGCCTCTAATATAGTCTTATGATAAATTATTGTTTTGGGGTATGGGTCAGTCTGTACAATCACCACAAAATCCACAGAAATATGAATGCCTCATTTACTCTCTTCTATTTAATTCTCACCTTTGCATGGACGATTTGGGAGATGTAGGACTAATTTATTTGGTGAAAGCACAATCATGCGGTAGACTAGCCTACATCTAGTTAGAGAACCCTTTTGTGAATTGGTTTGGGAAGCTGAAAAAATATTGTGTTAGAAAGGATTGAACTGACCTTTGGTCTATTCTAAAGATGAGCTTGTTGTCAGGTCATTTCTGAGAATATGGCAACCTGTTTCTAAACAGGATGTAATGGTCTGCACAACTGAAATAAAGCCTTTGTTTACAAGGGGGCGGCACTTCTGATAAGGGTTAGGGTTTAATGCATTTAAGTTTAATGATGGTTATGCCCTTATTGGAAGTCATAAATCAGTGAAGCCTTTTAATTTGAGATTTTGAGAAGTGGTCTTGTGTCCAGACTAAACCATCTATACTAGGCAGGTCTATGCATTATCTGAGACTTTGATAGACTAGCAAACAAATACGCTAGGCTACTGAGTGGAAAATTATTGATTTTTTGGGGGGAATTTTTTTTTAACATTTTCTTTTATGGAAGACAATGACTTCATGAGGCACAAAGTAAGATACGATCTAATTTTGCTGATGAGGACTTTTATGTGAATGGATGCTTAATGAGTTTTTGTTTTAATTTATTTGCAGCCTTAGTGCTTGTATGTGTGAGCTGCATTTACTGTAGGCTACTTGCATTGAAGTTTGTATGTTAGTTAGGCTGCTGAAAGCTTGCATTTAAGCGTGTATACGTGCTAGGGGTGGAGTCGGCTTACGTCACGCATAGAGGAAACGCTAAAATGAAAACAAAACGCAGACACGCCTTCTAATGTAGCCTACCTTGTTATCTGAATTTGGACTAGCCCTATCTAATGACAGTGAGGAACATTGATCGTGTCATCACTGTCGCTCGAAAAGCAGGTGGAAGCTGTGCACTTGTCAGACTATCCAATCGACGACGAAAATGTCACTCAACACTGACTGAGGCTGTATTCATGATAGCAACAGCATTATGCCTAACCAAAAAAGCAACAAAGGGAAGCGAAATAAACGCACAAACAGCAGTGGCGATGAACAAGAAAATGGAACCACTGCATCAGGAGGAGCCCAAGGAGGTGCAACAGCGTTATCGGGGGCAACGGTAGGACCATGCCAAGACAACACGGGCGGTGAGTAGCCTAGTGTTGACTGCTTTGGGTCATTTAACGTTGCATCTTTCATCTTCCTATAATCCTATGGTTAAATATGGTGAATACAAATTCCCTTACATTCCAGGACCTGTAGACATTTCATAACAGCTAGGCCTAAAGCGCAAAACAATAGCGGAAGCCTTGTTGAAAGATAGCTTGTGTTGCGTAGTCGGTCCTGAATGCAAACTCAGAGGCAGCTAACAATTTGTAGACTAGCTCACCTATTGCAAAATTACCCCAATGGATAGGCTACAGCGTCACTTTAGTTAAGGTCTTAACCGACCTGGCTAGCCCAGGCCTACATCAAATCTATTGAAATTGACTGTTAAAGCAACATGTTTTAGTATTTTGTAGACCAGGCACTTCAACTTTTTGGATCCAGGGAGTAAATTATCTGGACCCTTCCTAATAGGCTATTTGAGCATGTTTAAGCCTATAACATTTATTCTAGATGACAAATTATTGGCATATTCTACAACTTGCTTTACACCTTAATAGGCTATCCAGAGATAGTGATAAATAAGCTTAAATCATTTAAATGTGATTCATGTTCTCTAGTGAAGCTACAAATAGTCTTCTTAATTCTAAATGAAGATACAGAGTTGACTGAATCCAATTTGATCCAGACGAGCTAGCTATAGAGCAGGTAACTTGAAGCTGTCTGGCGAAGAATAGTTCTTTATTTTTGGATGTTACAGCAGAGTTTGTGGAGCTGCTCCACTCACACCACAGAACACAATGGTACAAAGTGAACCCTAGGCACTAAAAGCAGCAGAGATAGAACATTCATAGTTAGATGTAGTGAATATAGGCTACACAAATGATTCACCACAGGTGTCTGTCTGGAGTCAAATGGGAGATTGCAATTAGTGACAGGAAAGACCTAATGGGCTTCCTTGGTAGGTTCCCCGAAGTACCTTTAATGTCTCTTGTGAGGGGAACAGTTACACCATTCGCTGTTGTAGGTGGAAACATTCTGTTGAAGGTGGAAGTAAATATAGGGAAGGCATTCTCAGCATCATTGGAACTGTCTTTTCTATGTAGATTATAAATTGCAGGTGCCTACGACTCCAGTCCTTCACAGAAAAAAAGCTTTCAATGAACCTTTCTATTGAAATCGATAGGCCAAAAACACATGTTAACACATTTTTATATTTTCCAACATCTCCAAAGTTGGTTGAATGACCTTGGCATACTTATTCACTACAAGGGCCTGATGAACTGATAAGGTACTCAATGAATGTGGGGTCAAAGGTCAATGTTGCATTTAGACAATATCTCCCAACAAGGTTTAGGGATCTTCATCACATTTAGAACAGTCAATCACTGTAAAGGTTACTAATTAACATGTCATAACATGAGTTGAAACATGCGCCACCCTCCTTATTTTGTCGCACCATAAGCTGTAGTCCTGTATTGTAGATGAACTAAGTGTACAAGAATATATTTTGTCATTAAGGGAAATGTAATTCAACCCATACAACTAAACCGCTCACAAAAAGTAAGGAAACTTGACTTTGGCCCATTATATCTCCACTTTCATAATACCAATCACTAAAGTGTTTTATGTCATTTTCATCGTTTATTAGTCACCTTTACAATGAGGTACAGCTTGTAAGCATTGGGCTCCCATGGAATGAGCAACACAAGCAAACGTGTAAGTAGTGCCAACGAAAAATGTGCCAAAATGGCCTGTTATGCTGTTGCAATTCACCTTTGCTACTTCAAACATTGACGATTGCACTCTCCCACAGAAATGAGGAAAACAAAACATGTTCGGCATACATTCGTTCATTTTGTACTCAGTGTCAGGGTCCTCAGTAGCGTGTAGAGGATCCATATGCAGCCACAACAGCTTGGCACCTTCACCATGCTGGTCACCAACCTGGCTAGTGGCTACATTCTGCTGTGGGATGGCATTCCATTCCTCGATAAGGATCTGTTAAGTCAGCCAACCTGGTTCTGTTGGTGACTCTGGCACGTACAGCACGCCCAAGCTGATCCCACAAGTGTTCAATTGGGTTGAGGTCTGGACTCACGTCACGGCAGGCCATTCCATCCTCTCCACTCCCAAATTCTGGAGGTACTCTCTGATGATCCCAGCTCTATGGGGGCGAGCGTTGTCATCCTGGAGGATGGCATTTGGTCCCATATTCTGGAGATATGGAATTGCCACTGGCTCCAGAATCTCATCCCGGTATCTAAACTCACCTGGTAGCACTTGAAGCCCAAAACGAGATGTCTGGCAGCAGAACATTTGGCAGCATTTTTGGTTGGCACTACTCAGACATTTGGCTGTATTGCTCATTCCATGATTGCCCTATGCTTACAAACTATACCTCATTGTAAAGGTGACAAATCAACGATAAAAACGATATGAAACACTTTACTGGTTGGTATTACTAAAGGGGAGATATAATGGGCCAAAGTCAAGTTTCCTTACTTTTTGTGAGCGGTTTATATATTTTCTTAATGCCTACACCCTCTAGATGTGAGTTAGCATGAGTTGAAACATGACTCCCCATCCTCCATACCATGCACGATACATAGTGTATTGTATAGGTGAATCAAGATACGACTGATTTATTTTAGCCTGTAACATTAAGGAAAAACTCATTCAACAGCCTAAATTACATATTTTTTAAATATAAATTTTAAATTGAAACTCACTCGTAAGTTAACATGAGTTGAAACCTTCCTCCATTCCATGCACAATACATAGTTCCCTATTGTATATAGTAGGTGAACCAAGTATACGGCTGATATGTTTTGGCCTTGACCATTAAAAGAAGACAAATTCAACCATCCAAGTTGTTATTTTCAAAAATCCTATACCTGTAGATATGGAATAACATTAATTATGTGAATCATGTCCCACCTTCCTACATACTGTGCTTCACCATGCACACAACATAATCCTGTTTATGGTGAACAAAGTGTACGGCTGATACATTTTGGTCTCAATGGGTTGTTGACGATGGGAAGGTGCCCCCTCTGGCCCATGGCCTGTATTAGTGATTAACTGTGCTAGGTTTGACAAAGATCCTTCAGACTGCTTGGGAGATATGCAAACACTGCATTTCTGTGAGACCCCATAACTTTGAGTAACTAACAAGTTCATCAGGCTCTTCAATTCAGTTCATCAACTCTGGAGATATTTGCTATAATTATTGATTCTGAATATTGATATTCGTTGAGATATGTCATTTTTGTTCTGTTACAGATTGGCATGGCAGACACATGGTTATGGTTATGGTTATGGTTATGGTTATGGTTATGGTTATGGTTATTTAGCAGACGCCTTTGTCCAAAGCGACATACAAATAAATAACAATACAAATTAAATAACAGTGAACAATTACAAAATAAGGAGAATAGCAATATTATCAATAAAACAATCATTTAAGCACTAATCTAATGAGAAATAAAACAATGAAATGAGAATAGCAATCAAATAAGTCACTCAGTTAATTATATAATAACAATAACTATAGCATGGTATGGCTAAATTTAAGGACAATAGCAGAATGAATGTCAAATTCTAACAATGGACAAATTATAACAAAACAATACTATTATACAAACCATAACACATAACACACACATCAATTCTTAATCAACATTAAGTGATACCAATAAGCCTTAGCTATATTTCCTTCCACATTTTACCTTTTTTTCAGGCTAGTTTGCTTAGACTAAAGCCTTAACTGCGTTGGCCAGTGTCACATCAGAAATGACCAGTATGAAGTTGACTTTCAAAGGCTCAACTTCAAGAGCAACTTTTTTTTTCCAGAAATTGCAAACATGCTCACCAAAATTCACCATAATGCATGTTTGCATGTGCTCCACGACTTTTGTGGATAATTGATGCAAAAATGCAGCAGCAATCTCTAAATTTGGCATGTGCTGCCTATTCAACCTACAGTAGCTTGGGTGAACCCAGACAAATCTGTTCGCAAAATTAAATTTGCTGCAGGTCTGTCTAGAAAGGGTCCCATTGATGCCCGTTTGGAGACGCCCAGAGATGAAAATGGGCATTATAAACCAAGCATATTTCAGAAAATGATTGTGATACTCCTGTAAAAGCAATATAACTAACATTTCTACATAGACATGGTTTAATAGTCCATAAATGATTGAAGGATTTATCTAGCATACTGTTTGAATTAGAAGCTCTCAAAAGGGGTTTTGTTGGTTTTTTGTTGTGAAATTATGGCCATTTTCAGAGATAAGACTCAGATTCAGAGAAAAGAATAAACAAAACCGATATAATAATAATAATAATTAATAATGATTAAATATATCATGTAAAATGAAAACACAATGTGACAATATACAAGTCTCGTAAACCCATATTTAGCAGCAAAAAGGTCATACCGTAAATCCTCAAATTATCGCCGGGATTCTATTTATAGCCGGGCCTTGGAGGCATGGTCGATTCAGACAATTAAAGGCCGGCCCCCAAATACTAGCCAGGGTAATAACTGCCTACTAGTAGGGCTATAATTCTATGAGCACTAGAAGACATTGTTTCGATTTAAAGAGGTCTTCTTAATATTTTGTATTGCATGTCGCCCCCTTCTGAGCCTGCCAGAGGCTGAAGCAATACTACATTTAGACCCAACTGAAACATAACTGAAACTGAAACACAATTGAAAAAGAACTCAATTTAGGATACTTACACTAGTTACGCAATAAGATTTCCATAACAGCACAGTGTACATTCAAAGGATGAAGTGGCTGCCTTGTCTTACACTAATTTGAGGTTGTACGGTAGACAACATTTCAAATGTTGAAAATGAAAATTTGGATTATTTCATGGAAAATATATGTTCATTTTAAATTCGATGTCAGCAACATGTTTGAAAAAAACCTGAAAGGTTTCAGTCACTTGAAAGTTTTCCATATTTTGCTATGTTTCAGACACATCTTAAACTGGATTCAATTAATTTTTAATATACACACAAAACTGAGTGGGTTAACAATGCCAATCACCAATTTATATTCTTTGATTTTCAGAGGCACCCTGTGCCACCCCTCTTGTCTGCAGTTTTGGAAGACCCGTCAACCTTGATAAAGATGACTACCAGAGGGTGCTGTGCAATAGTGAGGTCTGCCCTTATAGCAACTGGATGCACCTGCAGTGCTTTTATGAATGGGAAAGCAGCATCTTAGTGCAGTTTAACTGTATAGGACGGGCTCGGAGCTGGAATGAGAAACAGTGCCGGCAGAATATGTGGACTAAGAAGGGTTATGACCTTGCCTTCCGTTTCTGTTCCTGTCGCTGTGGCCAGGGTCATCTAAAAAAAGACACAGACTGGTACCAGGTCAGACGCATGCAGGATGACAGGAAAAAGAAATTAGTGTTGGAAAAAAATGTGGGGAAGTCCATGAACTCTTCAGGAGGGGCCACAGGTGGCGAACCCTCAGAGGACCCCAGAAAATGGAAGCAGCCCACCAGCAATAAGTTGGTTCCTCGAATTCCCAGTCATGAACCATACCATCGGCAGTTGGTTGACATGCAGAACTCTCAGGAGAGGGGCCATGGAAGCTTGCTAAATATTGCTAGTAACCTTGGTTGTCAGTCTCCCAGTGATTTATCAAGTCTGTCCCCCCCTTCAGGCTTTCCCTTTATGTCCCCCAACACTATCATGGGACCTCGTACTTCTCGACACTTAGGTGAGTTCTTGAAGAATGCTATCCACATGGACAATCACAGAAAGAGTGTTGTGACAGGTGGAGTATCTGGCCGAGGTGGTCACATGGAGCATATAGGTGGGCTTCCACTACCACGCCTTGCTTCAGGGGACAATCCTGTACAGTTCCTTCGGAGACTTGACCTGTCTGAGCTGCTGACTCATATACCCCGACACAAGCTTAACACCTACCATGTTCGAATGGAAGATGATGCCTATGCTGGACAAGGAGAAGATCTTAGAAAATTCATCCTTTCTGCCCTTAGTGCTTGCCATCGCAATGTGGTTAACTGTGCTCTTTGCCAGCGTACCCTGCCCATCTTTGAACAGTTTCCACTTGTTGATGGAACACTTTTTCTCAGCCCCTCTAGACACGAGGAAATTGAATATGATGTCCCATGCCATTTACAAGGTAGTAATAGTTGATGTTTCTGTATTCTCTAGTTGTTTTAAGTCAGGCATCAGTCTGATAAATGCTGTTTCTTACCTATGATTTCAAGTGAGGTATTATTTACAAGTAGGGTCTACTTTAGTCTAAAACAGGGGTCCCCAAATAGTTTAGCCCAAGGGCCAAATTATGTCAAACATGCCAAACCAAAGGCCAAAGTATCCAGAATTAAACTTGCATAGTCAAGTCAGGTTAAGTCAATTTATTTAAATTGCACATTTTACGCAACAGGGTTGACCCAAAGTGCTTTAAAAGTGTATACTGTACACCTGCAAACACTTAGATTAATGCACCAATTTAAGTTTAATTTCACTGCTGGTTACGCCCCTGGAAGTCGTAAGTCGTAAGTCAATGAAACCTTTCCAGACTCACTGTCAATTTTAATTGAGATTTGAGAAACGGTCTGATGTTAACCAGGCTAGGGGCGGCCATAATGAGATTGAATTGTGTAGTTGTAGATTTCTAAAGAGAATTAACCAATGCCTCACATAGCCTGCTTGTACAAAAAGTTAAAAGCAATAAAGTTTAGATACCGATTTTTGGACTACTTTGCACATAGAGATGCACTCAACACTTGCCAGTGAGCTGTTAGACATGGTAAAAGCAAGAGTAAAGGTAGCAACAGGTGCAGCATTTTAAACTGTAAATGGTTGATGGCTTAAACAGCAAAGAGTAGGGGGTTCCACAGTGTCCTGGCTAAATTCCCAAATTTCTGGCTCATTCAATCTGGCCCTGTGTAATTGGCTCATTCAGTCAGTCCCTCACTCTCCATCTCAAACTGATGTGTGGTGAGTGTTTTGGTGCATAATGGTGTATAATAATAAATGGTGGTGGTTCCCCTTCACCGTAAAGCATTTTGGGTATCTTAATGCAATGTGTTATTGAAGACAAGTCAGCGGAGCAAAAATGGTATTTAGTAGCTATTTTTGTTGGTACTAGACTGTATGTGAGGTGTGTATCGTCTTCATAACACTAAACAAAGGAAGTGAGTGTGGTGACACAAGCACCTCACATACAACCTAGTACCAACACAAATAGCTGCTAAATACCATTTTTGCTGGCTCCACATGTTGTGCAAAGGACTGCTGTGGTTGGTGAGATATCTTTGGAAACTATGATGATTTGTCAAATTTGTGGGAAAATTGGGGTGGTTTGACAAAATTGCAAGTTGCCCAGAATTCACAGGGATTGGTTGAATTTGCGTTATTTGTTGTCATCGGAAAATCCTGGTGGGTCTGGCAGTTTGTAGTAGGGGTTTGTAGGAATTTGTGAGGAATATGTAAAACAATGTATTCATTATCATAATCATACTAATACTGCAGAGCACCATTCAAAATATATAATGCCATTTGTCCTGTTTCCTTAAAGGGAGACTGATGCACCTGTATGCCATTTGTGTCGACTGTCTGGAAGGAGTCCACAAAATTGTGTGCATAAAATGTAAATCGCGATGGGATGGCAGTTGGCACCAGTTGGGGACGTTGTACACGTTTGATATATTGGCAGCCTCACCATGTTGTCAGGTAAGTCAGCAATTTGGAGAAAAAATCTCAATAAAAGATTTCCTCCGTGGATGTAGACTTGTCTTAAGCATCTCAAAATTAAGAATAATGCCTTGGAGAGATTTGATTTATCTGTTCCTAGAGTAGTAGTAACAATGCCTTTCAATTAGCAGTTATATTATAGACTTGAAAGTATCCCATAGGGAAAGTTGTTCTCAGAAGTAAGAGAACACTGAATGAGACATAAGATCATACACAGAGCACACCTTTTAACCATGCTAACAAAAAATCTGTGAATCCTCCCAAGCAACCCACCACTTTTTCCTGCTTCTCCCAACTTCTCCTTTCACTCTGCCTGATGAAGGTCTAGCGACCGAAAGCTTGCTCAATAAAGCAATTTTTGACCAGAAGACCTGAAGTATGCAGATTCTTCTTAAAAATCCACAGCCTCTCCCATCCAAAAGGTCATGTACTGTAGGTCCATGACACCCCGCCTGGTCCACCATGAAAGAAGCACGCTAACCTAACCAAACGTAATTTAAATATCACATCCCTATGCTTGTTTTAAAGGCCTCACACTATACACATTATACATTCAAAAGAGAAACATTTGTGACCTTGAGATACCGTAGCCACAGTCACGTTGCAAGTTCAGCTGTGACATCAAGAAAACCCGGGGAAGTAGCTTAAAGTGCAACAGACTTTATTTTCAAATAGAACACATCAAACTACAAAGACATCCATTACAAAACCATACGACACAGCCATTTGCCATTTGAAAATGATAAAAAATAATTTATGACTGTTACGTTTTCCAAAGAGAAAGTCATTTTCTTCACATAGCCTATGGCTATATTAAGCCATCAAATGTGTCAACATAACAGGCTACATTACAAGTAGGCTACAAATGTGCAGGATAAGTCTGATGTCCAAGTTATTCCATGAATTAAACTCTTCAACTTTCCAATCTAACCACGATTTACTGCTGCACGGTGCTATGCCGCCTGAAAACTACCATATACGAGTTGAGACCTGACGTGAGATTCGAGCCACCACTCACATTCAAATTGATAAATGTCATGCTTTGCATGGAAATGACCGCACACCTGTGACACGCCTGTTTTATGTCTTACATTTCATACATTTTAAATGATCTCCACTGAGTGTCCTAATTCAAAGGTAGGCTGTTCTGTCAGCAGGCAGTGCAAATAGTATGAGAGTCTAGAGTAGGCCTGATCTACTAATATTTGTATTGCATTGCACATTTCTGTGCAATTACCCACAATGCATTTATTTTTTACTGTAATGTCCTACAGAGCAGTTACATGTATTATGCTGTAGATTTCGCAGGAAATAAGTGCACATTTCTGACAGTGTATGTACGGTAGGGTTCCAGCAGGTATGCTGAAAGAACTCTTATAATGGTGTCATTAGTAGCCAGGGACAGATCATGCAGAGGTATCTCATACAATTTTGCTTGTGATATTTAGGAATCTAAAAAAAACCCATTAAATACTAGCTATGTAACCTGTATTGTGTTTATAGGCTCGTCTGAACTGCAAACACTGTGGAAAGCCAGTCGTTGATGTGCGGGTTGGGATGCAGTTCTTCTCTGAGTACAGCAATGTCCAACAATGTCCACATTGTGGTAACCTGGATTATCATTTTGTTAAACCATTTTCGTCCTTCAAGGTCTTGGAAGCTTATTGACAAATGGTGTCCCTGTGTGTTTGCATTATTTTGATTATTTTCTAATCTTTTCTATGTCTTTTATTGTAATTTATGATAATGGGTGTTACTAAGGATGTCATGGAGGGATGTTGTATTTTATTTAAATTCAGAATGTTTTAATGTGGCTTTCATGAATGTTTGCACATAAGAGTGTTTTTTTCATTCTTCATGCTGAAACCTGTATGAAGAGGAAACGAGCTGAATCTTTACAGGATAAAATGTTTGCAGGACACACTGGATATAAAGCAAAGACCATAGAGCCTGTAGCGCTCTATGATTTTGATATAAACCTTCACCAAGGCAATTCAATATACTGATGAAGTGAATGTATCTAAATACAAACATATCTCTCTTGTTTAAAATAAAATGAAATATTAAATCACTAAATATTCACATAGTATTTCCACACCAGTTCACACAACTGAATATAAGAATTCTTAGTGAATAAGATAGACTAGGGCATTCAAAGTTTGCTTGTGCAGTTACTGTTAAAATGGCACAACAGACTGAACAATAATCCAATTGTCCAGCTATGAAAATGCACAGTGGAAGCACATTTAAGTATGGTATCACTGTATTGCTGCCTTTTATCTTCAACATGTACTCCTGTAACAGTGTGAGTGGGAGAGAGAGAGAGAGAGATGGGGTGGTGTTGGGAAAGGACTGTGTGTTGGATTAGAACCCGGGTCCCTGTGGGCACTTGGTCCTGGATGAGGTACGGATGCTGCAGCTGCATACCCCCTTGTTGTTTTGTTTCTTGGTAAAGCAAAGTTATCTGTCTGTCTTTATAAGGCAATAATTAGCTTTTCCATGGTCTTGGGTGGACAAACATTAACATGTTTGTCTGTACACAACCTCGGAAAAATGTTTACTTGTTTGTTTAAATGATTACAACATGTATGGCATTTGACTTTTCTGATAAAATCTATAAAGCAATAAATGTCAGTCTGTGTGTGTTCTTCGCATGTCTCTTGAGCCGTTTGTCTGACAGACTAACACTTGGTAGACACAAGTAAATACAGTGTTGAGTACGATGCTGTTTGGATGTGAAATGTAAAAAATATATATAAAAAACACATCTGACCTCAGTATGGCAACTGCTCTGGATGTGGTGTGCCAGCAGGCAGGACATCACCATTTTAATAATATGCACTGTGCACTGACACCATTAGTTCATTTGGAATGCTATTGGAGTTGTGTTATTTTCTAGGGGTATTCTGAGTACATCAGCTGAAGAGACTTTTAGAGCATCACATCTGTCTATCTGGAGAACATTATAGAAGATGTTTTGGGAAAGTTGCACTTTTGAAATTTGAAATGAAAATTTCATATGACGATGAAATTTACATAATCTTCACTGTCAATGTCTTTAATTAAGAAACAGAAACCAATAAACAATGTTTGCCAGATGCCCATGTAGGCCTATGCTTGATTTTGTAACTCATTTTGGTGTAGACATACACTTAGGGTCTAATTGTGAAGCTGTAAAATTGGCATACACAAAAAAATCTATGAAAAGGAGAATTGTAGCATTTTTCAACCTGGTTCTGTTATTAGATGTCTACTGTCCAGAATCCATGCAGTATTGACTCATGCTAGTGGCAAGAATGGTGACGCAACTACAGTACAATGAGGGGACAGACACGAAAGACCACTTTTGTGCCATTGAAGGGGCTAAATTCAGTTTTGCTCTTAGGTTTCCATACTTGTCATAATTTGTAAAATACTTCAAGCTGTCATCGATGCTAAAGGGGGCAATACACAGTATTAAGTACGTAAAACTCTGAATGGGGATCATATAATTTTTGTCTGGTCTTGATTGCAACATTACATGAGTTGCAGGAGTAGGAGTTGGAGACAAATTGAAGCAGAAAATGTGCAGGAGTGAGCGCCGGTCATATTTTGTACTACTACGCAGTGAAGGCGCTGCTGTGCTTTTTTGATAAATGCTGTGGTGTTGGTAGACTGGTTATGCTCAATAACGAATCAATGAACCTTTTCTTCAAATGGCTGTTGAATTTCCATGAAGTAGCATTCCTCCGTTTTGGCTCCAAATACTTCAATACTTAAAAATCTCTATAGGCCTATTCTCTTTTTGAATCACGCATAGACTACTACTGCAATATAGAATACAAATAAATGTTTTTATATGCAAATTATACAATAAAACTGACACTAAAGAAAGAAGCTAAAAGAGGGCAGCTAACAGTAGTCATTCACACAACTGTATACAGTAAACCCAAAGTCCTTGCGGCAAGTCCCTCCACTCAGCGGTCATATTGTACTGTAACACTTTTTGGACACTTATCGGGCATCTATTTCCGGCAAGTGGAAGACTTCACGACACCAACCTTGCTCCAGCAGTGAGATCACAACACATGATTGGCACAATGTATTCACCAGTCAACGTTTTTGCTGCGGTAGGGGCGGGATACGTGATTTTTTTTCATTCCATGTTTCACATTGTCTTTCAGTCGGAACAAACACATTGGTCAAGACAAAAATCAATATTTATCATGGATATGAAGGTTGTTCCTAACTGTAGGCCTATGATCTGGTCAAACATTTAGGGGGTCCCGTTTGTAAACTTTTGATCATTTTGATTCCATTTGGATGATTTCACAGTTGTCATTATTATTTAAATGATGTAGTAATAAATAAGTAATAAAATGGCTTGACCTAAATATCCCTATACATAAAAGAAGGGGGTTTCTGCATGATCAGTCATATTTTCCACAAACTGTGAAACAAATTTCACAAATTGTCAGGGTATGTAGGCTACACTTTTAAACACAACTGTAGGCCTATGCTAATAAAATAAATAAGAATAGAAGAATACAAATAATTCTGATGGTTATGGGCATTTGAAAAACTAGGATATGCACTAGACAGAAATATTCATAAATAAATATGGAAAACATATCAAACTAGAAAAGCACTCAGAGAGCGCAGACCTCCGCCTGTATTGTTCTTCCTACAGTAGGTTGTCTTTGAACCTAAACTATTCAGATTGCCACCACGTGGCCATACCATGCATTACACCACTGAAGCTGCATTAATCTCCATACCATGCATTACTAGCCTGATTGCCATTGACTTGAAAGGCTCTGCGAGACTTTAGTCTGACCAAGAGCCTGTGCTACACGGTTTCTCCAAGCGCTTGGTTGACCCGCCTCCTTTAAGTGCCTCGATTTGCTACTGGTCGATGTCAGAAAGCGGTTTGCCGAGTATTATTAAACCAATAACAACACTCTTTCCTCTGCCTTGAACACGCCTCTACCCAGAGCCGTTGGAGCTGCTCAAAGTTGATTGGTTCTCGACCAAAGGGGGCAGTTCCGCAGATTTGGGGAATTCAGAAATCCTTCCCGATTAGCAGTTGACCAGACCAGCGACAGCAACGCCGAAGGTGTTACGTCACTGGAAGGGCGTGCCAGGCTAATGCATTACACCACTAAGCGAAACACATAAACGGCTCCGGAATCCCGACGGAATTACGGATCACTCCCAAAATTTAATCGTTTCTTCCTTGGGTCATGCCTGACATTTCAGCTAAATTCATCCATTACTTTTTGAGTTATCTTGCTAACAGACAGACAGACAGACAGACAAACAGACAAACAAACAAACAAACAAACGCCGGTCCCCGATGAAAACATAACCTCATTGGCGGAGGTAACTAGAAAAAATAACACACATGGTTATTGAAGAGTAACCAGACAGAGACCATTATTATTTTTTGTCATGTAAATGAAGATGTATAAATGCCAGATAGGATGGCACACTTTATTATATAAATGTTCAAAAAGGGTTTAATCAGCATTGCCAAAGGTTTCTCAAAGTTCACCACAGATTACAATAGAAATGAAAATGCTGGTGTAGCTTTTTCAACACCCAGAAAAAAACTTACAGTTACTTTATCACACACCCAAACGATCAGGTAAACCACTCCTTCTGGATTGAATAAAGACTATAATAACTTCCATTCATGCGATTCATTATTTCTTTACATTTTTGGGCTGACTTTTTTTCTTGTTGGTGCCTTGTTTTTTCCCTTGAGGCTTGGCAGATGGTGACTTGGAAGTCTGTGTCTGTGCTTGACTAGGTGATGTTCCCTCTGCCATGACTGCCCCCTCTACAACGGGCTTCTCTTTGGGAATTTTGGATTTTTTACGCTCTTGTTTTCCAGCCTGTAATTTAGCAGTGCCTACTGTTGCCTCTGGTGCTTTAGCTAACTCTGGCTTTGTTGGCACAGGAATTGGGTTTTCCTGGACTGACTGTGGGTTTTTTAGTTCCTGTTGGTTTTCCTCCACTTTCAACACACTGGGTGAAATTGCATCTGATATAGCTTCCTTTGACAAACCTCCCTCTGGTCTAGCAGGATGCTCACAGGCTTTCTCTGTGTCTGTATTGTTTTGCTTTACCTGTTCTGGGGCTTGCTCCTCTGTTTTGGCTTCCAATGGGGTTGCTGACTGAGCCAGTGGTTTAATTGGCTCTGTTTTAACCTCTTCTGCTTGAATAATCTCTTGTTCTGAGATTGAGTACACAATCTCTGTTTCAACTCCATCTGGTTTAATCTGCTCTTTCCTCAACTCTTCGTGGCAGGGACCTAATTCAGATACACTGTTCTCCGAGGAAGCTCCTAATAGCTCCCCAGGGGGCATCTTAATAGAACATTCTGTGTTCTCTTCCTCATCATCTGAGTCCTCTAGTTCATTTAGGTTTGAGGTGGCAAGAGAGGCAGCGAACTCATGCAATCGGGCCTGCTCGGCATTCAATTTGTCCAACTCGGCAGTGAGAACGAAACCCTTGATTGGTAGGTCTTCCTCTGAGGTTTTGACAGTAGGTTCCTCTGGCATGGCCGGTTTAGACATGTCAAATCGAAGGCCTTTGATCTTGTCATAAAGGCCCTTCCTCTCCTCCTGCAGAGCCCTGCACAAAGTCTCAAGTTTGTCCACCTTGATGGTAAACAGCTCAAATTCCTTTGCTTTCTCAGATCTCTGTGTGGAAGAGAAAGGTAAACTATTGCTATCACCAAAACAACCACTGTCATGACGTAATGATAATTATAATGTTAACTACCTCCTCGATCTGCTCCATGAGGGCCTTGTTGCAGCTTTCAAAACGTGTTTTCCAGAAGCCTGATTCCTTTTCCAGCTTCTTCATCTTCTTCGTCATCTACAAATTGTATATTTTAGTAATCAACAGCAGTATGTAAACAAGATTACTCCAAATTATGTCACACTTTAGTAATGACTGGAGGATCTAATAAACATTCTAATATTACAGGCAACAGAATGATTTACAAACCTTGTCCATTTCATTTCTGAAAGAGACGTAGACGTCGTTACTTTTCCCTAGTGTGGCCTGGAATTCATCAAACTTCTGGGAGTACAAAACTAGCTAAAAATACAAAAAGAAAAGATGGTCAGAGGAGATAAGGAAATAATACTCTTAGTTACATCTAGTTGTAATTCATTACAAATTTCTCTCCTGGTTATGGTGGGAGAATTTTCTGTATTCAAAAATTACACTCCATTTGATCCCACCCAAGGGAAAAAATCTTGTCTCAAATGGACTTGGGGTTGACATAAGAGGAGGGTTGTGTCTCACAATAGTCCAATTTAAAGAGGTAGTTGGAAATTTTGACACAGGACCTCATTTCCAGGTTAGCCAGTGTGATATTTATCAGTGGAAATCTACTTCTATTAAGGTATTTAACCAGCTCACCTTCTGAATGTTCTGTATTACTGAGTTGTGTCCTGTTTATTTCTTTCTATTGGTTTGTTGCTGGCAGGAGGCCCTTCTCAGGGCTGCGGATAACCGGTGTCCCTGTATTTGTTAGGCTACTTTAGGAACTATTTTGTTATGTATCTTAAGTTTTGTTTGTTTGCATTTCACTGGCAGGATGCCATTTGACAGCTGCTGAGAGCCAGTGTTCTGATCTCAGCTATTGTACTGTTATTAGTTTATTCGTTGTTTGTTTGGTTTGATTGTGTGCTAATTATCCTCCCTGTCCCACTTCCTTGTCCCGCTGAGTGCCTATGGTGGAGGGGTTGCTGTCCTCTGGTGTTGTTTCTTGTCCGGTGTGCGGTGTCTTAACCATTGTATGTGTACACGTGTCTTGTGGCGTGACCTCTTCCTGGGTACCTCTCCATACTGGTTAGCCTGCATCTCCACGGGTAGGCCTCAGATCCAGTGGTCCCTGTTGTCCTCCCTCCCTTATTGTATACTCCCTTGTACAAGTCTGGTGTGAATGAGGATTGTGTTGATTGTGTTTTAATGTATTTGTAAGTAAATGACTTTTGTTTGGATGAAACAACATCTCATGCTCTCTCAGTTCACAAACCTGAATGCCTTTTTAACTGTAATTAGTCCAAAACATTTCCCTGGGTGGGATTCCCAGGGTGGCATAGTCGCATTGCGCATGCTTTACCACCCTATTTACCTCATGTTTGCCACATAGTCTACGTTTCTATGCAACATCTGAAACTTTCAAGTTCTGTTTGTGTGGCGACCTAGTTTCATTTTCTCGTTTTGACAAGTAGCCGCATATCCTATCGGAAAATAAATCCTGACCATGTCAACTCTGAGCAAACAGAACACCAATGCAAAGCGGAGCTGATACTGCAAGCCAATCTAACGTGACGAACTGAAGTGGCCTATTCTCGCAGTTGATAGGCCTAAGCATTTTCCACACAGCAAAGTGGCACAGTAGGCCTACCTTGGCGCTTGGTGGGTGCTATTTCAAGCCCTGGCTATACACAATATGGCTTTCACAGACAAAATCTTGTTCATAGTTTACATATATGTAATACATATATATACTATTTAAATATGTTTAAAATCCCAGGGCTCTTTAACATGGCATGGTATATTTGATGAAATATTTCTAAATGTAAAGTAAAGTTACAATTCAAAGGAAAAATTCGGTGAGTTTTCACATAGACCTCTGTTTCTCAAATCAGCTACAGTGCTACACTCTGTGGGCATGTATCAAAACCTCCCTGTATTTTACATTGACTCTAGCTGCATGTATTTCATATGTGGATGTAGCCTACAGTATATGACACTCACAACACATGCATCATTCATGGCAATGACACAACGGAATCCAGTGCTTCTCTGCGAAGAATGATTACTTCTGTAATTATGGATTTATGATATTTCTGACCCAGCTATGACCCAATGATGATGTGGGAGAAGAGCTGTGAGTGACACAGCAATGAATATTCACCTGTGCCTGCATCACTGTCTGCTGCTCTTTCAACTCTTTAGCTTGTAGTTTCCACTCTGCAGCCTGAGTCAATAACTGGTTAAACAGAAAAGATGGAAGGGGGTAGAAGACAAGAGCCAAGTGGCCAGGTGTTTACCTGTTTCTTCATTTGCAACTCCTGCTCCTTCATTGCGTAGCATTTCTTTGTTATGTCAATTGCCTCTTTAAGTAGCTACCAACAAAAACACAAAGAGATTATTGTGTTCCTTTTAAATATCATGATTTAAGGATCACTGAACATTCAGAAATGTGGATGTTTGTACCCAAAATGAAACTGATTTTGAACATTTATCCAGCTCACAAAAAATACGAGAACTTCAAAAGCAGCAATGAACTGAATACTCCTAAATTTCAAGAACAATTTAGATATGACTCACATATTCTTTTTCCCGCTTGTGTTTGGCCTCTGCTTCCCTCAGCAACATGTTGGCTTGCCCAATTTTGGCATCAGCCAGTTTCTGCTGCATGTCATGATGTTTGAAAATCTTCTCTAAGCTCTGAATAACAAAAAGAAAATCATTTTCAGGACAGTGCCATACTGCTCTTTGTGCACTGGCAGAAAGATAGATAGCTAGATAGCTAGCTAGCTAGATATGATAGATAGATATCGAGTAGAAGGAATTTATTGTGCTCAAGTTTGCTCATGAATAAATATACACAACTATGACTACACGTCAGTATACAATAAGGAATAATGAAAAATTATAATGTATTTGAAGTTGTAATTATTATTAAGAGGTTACAGCTATCTCTCTGCAGTAGGAGGAGGAGTTATACAGTTTGATGGCTGGTGAGTGAAGTCCAATGTAAACATCATTCATTAGTCATAGGCTGTAATATTAAATCAGTTTACTGAAAGAAACAAATCATGCACTGTGGTTGTATTTATGCTCAACAATAGTCACGTTCTACTAATCACAGACTATCCATCCAACAGAGAAGCAAAGAAACCTCAGAGGACCTCTCGATACCTTCCCCTTCCTTATATGAGCTGTCTTAAATAATAAATGAATAAACAATATTGCTAACATATACATGATCGTGTCAAAATCGCTATTTTTCAAACACTAAGAAGGCTCGACACAACACGAAACTTCGATCTAAGTATCATCAGTTTCTCTACACATGAACTTGAGCATTGAGAACATTGTTTGTGTACACATAGTTTGCTAAAAAGAAAGGTTTTAGACAACTCACTCCTTGGCAAGATGGCAGCAAGCGGAAAAACCAAGTGAGTGGTTCAAAACCTTAGTAAACTCGTACACAATAAATGTTTTAGAATAGAGTTATACTGATAAGTGAAACAAGCCTCTTAATTATTGTTTTAATTGTAAATGTGGTTATTTACAGCATTTTTTTTTGCCAAATTTCTGTGGTGTATATTCTTTTGTCATTCCATGTTGAAAAATGACTAAGACATTTCCCCCCTGCATCTGCATGACTTCATTTGTATACCTTATTGTAGGCTAGCAGCAAATTGTGGATTACTGTGAGTGGAGTACTCACTTGCTTAAAAAAAAAAACCAAATGCTAAATGGCCCTATTGAATGTCACACATTCTGATGTGCAATTGGTAAGAGTCGCAAGAATACATGGGGTTAGCCAAAATAAAATAACTATGAGGATGAATCTTGAGACTGCAAACATGACTTACTTCTTCCCTCTTCTCATATTGGTGAATGATATTGTTCAGTTTTCCAGCCAGGTCAGAGTTCTCTTGACACAGCTTGTTGTTACGGTTGCTATGCTCTTCTATCTGAGCCTGGATGTCAGTCAGTGTGCTTTGAAAGTGAGTGGTGATCTCCTTTCTTTTTTTCTCATCCTCCTGACACCTTTGGAGATTCTCAACCTGTGGGCCAATTGAAATTCAACGTCAGCAAGAATCCTTTGCAAATTGTACCACTCCCCGGCCCTTCCTCTGATGCTGCATGTGCACTTTGCACGCAACGTCACAACAATATGGACATAGTGTGCTGAGTGAAAGACACATGTACAGCTTACTGGAGGCCAGTTTGCACTCACCTTCAGTGTTTTGTTGTAGTCCTGAATCTCTCTGCAGAGGCCCTCTAGTTTGGTGCGAGCCAGGATTGCACGGCTGAGATCAAACTGGAGTTGATCTTTCTGCATCAACAACTGATCACTTTTTTTTTGTAGATTGTTCTTCTGCTTCCGCTCTCGCTGATGATTCTCCGCCTATGTAAATCATAAAGTGAATTGAAGCAGCAGTCCTTTATTATTTAAGCAAGCCTTAAAAGATAACAAGGCAGCAAGGTATAAGATAACATGAGAACTTCGAATGCTTTTAAATATTGCTGTCACTTTATTTGCCATTTTATACACTGTTAACTATTTTACATAATGCCACATGACAGTTGTAGATCTCCGTCGTGATTTTATATGAATTTAAGGAACCAGTCAGAAGAAAACTTAAAAATAAAAATGCAGTATGCTTTTCCATCTCCCTCTGTTATACAAATGTATTTTGCTCTAACTACTAAATATGACACTTGACATTGACCCACAGCAATGTGTGTGTAACACATCTAAATAATAGATTCTATGTTCATGTCTCATTCTACTTTGACATCTCTCAATGACTAGACTGAATATAATTTCAGTTTGTGATTCCAGTGCATGCGATGTAAAAATGGAAAACTGAAAAAACAAACAAACAAAGTAGCTGATTAGAAAATGTGGCAGTCTGGGGACTGTGCTGGGAGTCTGGGACCATATGCTGTCGACTGTGAAAGAGACAGGAAAGTATATGGTCTGAGTCTGTGAAAGAGACAGTATATGGTCTGAGTCTGTGAAAGAGACAGTACAGTATGGTCTGAGTCTGTGGAAGAGACAGCATATGGTCTGAGTCTGTGAAAGAGACAGTATATGGTCTGAGAAGGTGATAACACAGACAGACAGATAGACATGTTGATGAGTGAAGGAGAGGAGCTGCGAGCAGTGAGAGTCCACTGTTGACAAAAGATATGTAATGTAGAATAATTAGAGTCTAAATACTTTTTTCCCCCAGTTCAATTTCCATATTTTGTTCAGCCAACTATACACTGTAAAATGTTTCACTGTGAATTTACTGTAAATTGCTGGCTACTAATTGCATGACTTTCACAGTAATTTACCGGTACTATCTCACAGTAAATTACTGTGAATTTCATGTTTTACTGTAAAAGTCATGCAACTCAGTAGCCAGCAATTTGCTGTGAATTTACAGCATCATGTTGTGTATAATCACAATACCATACTGTACATTTTAATTTTTACTGTAAAAGTCATGCAATTTAGTAGCCAGCAATTTGGAGTAAATTTACAGTATCATGTTGTGTATAATCACAATACCATACTGTATATTTTCATTTTTACTGTAAAAGTAATGCAACTCAGTAGCTAGCAATTTGCTTTGAATTTACAGTGAAAGATATTGTACATTTGAACATTTGATTTGTGATTTACCTGACCTATACCAACATGTTTTGGATCTGGTCAATAAAAGCAACAACAAAGAAAATACCATTTGAACTTTTAATGAACACTTTTCAATGAAAATCATTGAGCAGGCCATACAAACATTATAATATGAAGACATAGGATTGAACAAAAAAATATTGTACAGGCCTGAGACGGTGCAGCATAACCTTGTCTGATTTGACACGGAATGAGTCAGGGGGTAAATAGTGCAGTGTGTAAGTGCAGTATGGCAAGTCCATGTAATGTAGTATGTGTGCTCAGGATGCGAATGGCATGAGGAAAGAAACTCCTCCTCAGTCTTCTGTTTTAGCCAAGTGGGATCAGACGTCTGCGTTACCTCAATGGTTTAAATAGTCCATGGTCAGAGTGTTAAAAAATGTTGGCCCCCTGTCCGTCCTCTTCTGGTCCTGCAGGGGTAGGGTGGTGCTCTGATGGTACCTTCGGCAGTAAATCAAGTATCTGTAAAAGAGTACAATAGGTCCTGTCCATGAATATAACTACTACAAACTACTCAAACTAGTAATCTTTTGTGACAAATAAAAAAAATACACACATTAGCAACCTATAAGTCAGATGCAATAGTTACAGTATAAGTAATGCAGATGTCGGGTGCTTTTCTTTTGATAGGAAGGATATTTCAAAGTGACCCCACAGTTCTGAGCAATAGTATATCTGTGTGATATCATACCTAAGTGCAACACTGTCTCCAGCAGCTCCAGCCTTTGTACGTACACCACCTTTCTGATGCCTTACATCGATCGTCCCCCATCTGACTTGCAATAGCAGCCTTTGGCTCCACACTGAGATTGTGACATGGCACCTAAAAAATAAAACAGCAATTGTCATACACCTTGTCATGGTTGAGCAAGATTAAAAAAATGAAGCATTAAAAAATAAGTAAGACAAGTCAATGAAATGTACAAACAGATATTATAATTACCTTGTGAAGGCACCCTTGCCACCACCACCATCACCATCTACTGTATGTTAATTCCTGGTATCAGTTTATTTGTGAGGGCTCTGTCAATAAAAGATAGGATTTAACATAAGTATGCATTCTATACAATACACTTGAAATAATGAATATGATCAGTTTGGCAGATATTCACAACACTTTACATTACCACCAACACAATGGTAAACATGGATATTTCAAGAGTATAGTATTTTAAGTAGCTGCATTCATTCACAGTAGAGCACTCACAATGGTACCAATAAATACATTCAAAACACATTAACACTTACGCCACGTTGAGGGAAGCAGCTATGGCTTCTAGACGTCATCAATTAGCAAGTAGTGCAATCAGGACAGACCGACTTTACCCGGAATGGTTGATGGAGCCCACTACACAATCATAACAAACAGACAAGGAAGAGAGGGGATAAACGTACAAATAAATGCACACATCATAATGCTATATGTAATTCTGTAATTTTTTTGTATGTGAATGTGTGCAGGGCCGGACCTACATTATTCTGGGCTGTCTTCGTATGGAAGTGGCACAAATTTGGAATTTTCGAGAATGCGCTCAGTGTTCCCAGGGCACCAGTCCTCACAATGCAATGTCTGTAAACAGAGGGAACAGAGGGAGACTAAGATTAATAAGTTGCAAAACACACAGAAGATAAAAAGATCATCACTGAAGCACTACTACACTCATATGCATTTTAAATAAACACATAGTTCGGCACAGATTAGGTATATCAAACAAGGGATAAATAAGGGCTATGAAATTAAGAACATGAAGCCAAACACTACCCTTCACAACCTAAAGTGCATCATACCCCCATTCACATCCTTGACACGTCTGTTAATGACAATGGCCATACTAAACTGCAGTTTAGTTAAGGTTAAGGTGGGAGATAAATTACTACATTCATTAGTTTTACTGGTCCTCTTTCCCTTTGTATCGGCACTACTGTATATCAAATTTAAATTAAGTTATCTACGTAAGCCTATGTCCCATGACAATTCTTAAAAGTCACGTTAGTTAGGAAAGTAACATTAACAACTCTCATCTGTGTCTGCAATGTTAACTTAATGTTAGCCTGCATGGCTACAATCAGCCACTTTAAAGATAGCTAACGTAAACGTTACTTGCGCCTGATATTTCATTCAAACTAAAACTACATTCACAACGACATCTTACACAGACGTATTGTTGGATATGATATTAACTACCATTCCAGATATTGCACATAATCGTGAAGTTAGCTATTGAAAAAGCTAACTCTGCAAATGTTAGCGATTCTTAGCTCGCTAGCTAATGGCTAGCCAGCCACTTCTAACACAACGGGTTTTGGTAAACATTACAGTATAACACCAATATATATTTTTTAATTAAATTCCCGTTTCTAAATAACATACAAAAGCACTGTACTTCTTACCTTGGATATGATGGCAGAGTTTGTACAGCTTACACATGCAGAAAAGTGATGATTGAAGTCACTGGTGGACGGCTGAGTTGAAAATTCAGTTGAGGGTGGCAGCATGTGCGGGTGGGAGGGGGGAACGTTAGAAATCGCCCCACAATGCTGTGCGGTTCAAGTGCAATTCAAATTTCACAACAAGGTGCTGTAATGTGATAGAGCTACTGTGATTTTACAGTAAATGTTTGAGTACAGTAATTTACTGTGAAATAATACTGTAAGGTATTGTGAAATCACAGTAATATTTAACAGTGTACAGAATATTGGATAGAATCGTTAAATATCCAAAAGTTTAATTTGCCAACTCTGCCAAGTTCATAAATGTCATTCTGTTTGTGAGGATCGTCTGTCCAAAATGCGGGCTTGTTGGTGAGTTTCCTTATTGAGATATGATTTTTGCAAAATATAGTCTATAAATCCACAGAATTTGTATTGGACCTGCAGTACCACTTTGCTCCACATGTAATGCTCTTTTAATAATATGGCAGTCAATGGAAGAGTAAGAGAGTCACTTGTTTGTTGCACATATCTAAACACACTTTTTATGGTTCATAGTTGAATTACTCCAAATAATTATTGCAATATGAGCAACATACTAATCAATAATCAATAAATCAATCAATAAATCTTATTTAAAGAAAATCAAATAAATTATAATCTGTGGAGTCTCCGTCTTACCAGCTCAGCATACTTCTTCAGGATGATCTTCACTTTCTCTTCTGGTGACTTAATCTTTTCCAGACTCAGGATAAGACGGGCGGTTTCATTCTCTGCACAGTATTGAAGCATAAGAGTAAATTTGCATGCATTGGCAGCTTTGGTGATACAGCTGGCAAATCAACAATAGATGTCAGACAGAACTGTAGTGGGCATGGTTGATGCAACTGTTTTGGATGCTTGTCTAAAGCTTTCAAGGAACATGTTCCAGCCATTGCAGTCCCTTTGATAAACTGATTCAGTGTATAGACCAAGTAAATTGGTGAATGTCTCACAATGTTCTGCAACTAAACAAAAATATAACAGTGGACTTAGTTGTTGACACTGAAGCCTAGAAATTCTGTTCACTAATCTGAAATCACTTGCAAAAAACGCCAAACTTCCCACAAAAACTCCTTGTACTCCTAGCCTAGATTGGAATGAAGTGGGCTAGCTACAGTAAGTGCTATCATAGCGCCGCGCACCAGAGCCATTGAGTGCATGCATTGAAATGTGAGAGGTATGTATCTACTCGTCTTAGTTAACGGAATAATGTAGTTTAATATAAATTAAAAAAAAAAAACGGTGGAGTGTTCCTTTAACACTACTAACAGCTGGACATGGTTAATCTACTGTAGCACTTCCCTGCTGACTATCTTGACTATGTATTATGTGAATACTTAGCTGCAAAGTATCCTAGTGGCACTGTACTTTTATTGTACCTTGATTGTTTTAAGTCGCTTTGGATAAAAGTGTCAGCTAAATTACTAAATGTGAATGTAAAGAATAATTATAACCCTTGACTATTGGAGACTAATTTTACAGTAGAATTTCATCCTTTAATGTAGAGCTGCTTATTTGGGGACTTGATTTTAACTGATAACATGGCCTCTGTTCTATTCAGTTTTGACATGGCTGAGAATCATTTGGGCTCTAAATCAGTTGAATAATGTTCTGCCTCTTTGCTTCATCTGGTACCTGAAGCAGATCCAAGTACTGCTTCCAGCTCCTGATCATCCTTATCTTCAACGGCCTCCAAACTGGAGATCTGCTGTTCCATGAGGGAGGCTGCAGACCCATATGTTTTGATAATGTCCTCCAGCTGTTGGTTGAAGAGGTCCATGGGATCAGTGTCTTCTTCCTCGCTGCCATTCATCTGGTCCGTTGGGGTATTCTTTGGACCTGAGATACTCTGAGTACTTTTCTCCATGACTTGTGAATCTTGAAGAATGACAGGGTGGAAGAGAAAGAGAGACTAAGACACAAGTAATGTTTATGGCACAAATAATGATATGGCTTGAGTTTGGAGTACTCTTAAAGCAACACTAAAGAGTTTTCGTATCTTAAAATAATGTTTCCAAAATCATTTTAGAAGTTCATCAACTCGTAACAGGGTGAAAGGCACTTTTGCTTTCACTTCGCGGCCCTCTATCGGCTATAACCGCACTATGTAACTATACGAGGTGGGGTAGTGTATCTGTAGTTCGGTGAAATGAGACATCAAAAACTACAAATTTGATTTGCTTCGATGTCGCAATACATCATACTTTCATAAAATCATGCAACATATTCTACCTTGTCTGTTATTTGCTGGATAAACAAATAGCGTGTGCAACAGAGGAAAAGTGCTTTAGTGTTGCTTTAAGACATGTGGCACAACCCTTATGTTGTGGAGGTGTCCTGTGCTTTCTAGGTGCTGTAAAAGTTGGGAAAACAGCTTAGTCTCAGGATATGGGCAGCCTGTCAAATGGCTGGGGATAAACTGGTTGAGCTGCTGACAGTCTTGGGCTAGAAAAAGCTGCATGCCAACAGTGGCAGTGGTTTCAGCATTTTGTTCAGAGAACTTCAGAAGGAATTTAAGAGTGAAAAGATAAGAGAGCAAGGTAAAAGAGTATCAGAAAGGAGAAATACAGGAGAGAAGGAACTAATGAAACAAGTAGCCTATGTAAAACAGATAAGAGATGTTCAGAAATTGAAGAACTGGTATGGTTTGTGATTTGTTTCAGAAGCATTGTTTTGTTATGTCTTTAATGTCCAACTCTAACTTTGAACGATCAAAAAAAAGTATTCAGAGGTTTCTGAATTATGACAACTGTCATTGGCAACAGTTTTGTGGGTCTAGTTTTTATTTCATTTTGCAAGTAGTCCACTCATTTATCGTTAGTAGGGTATGAAGGAGAGTCTGCCATTACCTGGAGCTGTCAAAGAACAAATGGACTAACCCTATGAGCCCCAGGCTATTTTAAGGGCATTCTCACTACCTTTACTTAGAAGCATTTATACTGGTCATTGCAAGTGCATTCACACATGCTGTATTCTATTCTATATTCTAGAAAATATGCTATATATTCGATTTAATATATATTTGCCTAGACTCTATATATCGAGTCTAGGCTACCATTTCATGTATTAATTCTTGCATTGATTTGATTGTGATTTTTAAATAATACATAAATACAAAAAGTGTATTATTATTTATATATACAAATAGTGTATTATTATTTATTTTTACATTTTCAAATGTATCTCACCACAGTATGACATGACTTTCATATGTAGGCCAGACTGTCCTGAATCTTGCAATATAGGAACCACGATAAAGGGGGACTTTGGGGCTGAGTAATGTTCAAAATACCATTTTTTATTTGATAAACAATTACTTTTCTGCGCTATACCTGTGACACGAACTGTTGACCCAAGCCTGTGTGTGTACTCATGATGAACTTTTTACTGCATTGCAATGAACAAAGTAAAGGCCAAAAAGTGTCTCTTTGTCGAACAAATTGGGATGCTATGTGAAACTTGCATTGGATGCCATGCAGGAATTTGCTAGGATCTCAATCTGGATTATGAGCATGCTTTGCCATAGAGAAACACATGATAGTGTTGGATTATGCTTTGACACAAAAACGTCAGGTAAATCTAGCTGTATGAAGTTATTATTTTGCTGTCACTTTGTCTAGATACTTTATTGCTCCCCAAGGGGAAATTCAAGAATCGATGGATCGATGCTTGGTATCAATGGATACCAAGTACAACACATGTACAACTTTTTGCTAACACTAAGGAGATCGAGCTATGTCAAACCAATTAGGCTAAACCATCAACTGTGGCTCGAGAGCATAATGTATCCCTTGATTAACCTGGTATGATCTAACAATGGTCAATGAAATTGACCTTATGATATTAATTGCTAGGGAAATTGAATGTCAATCAAATATAATTAATATATATGTTATCATTATAATTTTCTCTATTCATTACTTGTGGGTTTAGGAGGCTACAGATTTTTTTTTTTAATCTAAATTACTGCATTTTGCCTTGGCATGTGTTTATTTGTTAGATAGTACAAAGGCAGATAACAGTAACTTCCAAATAAGGGTCAAAGGTCAAGTTTACAAAGAAAAAAAACTTTAAAGTAATTTTTTGCAGTTTCACACTTTGGTGAGTTAAGGTCTTTTGCCTTTGTAGTAAACACTTTGCAAAACTAACATTAACGCTACGCTAACACCACAGTAGGTACGTTCAAATTTGTATCTAGCAGGGATGATAACCTAGCAGGGATGATACAACCGAACACCTTGGAAAACTAACATTATGCCAACACCGTCTTCAGCCTAATATGACAATAGTTGCTCCGTTAAGGTTAATTAAGCTAAAAAAAAACCCTGCATAGTTCCCTTTTAAGAGTGAATAAATATTCTTATTTGTAGAAACATCTGTGATTAGAATGGCTTGGATCCGGACAGCAAAAAACAGCACTTTTATGCTGCCCAGACTTTCAAAAATCACATGGATAGAATCTTAATATTCCAGCATTTGGACCTGGCAGTCTGAACCAAGCCTAGATGTTTAAGTTCTCAAAATGTTCCAGCATGGCCTAGAAATCTAGATGTACCCTATAGCTATGGCGGCAGCAAATGTAATTTTCTGCCAGAGTAGCAACTCTCCGAATTCCCCATCCTGCTATCCTATTGTGTGGAGAGAGAATTTGAAAGACAACTGTTTATCCCACCCCTCTTATTGTGCCCTGCCTATGGTGAGTTCCCAGACCCTACATTTTGATGTGGGTCTGGCTCGTCAGGGTAGTTCTAGCATGTATCACTTTAAGTTTAATAACATTTTAGGCTATGACTAATCAGCACAGGCAACAAAAGGGCGAAACAGTTGGACTGCAGAAACAATTGGCTGTTCAGCTCTCTCTATCGACGCGCAGAACTAAGAAGCAGTATTGTGAAGATACTGTTATAAACAAAGGTAACTATGTTTTTTGAGTTAGTAGGAAAAGTTAACCCTACTGTGGTATCAAAGGTGTTACACAGGCACCCACCACTAGAGATGGACATGTTGCCATACACCAGGATGATGAGGATGAGACACAGGTGGACCTTCCAGCAGGACAATGATCTAAAACACTTAAAATGAGACACATAATTGATAAATAAAATATATATTTTTAAACGACATAGTCAATTAGCAGATTTAAATCCAACAGAGCATGTAGAAAAAAACTGAACATGAAGACTCAAGAGCACTGAGTAAGGACGATGGAAATTGGAAGCAAAGACTTCTCCATACTTTTACCTGTGTCATTTCATTTTGTCATATTTAGAGCTATTTTAATGGGGGTTTTTAATATACTAAAATGTCTTTATTTGTGTAGATTACTTGTTTTAACACCAATGTCTGGTTAGAATTCCCTGTTTAATAGCAGCACTGGGAAAATATTTGCAAAAAAAACCTCATTTCACAAAATGCTCAAATTGTGTTATAAGTTCCTTAACTTTGCATTCAGAATAAGTTGAGTTACAAGTATTGTATGTTGTTACCAAAAATGTAATGAGCACATTTTCCTAAATTAAATGTCTGCTTATGTTCAAAAAAATTCTTGTTCATTTCCTCACTTTATGCAGCCACCATATTATACACTGCTGCATCTCGTTTTAAGTTGAGGCTATACTTGTCAGAGTGGCAGTGATGCTCTCCAGTAAGCCATGATAAAATTAGCAAACTCCACCCTCGACAAACACACACACACACACACACACACACACACACTCTGGTAAAGAGCCATGGAGCACCTGTTATGAAATAACACACTATTTTTGGACCCCCCCCCCCCCACCGCCCCCCCCCCCCTCCGCACACAAACACACACACACACACACACACACACACACACACACACACACACACACACACACTCTCTCTCTCTCTCTCTCTCTCTCTCTCTCTCTCTCTCTCTCTCTCTCTCTCTAACCCACTACCAAGAGTTAACGTGGATGTAAAGAATAAGAGTTATCATAAGAAAATACTAACTGATCATTTGGGGTTATTTGTCTTTAAACATGTCATCATTCTTCAGTTATCCATAATCACAGTTTCCTTTTCACTCTCAATGTTGTACGTAGTACACTCCATAAAATATAGATAGCATTAGTAACTTCATCAAAGTAGGATCTCTCCCTATATATTGTTTACACAAACCAAAGCAACTACCAGTTAATGTCTTGTCAAGCTACACTGAAGAGCAATGTTACAGTGCCACACAGTTGAACATAATTAACAGTGGAACTCACCAAGTGTCGTAGTAAATACAGGACAGATGAAGCAGGTTACTTCACCGAAGCAAAGGAGAGAAAGAGAGGAAAGGGAAGGGTCTAAGACAACTGAACTAAGGGAACATCTCCAACAACAGCTGCGATAGGCAACCCCCAAAATAGTTCCAGAGACACAAGCCAAATTTAACTACAAATGTTAGTTGTACCTAGTGGTAAAGATGTGCAATAGCATTTGACATAGATGTGTCACCAAGGCGAAAAACGTACACCTATTTTTGCATCTCTGTGCCTGATGGTGGACCAAATATCCCCAAAGAAAGTTTAAGAGCATTGACAAAATGGTAGCAGAAATCTAGAAGCTTACCAAATTTTAAATGTGTATTTCAATAACCTTTATTTCTATTTAGTGTTACAACCAGTGTCTGTAAAAATACATTTAATCTTGAAAAGTCAAAATTCCATGACTGCCCAAGTTACATTATAAAAAGACACTTCTATTCTGATACAAAAATCAGGTAACACTTTAGTTTGGGGTGTCGCTGTTACAGTGTACCTACTTAACTAGATACAGTGGTACAACCTGTGTAACAACATGTACTATCAGGTACTACCATTGTACTTGCCTCATGTATTTGTGGGTACCTACATATAGTTGTTACATTGTAATACTGTGTTTTTTACAAAACTTTGCCAATTTGCCTACATTTTTCATCAGAGGCAAAGGGCTGACCTGAGACCTGTTGTATGGGGTAAATCTGGTCATGAAAGATCTGATATACAAACCATTCTTAGCTCCAGTCAAGAGGTCATTGTCTTCAGTGTACATGTAACAGTTGTGCTGCTACAACTGTTTACGGGTTTATGTCACTGTATCAAAGAGTAATAAGTGAAAATTGAGCGAAGGGTTAAGAATGATGCTGTCACACTCACTCACACACACACACACACACACACACACACATCCACAGATTCTCACACACAGATACATACACACACAGACACACAGACACACAGACACAGACACAGACACAGACACAGACACAGACACACACACACACACACACACACACACACACACACACACACACACACACACACACACACACAAACGTATACGCACAGACACAGACACACGCATCCACACAAACAGACACACACAGTACACAAAAGCAAACAAACACATGCATGCACTCATATTGTGTTTCGCTATGCGGTGCATCTAAGACTCGCCACAGAGAATGGGGTGGTGGGTCGTATCCGGCCCGTGGACCGTAGTTTGGGGACCAATTGTTACAGTTTTTCTCGATTGTTACTGTATACACATTTTCTGAAAACATGCCTCATATACTCTCAGAACTCTACAAATCCAAAACAACAGACACAATGGGCAAAACCCTGCAATTCTCCTGCAAAATGACACTTTACCTTCAAAACAATGTAATTTCTCCTCAAAGTGCTCTTTTGTTCTCAAGAGACACACACAAACCATCATATATCAAGACATTTATAAGGACTTGAACACTGATGTGCTCAGTGTAAAACACTGCAATGAATTGTAAAACACTTCTTCTTCATTCATCATAATGACTTGGGCCTTTTTTTGTTCAGTGTTATCCTACAAGCAGTCTTACAAACATAAGCTGATACAGTAAGTTGATATGCTTACCCTATCAATATTTTTAAATATCTCATTGTTTTTCTTTGTATTTGTCGTAATGTTATGGCGTTTTCTTCTAGGACAATGCTCATGATTTCAGTTTCTTGTTCAGGAGACAGAAGCCCTTGTAATCCTTCAGCTGCCAAACAAATAGTAAAATACTGTAAACTGTGTAGGAATACAAAGTTTTAGCCTACTTTCCCCAAATACTTGAAACATACTTTATTTTTAGCCTACAGTCCTACAGAACAGCCCACAGGCAATACTGTACTACTGTGCTCATTGAGCTTGTACTGTACGGTACTGTAGGCCTACTGTATTGTGCAGCACTGCAATGTTCTAGTGGCTCGGATCTCATCGGAGATTACGGTGCTTGGCCTCCCTGTCCTCCTCCTCTTACTCTCACTCCTCTGGCTCTGCCTCTGCTTGTACTGTATACTGAAGCTGTGATTGATAATTGTAAAACTGTGTGACAGGTGTTTGCCCATGTGATGAGTCAGTGTGCATGGTAGGGCAGTTAGCTTTAGAATTTGAATGGCAGTGTGTTCCTTGAGAGAACAAGACATTTTCTTCATGAAAATTGTGTGTTTTAGAACGGCAATTTGAGTGTAAAGCAGAAATTGTGCTTATAGTTCAGCAGAATCGGTTCAGGAGGTTGGTCTATGAGCTAGCCTACATATTATTGGAATTGTGTCTCAAGCCTACCAGAAATATGTAAACAATTGAGAAAAACTGTAATGCACGAGCACAGCTTGCTACCGACACTGTGAAATGCATTGAAGATTCACTTGTGGTCACATGACATTGGCATTTTGAACCATGTTTAGCAATGGTCACATACATGGTCGAAACACTTCGAAATCTCAATACTACAGCGTTGCATTCATCCAGTAAGGTAGACAGGTCATTTGCTCAACTTTTTGGGCCTAGTTTTCTGTCAAAGTTTTCTCAATGGATTCCTGGTCAGAACCCCTATTGAAACAGATTCAAACTTGGGGCATGTTAAATTTTGTCCAAAAATTCAAGATGGCCGTCGTATGGGCAATTCCATATCAGTTGGAACAGGTCCGACACCATGGTCCTCAGTTTTTCCTGATTTTTGGTCAAAATGTTCCTCCATGTCTCATTAGAGGAAAACCAAAATTTTAGCTTGGTATCTTGTTTAGTTTCTGAGATATGGCTCTTCAAATGTGGATAGACGTGTCCTAGAAAAAGGCTGAAAATGCCTGTATTTAATGAGCACCACTTTTTTCAAACCCCTCTCCTGTCTTAAGCCTACCATATTATTTTCTAAAAATTTAAACACTGGGGCAGTACCCTGTTTAGTTGTCCAATATCACAAAGGAATTATAGTCCTTCCCACCATTGAAGACTTATTCATCGAAACAAACCCATATTTTTTTTAAAGCAATGAAAAACAAAAAAAACGTTTTTGTTCTCTTATGGTCATGAATGGATAGCACTCACATTTTTAAAACTTTACATATATATAGTCCATGAGTAAGAGAACATGTTGAAAAAAAATTGAGATGGTAAGTTTTCGTATTTCGAGGCTATGGGCCTTCAAAGATGGCCAAAATGGTGTTTTTTCCTAAAAATGCCAATTTCATTGCCTTTTTTCAAGGACAAGATGAAATGCAAATCCAACATTTATTTTTTCCTGCAATAGTATGCCACTCTGTAGACCATGTGAATGTGGTAGATCCGACCTGTCCATTTTAATATCCCCTCAGTACATGTCTGAAGTTAGAAAAAAATTAAAATTGTCTTGGCTGAAGGAGGTGTTGGTTCGATTTTTATGAACCTCTTAGAAGGACAATATGGGGTTAAAACCCATTTTTTTCTGTTTGAGGGATCGGAATGCCATCCTATAAACAGGATAAAAATTTTATATCCCATTTTTACTCTTTACTGACCCCTTAGAATATGTCCAAAAGTTGTCAAAAATGAAAAAGGCGACTAAATTGAGGGGCTTAAAATGGCCAAGTGGATCAAGTCACACAAGGCTAAACATTTAATATAAGACAGATGAGATACTGAGGGAGAACACTGTGAAATGTATAACCCCTGTTACGATGGCCTTTGAACCCACTGTGTTAACTGAGGTTAAGGGCTAAAAACCACCAACCACCGATCCGGTGGTCTCCAACTTTTTCATATCTCTTGATAGAAAATGTGAGACTTGAAACTCATACTGTACATGTTCATCTCTTCAAAGCGGCTTTTTGAGACCATCCATGACTTCCTGTGATAACCGGAAGTTGGTTTAAAACAGGAAGTACACTTTAGAAAGGCTGTATCTCTGGGGAAAAAAAAAAAAAAAAGCTGTTGAGGCCTACACTTTTTGGTCAAGTTAAACCCTAAGGGCGATTTTTTTTAATGTCATACAAAGTGGGTACCACTCAACTCCAAATGGTCTGAAACATACTCCTACACAATCTCTCAAACCATGATTTTGGCCTCAACACTTTGGCCCCAACAGCTTTTTGTTTTTTTTCCCCAGAGATACAGCCTTTTTAAAGTTTACTTCCTGTTTTAAACCAACTTCCGGTTATCACAGGAAGTCATGGATGGTCTCAAAAAAACACTTTGAAGAGATGAACAACATATATGAGTTTTAAGTCTCTATACATTTTCTATCAAGAGATATGAAAAAGTTGGAGACCACCGGATCGGTGGTTGGTGGTTTTTAGCCCTTAACCTCAGTTAGGGACACAGTGGGTTCAAAGGCCATCGTAACAGGGGTTATACATTTCACAGTGTTCTCCCTCAGTATCTCATCTGTCTTATATTACATTTTTAGCCTTGTGTGACTTGATCCACATGGCCCCTCAATTTAGTCGCCTTTTTCATTTTTGACAACTTTTGGACATATTCTAAGGGATCAATAAAGAGTAAAAATGGGATATAACATTTTTATCCTGTTTACAGGATGGCAATCTGATCCCTCAAACATAAAAAATGGGGTTAAACCCCATAATGTCCTTCTAGGAGGTTCATAAAAATCAAACCAACACCTCCTTCAGCCAAGACAATTTTTCATTTTTTCTAACTTCAGACATGTACTGAGGGGATATTTAAATGGACAGGTCGGATCTACCACATTCACATGGTCTACAAAGTGGCATACTATTGCAGGAAAAAAGAAATGTTGGATTTGCATTTCATCTTGTCCTTGAAAAAAGGCAATGAAATTGGCATTTTTAGGAAAAAACACCATTTTGGCCATCTTTGAAGGCCCATAGCCTCGAAATACGAAAACTTACCATCTCAATGTTTTTTCAACATGTTCTCTTACTCATGGACTATATATATGTAAAGTTTTAAAAATGTGAGTGCTATCCATTCATGACCATAAGAGAACAAAAACAGGTTTTTTTGTTTTTCATTGCTTTAAAAAAAAATATATGGGTTTGTTTCGATGAATAAGTGTTCAATGGTGGGAAGGACTATAATTCCTTTGTGATATTGGACAACTAAACAGGGTACTGCCCCAGTGTTCAAATTTTTAGAAAATAATATGGTAGGCTTAAGACAGGAGAGGGGTTTAAAAAAAAGTGGTGCTCATTAAATACAGGCATTTTCAGCCTTTTTTTAGGACACGTCTATCCACATTTGAAGAGCCATATCTCAGAAACTAAACAAGATACCAAGTTAAAATTTTGGTTTTCCTCTAATGAGACATGGAGGAACATTTTGACCAAAAATCAGGAAAAACTGAGGACCATGGTGTCGGACCTGTTCCAACTGATATGGAATTGCCCATACGGCGGCCATCTTGAATTTTTGGACAAAATTTAACATGCCCCAAGTCTTAATCTGTTTCAATAGGGGTTCTGACCAGGAATCCATTGAGAAAACTTTGACAGAAAACTAGGCCCAAAAAGTTGAGCAAATGACCTGTCTAAGGGACTCACCATCAGTAATTTCGAAAAGGAACTTGTAGTAATTACTCCTGGCCGGTAGATGTCAGTCATTGTTTGTAAGCCAGTATTTTCAAGCCGAATGCGGAAGCATAGTTTACCCAACTGTTTTGCTGTAACGTTAATGTTTTATGCGGTCGTTTTACCCGAATATTCTGAGGCTTTCTGAACATCCCGGGTATAATCACTTCGGCGAAGAAGATGGCTCTGCCACAACAATTAAAAGCAATCCAACACCATTTAAGAACAGGACAGGAACACGAGCAAAGGGATCCTGTTGTGGCGTACTACTGTGAGTTTTCTCCCCACTTTTCGGAATATTCATTGCAGTGGGCTGTTGTTAAAGAACTTCCTTTAACGTTGTGGCAGATAGATAGTTGTCATCATTACTTTCGGCGCGTTGGCATATGCGTTAAAAACTCTATTATAAGCTACACTATTCGGTGAGTTTGACGTAAAATGGGTTTCTGGCGTGTAGGGTGAACCAGAGAGGGTAGTAATGAAGGATCTTTGGGTGAACCTTGCGATGTCACATAAAGCAGTGTTATCCAAACAGCCTCTTATCGTGCCACTGCATGAATACTCTATTTTCGCGAAATATTTCGCAGCTGTCATCTTTAAGTAGACGAACTCAGACTTTTAACCGCTGATACCATAGTAGAGCTGTGTACAAGTTTTGGGAACAAAAGTGTCACAGTTTCGGTCTGTGGGTGTGTCGCAGGTGTGTCACCTAGGCCCTACTCCGTTTCATAGAATGTGATAAGTTTATTTTTGGGGGATATTTCCTTATGGTAGGCTTATACCTGCCCCACTGTTTGCGTTAAAAAAAAAAAAACCTGGGGACCATAGGACCATTAGCCTGGTAGATGGTATAGCCTATAAAGTGGCTCTGACAGGACACAACCCAAACCTAAACTGATATGTAGATTGTAATTTGATTGGCTGTTGAGCCCAAATGCCAGCTGAGTCATTCCTTGCTTCTGTCTCAGGTTTTGTCTTGAACAAAAAGGGCACGTGTGTGTAACATTTTTTTTTGTTATGCAAAATCAAATGATTATGTGAAAATTCCAAATTACTACCCTGGAAGGGCAGTTCTTGGTGAAATGTTTTTTTTTTGTTTTTTTTTTGCCATCCATCACCACAGAAGTAGGTTGCATAATGCATTAGCCTACCGTTGTTATCTGTCCCCCCATGAATATATGGCCCTGTGATTGCTGCATAGGATTTATTTTATTTGGGTCCACACGTAGAGGTGAAGATTAGAAGAGCTCAAATGTTGTAGTGCATATGCCAGAATATTTTTGAATTTGAATATTTTAATGTTTAAGCTTATTTCGAGTATTTTGAACATTTTCTTTGTTTGAGTACAGTACACTTTGATAAATAAATTCAGAGGTTAGACTTGCTTAATTTCATATGGATGGAAATCTTTCTGCTGTAGCCTAAACTATTTTGCACTTCAACATTTGAACCATACACTCACCAGTGGAATAGTTACGATGATACTGCAATAAGTTCACAACCACAAAGCATATTTGCTGAGTTTCACAGTTCAGAAAGTCAAAAATAGTGTAGGCTACATTTCTGTAGGCCTACTCCATGAAATTATGTGGAAGTGGTCACCTGTGTTGTTCAGCTAGTTAATCTAACTGTAATGTAATGGCCATCTATACATGCCAGGCCTATCTTCCTTTTCAGGACAGTCTTGTGTGTCTGTTAGGCTTTACATTTAAAAGTAATAAGGTCCCAGTAATTATGTCTCATTATAAAAACGTCTTTTGGAAATTGATCTTAATGCCTGATGCAAGATTTTTTTAGCTTAATTTGCCTTAATCAGCTTCGGAGTCATTGGAATGGTTATTTGACTTATTTCGGGTTGAATGACGGCTGTCTCGCTTCCCCCTAGCGGAAAAGTGGAAAAAACACGCATGCAAGTTTTGTGCCACCGTGTTTGTGGCACTTCTTAACAGAAAGTCTCCAGCCTCGCAATCATGCTCATGAAAAGGCAGACTGACCGATTGAGGAGTTTTGTCAAATATACACGCTAAAACTGTAGGGGAAGCTCTGCAGAGAAATCTGCAAGCGTAAACGAGCGAAAACGAAGAGCAAAAGCGAAACCAGCTACAAAATCGCCAATCCTGCATAGTCCCTTTAATTAACAAGATGAGGAAAAATGCAACCATTAAGGATACACATTTTCTTTGTGAATGAATAATGTATTGTTCATAAATAAATATTCTTCCTTATAATACAGAAATAATATGTATACAGGAGGCAGGCAATTTTTTTTAAGGTGATTTATTTCATGGATCCAGGGTAGTATGCTTCCTGATAAAGTTCCCTTGGCTTTTGGAATTAAAATAGCAAATCATCACATACCCTTCACCATATTTCACGATTGGCATGGGGTACTTTCCATAAGATCATCTCTCAATGCAAATCAAACCAGCTAGGCTAACTGCCATAAATCCATGCCAATCTCTAGTGGGTTCAGTAAGTATTTGAACCCATGCTAAAGTTGACTAAAAAGAGGAATATAAAATCATCTTTTGAGAATTGATTGTAATGCCTTCATTTAAAAAATGAGTAAAAATCAAACCGCTAAGGACACTCATTTTCTTTGTGATTGAAGAATGTATCGTAAATTGAGCGTCAGCGTCAGTTCTGGCAGGCAAGTAGTCACGACGCTGCTAACCGCTGTGGGCGTCAGCACATCAGCTGGTTAACTCCCCTCGCTTCTAAATGGCTACATCCAAACAGGGCGCCTTATTTAAAGCTGCTTAGTTGTTCCTAACTGCTTGCTGCTCGCTTTATGCAACTCACTACGATCAAGCACACCAAGCTCATGCTTTTGTCCAGCACCCGTCTGGTCTTACTCACCTTGCTGATGGTCAAGACTTCCACCACTTTCGAGGAGGATCTACAAGAATGCATCGAACACCCAGCCATCGGAGCTTTAACCTGGTCAGGATGAGATGACAACACCGACGCCGTCCGTCGAACTCCTGGTTGGCGAGTAAAACCCTGAGTCCCCTCAGCTTGGCGATTGGCTGTGTACAAGACACTGGAGACCTGTTCGAAAACAACATCCAGCTCCGATCGGCTTTTACTTTGTCCTCCTCCGCGACTCCCTGGATATTCCACCGGCTCCCGACATTCTGCGTGCCATCTCCTCTCAACTTTTGAGCTAGCCGGTAGGCTACTGCACAAACGGAGTTTGTCCGTTCCACACCTCCAGGCATGACTCAGTGCTTGCGAGCTGTCTACCATCCAATCTTCTCTCATTGATATGATACGACTGCCAGATTTCATCGCTGGAAAACGACTCCATTAGGCCTCGTCTTCGTCAACCTTCATTTCCGCATCAGGAGTCTCCACCGTAGGCTACCTGAACTGCGTCACCTGACTGACTCACCTCCAGCACCAGTCTCAGCGTGATTACGTCATCACAGAGTTCGCTCCTGGCGACAGCTGTACCTAACCACCGGCTTGTCCTACTTCCACCGTCTGATGCCATCCTATGGCTGCCATAACATGTTCATTAAATCGTAAACATGGCTTACAGTAGCCTATCAATCACACTGCCGCTTGCAGCCCGCTGCCCTTTCTAGCAATGATACAGCGGATTAAGCTGCCATCTCGTGGCGAAAAGTTGTATTAAATAAATAAATAAATAATAATAATAAATAAAAAAAAATAATAATAATAATAATAATAAAAAAAGAAGATTCTCTTGTGTCCAGAAGCAGCCCATTCAAGCCTGGGATGCCCCTCCTTCAGCCCAACCATTCTAGCTGGATGATCCACTGCATGTTATTTGCGTGCTGCTGCGCAGTAGATGTAGTGTGGAGTGCTTATAGGCCACTGCTTGAATCTTGGAAATGCAGCTTCCTTCCATCAAACGTAACGTCGCTGGAATCCAATTCCATCTATGCTGCCTGGATCCATACCAGTTCTGGAAACCCATCCACACGTCTCTTGCTGAACAGCCTGAAAAGGAATCACCTCAAGGAGCCGCTGTTTGTCACTCAGGAGGGAAAATTAATGAATGAATGCATGCATACTCCTTGCCCCTGCTCTGCTTACTGTCCCACATGCTGCTCCCCTGTGCTTGCTATTCATTCCATCCTCTTGTATTGACTGGTACAAGAGGCTTGCCAGGTATGGTCTGTTTGGGGGGAATAGTTTAGCTCGCCTAGTTAAACTGTGAGCGCCCCTTAATGCTGCTGCTGAACACAGCCATACCACCAAATTTAATTTGTAATATATTCATATGTCCTAAAGGATTTTTAGCATAGAGCTATTGTCCCTGTGCTCTGCTTCCTGACCATGTGCTGTGGTCCCCGCTCTGCTTCCTGACCATGTGCTGTGGTCCCTGCTCTGCTTCCTGACCATGTGCTGTGGTCCCTGCTCTGCTTCCTGACCATGTGCTGAGGTCCCTGCTGCTACCTGACCATGGGCTGTGGTCCCCTGTGCTTAAAGGCTAATTCCATCCTCTTGTATTGATTGGTCACAAGAGGATCACCAGGTATGGTCTGTTTGGGGGGAATAGTTTAGCTCGCTCAGTCTTAAACTGTGTGAGCGCCCCCTAATACTGCTGCTGTCCTCAGACTCTCTGCTCTTTCATGGTGCTCATGAAAGGTCTGGGTACTCCTCTGAACAGAGCCATACCGCCAAATTTAATTCGTAATATATTAATTTAATTGCCCAAGATATTTATTGTATGTGTTGTTCTTTACGTATGGACCTGACAGAAATTGAGCGTCAGCGTCAGTTCTGGCAGGCAAGTAGTCACGCCGCTGCTAACCGCTGTGGGCGTCAGCACATCAGCTGGTTAACTCCCCTCGCTTCTAAATGGCTACATCCAAACAGGGCGCCTTATTCAAAGCTGCTTAGTTGTTCCTAACTGCTTGCTGCTCGCTTTATGCAACCCACCTCCTCCCCTGCTCCACCCTGTCGTGTATAACATGGCATAGGCTTCATGTCATAGTTGCCGCTCTGTTCATATGGGGGAATAGTTTAGCTCGCTCAGTCTTAAACTGTGAGCGCCCCCTAATACTGCTGCTGTCCCCAGACTCTCTGCTCTTTCATGGTGCTCATGAAAGGTCTGGGTACTCCTCTGAACAGAGCCATACCGCCAAATTTAATTCGTAATATATTAATTTAATTGCCCAAGATATTTATTGTTTGTGTTGTTCTTGACGTATGGACCTGACAGAAATAGATAAATGTTCTTCCTTAAATACAGGGGCAGGGGCATAAGTATTTGACCCCTATGTTAAATTCCCATAGGAGCAGGAGGATTTTTTATATGTTTTTATTTTTAAAGGCCAGTTATTTCATGGATCCAGGATATTATGCATCCTGATAAAGTTCCCTTGGCCTTTGGAATTAAAATAGCCCCACATCATCACATACCCTTCACCATAGCTAGAGATTGGCATGGTGCTTTTTCCAGTTAGCCTATTAGCCTGTTTGATGCTCATTGAGCTCACTGCAAAAGTCAAAAGATGATTTTATATTCCGCTTTTTAGTCAACTTTAGCATGGGTTCAAATACTTACTGAACCCACTGTATGGTGAAGGGTTTGTGATGACGTGGGGCTATTTTAATGTCTAGTCGAGTGCAGTGGCTGGCTTTAAAGGAACACTTCACCGTTTTTTCATATTAAACTATGTTATTCCCTTAACTTAGACGAGTTGATACATACCTCTCACGTTTCAATGCGTGCACTCACTGGCTCTGGTGCGCGGCGCAAACAGAGATGAAGTTAGAAGCGACCAAACACCTCCATGTTTTCCCTATTAAAATACAGTTACAGGAGTAGTCACACGACCAAGTATGGTGAGACAAAATAAAACGTGGTGCATTTCTAAGCAGGTAAGAGGGATAACTATTGTATGGCGGAATAACATTGGGAGCACTTAGACTTCGCGCACATACAGACCTCAAAACATAAACAGACAAATTAACAAATAATTGACAGTAAGCAGAAACAAGATGCCAGACAGAGCAGCGTACCTGTACTGCAGACATCAAGACGTAAAAGTAAAGAAAAAATTAAAAGAAAAAATAATGCATCAAGGTAAGGCCTTAGCCTACATACTCTTTCAAGCACAGTGGCTACTCAAAGCGTTTGACACAAACAAAGACATCATCAGTAGTGAAAGCATAAAACAACTCAGATGCAAGTTGTTGGTGAACAGTGCAACCGCAGGCATGGGGCTCTTAAGTCATTAAGTTTGCTGACGACACCGTAGTGGTAGGCCTAATCCACAACAACGATGAGACGGCCTACCTGGAGGAAGTGAGGTGCCTGACCCAGTGGTGTCGGAGAAACAATCTCCATCTCAACTTCACCAAAACTAAAGAGATGCTGGTGGACTTTGGGAGGAAGCAGGTGCGGGACTACACACCCTTATCCATCAATGGGACCCCTGTGGAGAGGGTGGACACATTCAAGTACCTCGGTGTCCAGATCACTGAGGATCTGACATGGTCTACCCACCTGGACACTGTGGTAAAGAAAGCTAGGCAGAGACTGTGCCATCTAAGGAGGCTGAAGAAATTCAGAGCATCCAAAACAGTCCTGCAGAGCTTCTACTCCAGCACCATAGAGAGCATCCTGACTGGGTGCATCACCGCTTGGTATGGTAACACCACCATCCAAGACACAAAAAGGCCCTTCAGAGAGTGGTGCGTTCAGCTGAACGCACCATAGGGGGTCAACTCCCTAACCTAAGGTACATCTATACCAAGCGGTGCAAGGACAAGACCACCAAGATACTCAGAGACCCCAGCCACCCAGACTATGGTCTGTTCTCTCTGCTTCCCTCAGGAAGACGATACTGCACACTGGCGGCAAGGACTGAGAGACTCAGGAAGAGTGTCTTCAGAACAGAGCCAAACCATTCACAGCCATAGGGCAACGCTAGGCCGTATTCAAGGCTCTGAAGTAACAGGTCAGCTGTCCCTCTGGGCAATATGTCCTGGAAAGGAAATGTCCCTCGTCGCTAGTGTGAATCCTGCATCCCCTCCATCCATTTGGAGGTAAAAGCAGCTAGCATGACAGCTCGGTGCTCATGGACATCTAGGTATGGCAAGGCACTACCGGTCCTAGACCTACAGTAAGGGATCTCAATTTTGGTGCTGAAAGTGCGGCGCAGTTGCTGTTCAGCAGTGGATCTCACAGCAGTCCCGTCTCAGCCAATCTCCAGTCTCAACATTAAAGGGTCACTGCACCCTAAAATAGGTTTTTTGAGCTGTTAATTGATTGAAAATACTCATAAGTGGTGAACTGTACTATTACCTGGGTTAATATTGACAAAAATCGTGTTTCTCGACAAAAGTAACATTTCGTCTGATTTTGTATTGGAGATATTGCTCTCTCGCGCATACTACCGTTTGAAAACATGCCATGGCATGTTGGTCCAAAATACTATTGGAATGCTGACGTTGTCCTGCACTTCTAGTCCGACACTATGTCACCGGGTCGTTACAAATTAGGACTGAAACGCCCCAACACCTGCTGCCCTGATTAGCCTACCTGTGATAAGCCATGTCTGCAGCACTCATTCCCAGATTGACACGAAATCACCATGGTTGATTGGTTGCAACAGTGCTGCACTCTCTCTCCAAATTTTAGAACGTCTCGCCCATTTTGAAAGCCGTTTTCAGAAATGTGAAGTGGGTGGAGTTATGGGGTGAAGTGACTCTTTAAGTTAATGTTAAGGTAATGACTGACTTGAGCCTGATGCTGACCAAAAGAGTGCTGGAGTTGTGTAAACCATTCACCAACATCACTTGATTACTCAATTTACTGTGCGTGCAGTAGATTTCCTTGATTAAGGCTGTTTGTCGACACTTCAGTCTGAAAAAAGAAATACTATAAAAAGATATCTAGATGCAGTAGATGCAGTTTGAGATCCACACATGAAGATCTATTTTCTACTTGTGGAACAGTGATGTATTTTTAATTAGGCCTACATATATAAAAAAGGTTAGATAGGAAATGAGCCGTTTTATACAGAAATCGGACAATATTCACAGGGAGAAGAGCCTTCATTACGCTGCGTTACTTGTCTGAAAGAGTGTGTGTGTGTTCACATACAGCTGGGGTTTGGGGGAGCCAGGAGTTGTGACAAAATAGTCAAATGTAATATGAATGCTATGATGATAAGAATTTAAGCCTTTCTGTTTTTTACTCTTCCAAAAGATCTGACTGCAGTCTGCTGGTAGTTTAATTGACACAGAAAGGGTTGTGGATATCAAGTATGAATACCCTTGTCACACCAGTGCTATCATATCTATGGGTGTTCTTTTCAAAACAACAGTAGTGGTAAAACTGAGTAAAGTTTTGTTGGCTGCTCTGCATGTTTATGCCACCCTAGAAAGGCAGACCACAGTGGCCCCCATTTTAGGGGCGCAACCAGAAAATGTAGGGACACACACTGTAAATCAACATGCTAACCAAATATTCACATTTCCACTATATTAGTAATAAATACTTTGATAATAGATAAAGAGATTACAATGCACTGTTTCAAATTTAATTCAAATAATAGTGTATTGTGTTTAAACTGCGAAGTGCCTGCACTGTCGGCAAACTTTGTGTACCCCGCAGTTCTGGGGTAAGGACTGCAACATTCTCAGCAGGTGTATTATTTTATGTTCTAAATAATAATTAATCTTATTTCAAAACATTAATGGCCCTAAATAAACACAACTCTTAGATCCATCGTGACCGTCTCAAATCAATTTGATTTGAGGTGCAGGGGAGCTTGAAGTTCCAAAATATGTGGATTCCAGTTAACGTCGGCAGTTAGACTACTGTTACAACAGAGCCCATTATTAGATATTCTCTGGTTTTAAAATGGATATCTGTAAAATGGATTACAAGGGGGATCTCAGAATGATCTACATCGTGATTTCACATACAAAATGCAACATAAGGTTAGCTGTCTTATATTGTTCACGTTAATGACATTGGGAAAAAATATGCTTCTAGCTGCACTAATGTAGGCTAGGCTCCTCCCACCGCAAAATCTGTCTATCTAGCAAAATCTAACCAAGTGTTATGAATCTCAGATCAAGATAAAAAATCTAGTTGCTATTGTTTTCAGCATAAAGAGACTTACTTAGCGCTTTCTAGTAAAATTAATTGTCTTAATTTAAGAAGAGTTTGACTCATAAGATATTTCATCCTGAAAACAAGCAAATTTGGCTGCCATTGTGTTGAGCAAATTTGTCTTGATAAGACCCCTTAAATTAAAGGAACCGTATGTAAGGGGAGGGGGAGGGGATACACCACTCTACAATATTTTGAAAGTGATTGCAGTACCAGTTTTGGCCAGAATACGGTTCCTTAAAAGTCAAAATGATCTTTCGAGAGAGTGCTAAATGTCTTCATACTTAAAACAATACCAAATAGATTTTTTGATCTTCATATAACACTTATATGGGTTAAATGTTATTTTTTGCAGTGCAACGTTTATTTTTCAAACAGAATTTAAATATTCAAAGCTCCATGTAGCCCACCTGTAACATCCAAAGACATCTCTGCTTGCTGACTCACATCACTGGGACGCACCTATCTGAGAGTCAGAGAATGACGTGATGTTAAAATAATGTAGGCTAAAAATAAAAGCGACGGTTTGTTTTCTCTGCAACATGCGCCTAAGGAGACACATTTCCCCTTAGGGATCTACAATGATATCAGGGCCTATATGGACATATATTGATGGATGTCTGTCATAGTGACTGATGACTTTAATGCCAAAAAACTTCCATCATTTCTATTTTAGTTAACACATGGTATGTTTTGGTTATCTGACATTAGCCTAGTAAACATCCTATATTGCACCCTGATTGTATCTTTTATGGTCTGCAGTGTAGGAATATGGTGCTGTGTGGTGACCAGTAACTCTCCACTTGAGGTCAGTATTGCCACTGTGGAAAGAAGATAGTTGGAGGGAAGTAGAGATAGTTGGAGGGATCTTTTTATTATTTCTTTTGTTTTGAAACTGACTGACAAACAACCTTTCTAATTCAATATTTTTTTGTACATGTGGAAGTTTTTTATTTCTATGTACTCTGAATTGGCATATAACAACAGTGTAGCATGAATTTACATTCAACTAAATCCTAGATTTATGACTATTATTGGTTATTAGTTTCCTTTTAACATTTAAAACAAAAAAAACAATCATGTCAGATTTGTGCTCTGGCTATGAGCTTGTTAAGAGTATGTAGGCCTATTAATCAAAATACGTCACTCATCAGTGCCAATTTTTCAGTTTGCAAGGCATATCGGTTGGGGTTCAGCCAGTCAGCTTGTTTATCTTACAAAAGCATGTATATGAATTAAATGCCTCAATGTTCATTTTGTATGTTTTGGGCTGGATACATGCAATGCCCACCAGCAAATTCTGCACAATATCACATGGGTAATGTAAAGTTATTATTGGGTATGAGAAAATGGTGTTTGAAACCCCACAACCAAAAATTCTTAAAATAGCATCCTCAATTAAGCTGGTGAAATAGCCTAGGTTCTTTGTGGCACAGAAAGTGAGTTTGTTTTTGCCTTCCTTAGTAAGTTGTTGAGAAAAGGAATATTTCGGATTGATATTCCCTGTGACGTAAAAAATAGCTGGTTTGTTTTAGCGCCTGTGCTTATGCCATGGTCAAAGGCCTTGTGAAAGACGATTTCTCTGCGTCATACCATTGAGCCCTGGCACCAGGATGAAAATCTATGGAAAGCGTTGATTGACATTGTTCCTCCCACTTTCCTTGGACTAGTGTGCCTTCAAATGGAGCTGAAGCTACATAATAAAGTCCTTGTTGTGAAGAAATCATAGTGCGGGGGTTTGCATTCCTGAATATTCAATTCAGGCTGCTTTCAGATGTAATACCCAGTTGAACTACTGTTCAGACTCAAGCCTGGCAGTATTTCATGGCTAAATCGTCAGATATGCGTCATAGGCCATCATGCTTAGATACATGTTAATTTCTTGAATATTATCATATCAGATGGTAGGCCAATGCCGTAATTTTGTTTGATTGTCTTTGTTTGATAGTTTTGATTGTCTTACATATTTGAATTGGAAATGACACCTTGACAGCAGCATGTCTCTGTTCAAGTGCTCACTAAACTCCATGAGGAAAAGTATGCAAATAGAATGATAAACCTTAAACTATGATCTTTGTTTATCTGATGAGAGGCAAGAGCTAGAGAACAGTTAGCAAACCAGATTCCAAATCACCTGCAGTTGAGAGGCTAAAACATATGAAAAACAGTTTGAGAAAAATATATATAATAATACATCTTGATTGAAAAGGTTGAGAAAGGGGCAGGTAATTTGTTTACACATGAATGATATTTGATAGATATTTGTAGGTGTAGATTTGACCTACTTTTAATTGTGTCATGATGTGAAATATTTTCTTGATAACTGTGTTGTGATTGTTTTGATAGTTTGTGAATTGTGATAATTTGTGGGAATTTAGTGTGGTATTTCAAATGGCCTCAGTTTCTTTGTATTTGTATTAAAACATTTTTGAACAACACTCATGTAGAAATTAATGAGAGACATTATTCCATATTCACTATACGGGACATGGATCACCTCTCATTTTTTAGGATCAGTGATTAATCAAAGGCTTTGTGTAATGTAATGGGGAGGGAAACTTGTATTTTGAATTGGGACTTTTATGTTGAAGATTTTGTTAGCAGTTCTGTGTCCTCTACTTCCTGTACTTCCTGTTTAGTAAAAAAGAAGGCAGCCATTTTAGTTAGTTGTAGTAGACTACACAAGGAGGCACATGTAATGACACAGCAGTGATGATGTTAGCCCTGCACATCTAATCTTGGTGTTTTCTTCAGGCAAAGCCAGTAAGTTTCTCTATGAACCTGTTAAGAAATAGGAAAGAAAGAGTTAGTTATCTTATGTAATTATGGATTTTGGTTAGTTAAAAGTACTTACCTGAAATGCTTAGTTTAGCTAAGTTAGCTAAGTTTAACGTAACCTGTAACAGAAAGTTATCTTATATTTTTAGCATGTTATACTTACCTGTGTAATTTGTATTTATTGCAGTTTTACCTTTTCTTCATTAAATTTGTCCAAATACGACACTCTGCCTGTTCCTTGGAGAAGATAATGAGGAAACGAGTTTAGCTTGCTGTTTCATGCTAGATGAGAACAGTACAGTAAAATGGCTACCCCACAGCAGAAGACAGCGCAGGATAGAGGTGCTCGAGCAGCTATGCTAGTTGATGCTATGTCAAACATGCAAGACCACAAGGACCATTTTGATGGTAGATCCCAAGCTTCAAGCTCTCACCGTTCCAATCGCTCAGCGCTAAGTGTTAGCATGGCAGCTACAAGGGCACGAGCAGAAGCGGAGGCAGCTAAAGCTAGAGCATCATATAGCTTAAAGGAAATGGAGATTAAACTGGAGAAGGCCCGACTGGAGGCAGAATTAGAAGCTCTCAACCAGGTGAGAGAAGCAGAAGCAGCTGTTGCCAAAGCAGTCATTATGGAAGCTGCCGTCGATGATTATGAATATAATTCTGATTCAAGCTTGGAAGAATTAAAATTTTTGCCGAGAGTTAAAAGTGCTCAAGAGAAAGTCAGTGAATATGTAGTAAAGCATACGCAGATGGTGAATACCCACCCGGAGGAGGAAGAATTAGACATGAGCCAGCAGTCTCATCAGCCGTCCAACTTTATTACACTGGATGAAGTGAATGGCTCTCCTAGTCCACCGCAGAGGAGGAATCGCCCAGACCAGGGGATTCAGCAACACTCAAGCTCACATCAAGTTCATCATGGCCGCTTTGAGTCACAGGGGCCAAGCATCCAGCAATACTCCAGCCCACAGCAAGTACATCATGGCCGCTTTGAGTCGCAGGGGCCAGGCATCCAGCAAGATTCCTCGAAGCCCAGTGCTCAACGTTATCAACCTCACTTCAATCATCCTCAACCTGTCAATAGGTTGCACAGTCAAAGAAAACCGGTGACGAGCCATTACTTACCAAACCCTGCACCCAGCAATGTAAATAACAGCACATCAGACCTGGCCAAGTTTCTGATCAGAAGTCAGTTAGTATCAGGTGGTTTAACTAAATTTGATGACCAGCCGGAAAACTACCTTAGTTGGAGATCAACATTTACAAGTGTTGTGGACAGCTTAGATCTCTCACCTCATGAACAGATTGACCTGCTCATAAAGTGGTTAGGTCCAGAATCAAGCCAGCTAGCTCGCAGGATAAAATCAGCTAATATCAGACATCCATCAGTGGGTCTCAACTTAATTTGGACAAGGCTGCATGAATGCTATGGTGCTCCTGAAGCAATAGAGAAGGCTCTGTTTGCCAAATTGGATAATTTTCCAAAGATCACCAACAGAGATAATCAAAAGCTAAGAGAACTCAGTGACTTGCTGTTTGATCTTGAAGCCGCAAAGGAAGATGATTATTTAAGTGGATTAACTTACCTGGATACAGCACGAGGAGTTGGTCCCATCGCAGAGAAGTTACCGTTCCACCTGCAAGAAAAATGGATAACATTTGGGTCCAAATACAAGGAAGATAAAAAAGTCCCTTTCCCACCATTCTCAGTCTTTTCTCAGTTTGTAAGAAGAGAGGCTAAAGCAAGGAACGATCCAAGTTTCAACGCATCCTGTCATACAGCATCTACTTCAAAAAAGGAAAAGAATGGGAATCCAAGAAACCAAGTTATTGTACATAAAACCAATGTGTCTGCAGAATCCAGCAACAATGCAGAGAAACAAAGTGAGGACCCGAACACAACATGTCCAATCCACAAAAAACCTCATCCGCTCAAGAAATGTAAGACTTTTAGGGCAATGCTTTTTGATGACAGGAAGAAACTGCTTAAGGAGAAATGCATATGTTTCCGCTGTTGTGCTTCAGTCTCCCACCTGGCCAAGAATTGTGAAGTCCAGATCAAATGTGCAGAGTGCGACAGTGAAAGACACATAGCAGCTCTCCATCCCGGTCCAGCCAAAAAGGAGTCAGCAAAACCACAGAGCCCCTCCAAAGATCATGGCGGGGAGTCAGAGAACGTACCTGAAGAGGTGTCAAGCGTGGCCGTGACGACTGCATGTACACAGGTGTGTGGCAAGGGCTTCAGTGGAAGGTCATGCTCCAAGATTTGCCTGGTTAATGTATACCCTCAAGGCCGTCGCTCAGAGAGCAAGCGGATGTATGTGATCTTAGATGATCAGAGCAACGTATCCTTAGCCAAGACAGAGTTCTTTGAGTTTTTCCACATACAAGGACCATCAGTGCCATATATTTTAAGAACATGCGCCGGATCGGTTCACGTCTCTGGAAGAAGAGCCCATGGCTACATAATTGAGCCACTCACAGGTGAACTTAGCATTCTTCTACCAACTCTGATAGAGTGCAATAATGTGCCAAACTCCAGAGAAGAAATCCCCACTCCAGAGGCAGCGTTTCATCACAGTCACATGCGAGCCGTGGCTAAAGAAATACCTGCTCTGGATAACTCTGCAGAAGTCTGGCTTCTCTTGGGCCGAGACATTCTCCAGGTCCACAAGGTACGTCAGCAGTACAACGGGCCACAGAACGCTCCATTTGCCCAGAAGCATGACCTTGGGTGGGTCATTGTTGGCGATGTATGCCTCAGTGGAGCTCACTCGCCGAAGACAGTGAACACATTCAAAACATGTTTTATGGAAAATGGACGTCCCAGCTACATGCAACCCTGTGACAGCGTCGTCAGGATCAAAGAAGACTTCAGTCAGCGTTGCAATCAGGACAGCTGTCTATCTTGGTCATGTGCTCCAGTGCAACAAGTCAATCAATTAGGCAAGGCAGTATTTCAGAGGTCTGAGAGAGACAATCAGCTAGCACCTTCAGTGGATGACCTATCTTTCCTACAGATAATGGACAAGGGGTTCATCAGAGACGAATGTGGCAGCTGGATGGCACCACTGCCATTTCAGAATCCAAGAAGGCGTCTGCCCAGCAACAGGCAGTATGCTTTTGACCGTTTCAAGTCTTTGCAGCGTTCGTTCCAGAAAAGGCCCAGCATGAAAGAGGATTTCATGGAATTCATGCAAGGGATCCTGGAAAACAAACACGCTGAAAGAGCACCACCACTAGAGGATGGAAAGGAGGTGTGGTACCTTCCCATGTTTGGAGTATACCACCCACGGAAACCCGGGAAAATTCGGGTAGTATTCGACTCAAGTGCCCGCTTTGAAGGAGTGTCATTGAATGAAGTCTTGCTTCAAGGACCAAACCTCAACAACGGACTCTTGGGAGTGCTCATGAGGTTCAGGAGAGACCCTGTCGCCATCATCGCAGACATCAAGCAGATGTTCTACTGTTTTCTAGTTCAGGAAGAACACAGGGATGTCCTACGCTTTCTGTGGTTCGAGGACAACAACCCTGAAAACAAAGTGGTGGATTATCGCATGAGAGTCCACGTATTTGGGAACAGCCCATCCCCGGCAGTAGCAACGTATGGGTTAAGACGATCAGCTCAGGAGGGTGAGGAGGACTTTGGCAGGGACGTGTGTCAGTTCATCAAGACGGACTTTTACGTGGATGACGCCCTGAGGTCCTTCCCAACCGAGGACGAAGCAATTGACGTGTTGAAGAGAGCCCAGAAGTTGCTGGAACGCTACAACATAAAGCTTCATAAGATTGCCTCTAATAGGGCACAGGTCATGGATGCTTTTCCAAAAGAGGACCGTGCCAAGGGCATTGAAACCCTGGATCTAGCAGTCGATGACTTACCTGTTCAGCGCAGTCTAGGTGTGGCCTGGAACATGACAGAGGACAAGTTTGCCTTCAACATTCCTGAGTCACAGAAGCCCTTTACGCGCAGAGGTGTTTTGTCAACGATAAACAGCCTATTTGATCCATTGGGTTTTCTGGCGCCAGTGACAATCGAAGGCAGACTCCTCCTACGAGAGCTAGAGTCTCAAGGTACAGACTGGGACACACCCCTGCCTGAGGAGAAGTTAATCAAATGGCAAAGATGGCATAGTTCTTTGCAAGAGTTGAACAAGTTGACCATCCCACGCACCTATGCTTCGTTTCCACTAACAAGGGCCAAGGCGACAGAATTATGTGTATTCTCAGATGCCTCAGTAAAGGCCATCGCAGCAGTAGTTTACCTTAAGGTGGAATCTGAAGAAGGTCTTCAAGATGTCAGCTTCGTCTTTGGCAAGGCCAAACTTGCACCTCTAGCCGAACTCACCATCCCTAGATTAGAGCTCTGCGCAGCAGTGTTGGCCATAGAGATTGCAGACCAAGTCAGAGAGGACATCGGTCAGAAACTGGACAGGATAACATTCTTCACTGACAGTAAGGTGGTGTTGGGATACATAAACAACACGTCCCGGCGGTTCTATGTTTTTGTAAATAACCGCGTGCAAAGAATCCGGCAGTCAAGTCACCCAAGTCAGTGGAGATATGTGCCCACCGGAAACAACCCAGCTGACCATGCTACAAGGTGCTTGTCTGCAAACCAGCTACAAACTTCCAGTTGGCTGACTGGACCAAAGTTTTTGCTGAATCCTGAGAATTCAACATCGGACGCTCACTTCGAACTGATTGATCCAGATTCAGATGTGGAGCTTCGCCCTGAGGTCGCAGCTTTCCTGACCAAAGTCCCAGGAACACAGCTGGACACTGAGCGCTTTGAAAGATTTTCATCTTGGAGCAGACTCACAAGAGCCGTAGCACGGCTGAAGCATGTTGCACAGAGTTTTCATAAGCCATTCCAAGATTCACAATGTGTTGGCTGGCATTTCTGTGGAAAAGGCATGACGAGCACAGAACTCGCAACAGCAGAACATGTCATCATCAAGGCTGTGCAGCATGAGGTGTATGCAGAAGAAATTAAGTGCATTCAGCAGAATCATGTCTTACCTTCACACAGTCCGCTGAAGAAACTTCACCCTGTGATGGATGAAGGAGGTCTGTTACGTGTAGGAGGCCGCATCACTCGCTCAGACTTACCTGTAGATGAGACTCACCCAATCCTGATTCCTGGTAGGCATCATGTTGCCACATTGCTCGTCCGTCATCACCATGACCGAGTCCAACATCAAGGAAGGCACTTTACAGAAGGCGCCGTGCGTGCAAGTGGCCTATGGATAATAGGAGCGAAGAGAACCATCAACAGTTTTATCTTTAAGTGTGTGACATGCAGGAAACTGCGTGGCAAATTGGAACAGCAGCAAATGGCAGACCTTCCCGAAGAGCGCCTGCAACAAGAACCTCCATTCACTTACGTAGGCCTGGATGTCTTCGGTCCGTGGGAGGTTGTCACCCGACGAACGAGAGGAGGCAGTTCCAACAGTAAGAGATGGGCAGTATTGTTCACATGCATGTCCACTAGGGCTGTTCACATAGAAGTGATAGAGTCCATGAGCGCTTCAAGCTGTATAAACGCTCTTCGCAGATTCTTCTCAGTCAGAGGACCTGTGAAACAGTTGCGGTCAGACCGCGGAACCAACTTTGTTGGAGCCAACACCCAGTTGAAGTTGGGAACGGGCTCTGAAGACGACAGTGTAGAGAACTACCTTCGCACCCAAAGGTGTACTTGGGTCTTTAACCCCCCACACGCCTCTAACATGGGCGGAAGTTGGGAGCGTATGATCAGAACGGCACGACGCATCCTCGATTCAATGTTACTCCAAGCTGGAAAGTCAAAGGTCACTCATGAGGTGTTGTGCACCCTTATGTCAGAGGTCATGGCCATTATCAACTCTAGGCCGCTCATTCCAGTTTCTTCAGATCCTGAAGCACCTCTGATACTTACCCCAGCCATGCTGCTTACGCAGAAGATTGGTGCTTCGCCTGCTCCGCCAGGAGACTTTGCAGAAGCGGACATCCTAAAACATCAGTGGAAAAGGGTTCAGGCTTTGGCAGAGACTTTCTGGGCCAGGTGGAGGCGAGAGTACTTGAGCACAATTCAGGCCAGACAGAAATGGCACGCCAAGAAGCCAAACCTCAAGGAAGGAGACGTAGTGCTGTTAAAGGACAAACAAGCCAGAAGAAATGAGTGGACGAAGGGAAGGGTTACGAAGGCCATCCCAAGCGCCGATGGACTAGTGAGGAAAGTGGAAGTGAAAGTCGCGTCCCACCAGCCCCCAAAGACTTACCTGAGACCCATCTCCGAAGTGGTCTTACTCTTGGAGTCAGAGGTGGTTTAGGTTAGGTGTGGCACTCTAAAGGTGCCAGGCGGGGAGTGTAATGTAATGGGGAGGGAAACTTGTATTTTGAATTGGGACTTTTATGTTGAAGATTTTGTTAGCAGTTCTGTGTCCTCTACTTCCTGTACTTCCTGTTTAGTAAAAAAGAAGGCAGCCATTTTAGTTAGTTGTAGTAGACTACACAAGGAGGCACATGTAATGACACAGCAGTGATGATGTTAGCCCTGCACATCTAATCTTGGTGTTTTCTTCAGGCAAAGCCAGTAAGTTTCTCTATGAACCTGTTAAGAAATAGGAAAGAAAGAGTTAGTTATCTTATGTAATTATGGATTTTGGTTAGTTAAAAGTACTTACCTGAAATGCTTAGTTTAGCTAAGTTAGCTAAGTTTAACGTAACCTGTAACAGAAAGTTATCTTATATTTTTAGCATGTTATACTTACCTGTGTAATTTGTATTTATTGCAGTTTTACCTTTTCTTCATTAAATTTGTCCAAATACGACACTCTGCCTGTTCCTTGGAGAAGATAATGAGGAAACGAGTTTAGCTTGCTGTTTCATGCTAGATGAGAACAGTACACTTTGCATGCAATATTTATATCCCAAAGGCCTTTTCCTGATAAGAATATATATTTTTTACATCTCTGTGTTGCATATTTGTTGTAGGAAACAGACCAACTAGTCCCTGGGCTAGAGGGAACAATGCACAGCCCACGCCCCGCTTTGCTTGGCTCTTGTAAAATGCTGACCTTCACTCATGTGCTTCCTGGCTGTTATTTTCTATAGCTATTTGAATGTACCAGGTGATATGGCAGCACAGATAAATACAGAAGAGTGTGGTTTTGGCCTTTCACTCTCCCCTCAGGGCCTTGTTCATTTTCAGCCTGGTCACACTGAACCTGTGACATTATGCAGGGCTTTGCTTGAGCAAGCGGGAGTTTGATGAAACTGGTAGAGAATAGAGGCGAGTTGTGATCACAGGGCTTCAGAGTTGTAGCTACTTGATTACAACTGTGTTTTTATACGTTTCTTAGAATTTGGCCCCATCTACACATACCAGCCCATCTACCCAATTATCTGCCACAAGCATGCTACATTTCAGTGGCACAACATAGTACATACTCAAAAATATAACGATGAAACAGCAGGTTTGTGGGACTGAAAACTATTGTACTGTAAAGACATTTGCCCCATTTTGAGCAAATTGAGTGTCTGGACCATTAGTATTTCAGGAGTTCTTATTGTAAAAAAAGATGTAAGAAAGAACTCTCTTCAGAAACGCGCCAGTATGTTGTTCTCAGATAGTAGGCCTAATGCTATTCTACACAGAAAATACCAAGGAGCTGAACAATATGTTACAAGCACCACATCGTTCACATATCAGTGGTTTTCCCAGGATGGGAAGAGCCACTAGATTATCGGGTGAAAAACTGGAAAAGCCTATAACCTTTGCCATACCATGTAACTTTGTAATGTCTTAATTCTTATTTTTAGAAAATGCAAATGGACAGAAAAAGGACCCTGAATATAATGTTTTATATTTAATTAAGAACTTGTATCTTGAATAGTTACCAAGTAGTTTATGAACTATAGCAGAGTATTTGCATGGCATACAAGAAGAGAGATATATAGTTGATGGATAAATTAACTGTTCTATTAACCAGTAAACCATGAAGGTAAATATGACCAATATCACTTAACGTTGACTGTAAAGTAAAACCAGCTAGATAAATACAAAGTAACAAAAGAACAAAGTAATCTTAACCAACAACAAACTTGAAACTTAGTCTGAGGTTTGTGGTTTTCTTTATATTTGATGAATTGTTTTATCTGGCGTATTTGACATTCTGAAAGAGAAAAAGAGAGGAAGGCCCAGAGGTGGCCAAAGAAAGACCAGCAGAAATCAAGAGTTTTGAAGAAAGAGAGAAGAGCCCCAGAGAGAGAGGAATCTCACCTTATATCCAAAATCAAATAAACACAATTAACATAGAGATTGCATTCATCTGGAAACCCCTGAGTCATTAAGTTATCTTTGTTATCTGAGAGCAGGGGGTGTGGGCATATCTCTTCAGACATCCCAAGTTACAGAAACATCACTTTGCTGTTCTACAACTGACAGTGCTGTATTTCTCACATGTAGACCTTAAAAAGGATATTGAACATGAGTAACTATGTCAAAGGACAAATTATAATCTAGAGTTCAGGTATTATCCTGTGGTCCAAGACAGAGCCAGGACTGCAGCAGGGTGGCGAGATGAAATGAAAGCTGACTTTCTAGTTCACTGTTTGTATTTCTGTATCTCTGTAATTTCTAAATGGCAAAAGTTGTTTTGAAAAAGTTATTGTTCCAGATCCATTATAGTGTTGTACAGAGGCAAATTACACATTTTTGTTACTGTCCAAATATTTTTTGACCTGACTGTATGGTTAACTTTGTGGTCTTTTGGTTGTTTGTGTTCTTGACTTTGCTTTGACAAGGATTGTTTTTCAAGACCATGTCTCCGATATCTCTTGAGACCACAGCCAGTGGCCTGTACATGATTGTTGTAATGAGTGTTATCAAGGGGAGGGGAGGATCGTCATTAATGACTGATGTGTAAACTGTAACTCTGACTTAGAATGTCCCTAAGGCATACATCAAGAGTCAATCTCCGTCAACAGGTGTTGTATCCATCAGTCAGTTACAATTTGCCAACTTTGCGTTAAAGGAACACTTCACCGTTTTTTCATATTAAACTACGTTATTCCCCTAATTAAGACGAATTGATACCTATCACGTTTCAATGCGTACACTCACTGGCTCTGGCGCGCGGCGCAACTTTGATAGCACTTAGCTAGCCCAATGTATTCATTAGGATCCAAACACAGATGAAGTTAGAAGCGACCAAACACCTGCGCCGCACAATATAGTTATCCCTCTTACCTGCTTATAAATGCACCACGTTTTATTTTGTGTTTGGTCACTTCTAACTTCATCTTTGTTTGGATCCTAATGAATGCATTGGGCTAGCTAAGTGCTATCAAAGTTGCGCCGCGCGCCAGAGCCAGTGAGTACGCATTGAAGCGTGAGAGGTATGTATCAACTCGTCTTAAATTAAGCGAATAACATAGTTTAATATGAAAAAACGGTGAAGTGTTCCTTTAACGTAATGCGTTAAATAAGATACCCATACATGCACACATTTTTGGTTCTCTTATAAAATTTGGCCACATAAAGTCAAGTCACATTTATTTATGTAATACACTTAAACACAATTCAGTTGTCCCAAGATGTTAAAAGAAATAGAATAAAATATATTAATAAAAACAAAAATAGAAGTTAAATAATAATAGTAATTATAGTAATGATAAATGGATTATGATTATAGAATGAGGATGACTGAAACTACACTTCTACTACTACTCTACAACAAAGTATAAAACAAATACAAAGAGGAAAGAGTGAAGTTAAAGGGGGTAGGTAATATATTGCTGAAAATAAATAAGAACAAAATAAAAAACACACCAGTGGAAAATTAATGGACATTAAAGGCCAGAGAAAATAGCTACTGAGAGTGGGACAGGATTTCATTTCTATAGGGAGATTAAACCGGTGGGGGCAACAGAGATCATCATACCTAAGACTTCTGAATTTTCCAGATTATCTAGTAAATGATAGTGATTTGTTTCAGATCACCAAAGGTGCAGTGTAGATATGTAACTGCTGTATGCTGTTAAAAATTAGATTAAAATGTTTTATGTATTTGTTTTTTGGGGGGTTGTGTCTTATTTTCTAATTCAGTTGTGTCATTCATTGTCATATGTAGGAGAGAGAATTGAATGTGACAACTGTGCTGCTACTCATGCTAAACTTTGCATGGCAGGCCTGTTGGTTAGATGATTTCACTACCTTCTTTAATGGAAAAGATGCTTGAAAAAAGTATTCATACATTCACAGACACATGCACATATGAGTGTTCTGGTAAGAGCATGTCATACAAACTTGCAGATAGACATTGACACAGAGATTAACATGTTTTGTTGTTTTCTAGGCCGTCTCTATTCCATGCAGACAGGCATGAAACTGGACAGTAAGAGCCCAGAATGCAGGAAGTTTCTTGTTAAACTAATGGATCAGTTGGAAACGGTAAGAAATGTTCTCAACACATACAAAGTTTACCTGATATCAACTGTAGGTTCAAAAGGGACCCCTGATAAATTTGTTCCATTTGCATCCAAAACCAATGTGTTTAGTAGTAAGTTCGACAGCCAACTTTGTTTATATTCAATGCCGATTTATTCATCTTCCACTCTAAAAAAGTTTATTCTTGAATGGATACGTGGCTGCTCTGAAATCATTGGTTGGAATATTGTACCATACATTGTATTGTAAGCCATGGAAATTCAGGGGTTTTGCCAGGGAAAGTCAGGGAAAAGTCATGGAATTTTACATTTGATATAAGGTGGGAACCCTGGGTGATCAGTAATTGTTCAAAAACAATTTTACATTCTGAACTTCGATCTGGTAAGGGAGGATTTAATGTTTAAGTCATTATCATCATTATCAAAGGACTGAAGTTGTATACAGTACCTATAGTTGGAATTTGAAAATGTATGTAGAAGTAGTTCAATATATGGCCATTTAGTGTACAAAGTATCAATATTGTACCATATGATTAGAGTGCCCTGGGAACAAGATGGATGTTAGTATACAGAAGTATAACAGTACAACACTGATATGGGCTGCCATATAGATTTTATGTTCCTGTTGGCTACCACACATACGCAAGGTTCAATACCTCATTTAGTATCTTCATGTTCATAAGCTGTGGATACCTAAAATATTGGAACAACATTAATAAACTACTGTATGTGCAGACAGAATACTGACTTGATGCCATGTGGGTTTAGAAATTGGTTTATACTGTAATACCCTCTATGCACTTTCTTCTGAATCTAGGGGCTTGTGTAAAAAAAAGGCAAATCAAATATGAAAACATTTAAAATTGAACAAAAATATATTGCTGGTTGTTGTGGGAGCTAAACAATAAGTAGACAAACTCTGAGCAAAATCTGAGATGGTATAGCAATCATTTTCCTGATTCTGTCTGATTTGACACAGCATAACCCTCATGCATTTTGTTAGTAGCACAGTATTTGTGGATTCTGTGTTACATATTGATTTATACTGACAAAAAACAACAGTAGTTATAAAGAAAATAGTGTCTTTCAAGATACAAATCAATCAGATTTAGCCCAAGCTCTGGGGAAAAACCCCAGTTTGTCTCTTTTGACCAAAGATGAAACGAAGACGCCCTTGTTCCGCTCCCTAGTTATATCAAGAGTTCAAAAGACAGACTTTATTGGTGTTCTTAGAAGGGGCCAGCAAGCTGTGCCTGACCACTGTTTTTGTTTATGCTCAGGTATTTTTATAGACATTTTGGGACCAATTAGGACGGCTTAAGGATTTGAGGCAGCCTTTATTTCAGCAGTGGTGACATTTACTAGTTTAAATGTTATAGTAACAGGAAGCCTTAGCTTCCATACAAGGGTGCATATCCAGGCTGAATGTTGTAAAAACAAATTGGGTCGGGTTTCTGTAACCTTAGCCTCCTTGTTGCCTGTGCAGTGTTTTAATAGGAAAGGCATCTTACAAAACTAAAGTGTATGGCTTACTCAAACAACGTTTCCACCTTTTGTAGCAGTTAGCTGTTTGACCAGTAACATTTAACATGCAGTTTAAAAACACAAACCTTTCACAACATTGCCTTAGATCTTCCAAATAATTATACTCAATTTTTAAGCTTTCCAATCCAGTTTGCACTTAATCAGAAAAAGCAACAAAATCACATTCTCCCACTTGCATTCTCCATTTTCCACATTCAGTCATTTTCCACATTTTTTGCACACAAGTGATGTATTGTGTCATGTATGGCCCCTTTCTAAAAGATTCATTGAGATTTCATTAAAGCATGAACAGTGCGCCCATTCATACGTCCTCAGTCCACCTGTTGAAATGTAATCAGTATTTGCTTTACAGATTTTACAAGGAAACCTGAAGCTCTCTACCAGACTGTGACATCTCACGTCTCAGAGAGTGCCTCTCTTGAGTGGAGTTTTGGGTGCGAGTAACTTCAAACCATATGATAGGCCTAGAATATACCAACAGTTCAATTTTTAGAGCTCAAACTGACTTCAATCTTTAAAAAAGTGAGTTGGCCTTAAAGGGATATTCCGCCATTTGTGGAAATACGCTCATTTTCCACCTTCCCTCGAGCAAAACAATCGATATTTACCTTGTTCCCGTTCATCCAGCCATTCTGTGAGTCTGGCGATACAACTTTTAGCTTCAGCCTAGCATAGATCATTGAATCGGATTAGACCATTAGCTTCTCGCCTGCTAGCTTCATGTTTAAAAGTGACTAATATTTCTGATAATTTTCTCATTTAAAACGTGTCTCCTCTCAAGTTAGAAAGTGCAATAAGACCAACTGAAAATGAACCCTGCCGTTTTTCTAGGCTGATTTGACATGGAACTACATTCTCATCTGGCGTAATAATCAAGGCAACTTGCAGCTACTGGCACTACTACTGCTTGATGTCTATGGGGACTATTTTCAGATGCTGCGTACGATATCACTGCGCCTATGGTACGTTTGCAAGTTGCCTTGATTATTACGCCAGATGAGAGTGTAGTTCCATGTCAAATCAGCCTAGAAAAACGCCAGGTTTCATTTTCAGTTGGTCTTATTGCACTTTCTAACTTGAGAGGAGACACGTTTTAAATGGGAAAATTATCAGAAATCTTAGTCACTTTTAAACATGAAGCTAGCAGGCGAGAAGCTAATGGTCTAATCCGATTCCGTGATCTATGCTAGGCTGAAGCTAAAAGTTGTATCGCCAGACTCACAGAATGGCTGGATGAACGGGAACAAGGTAAATATCGATTGTTTTGCTCGAGGGGAGGTGGAAAATGAGCGTATTTCCAAAAATGGCGGAATATCCCTTTAACCTGCTATCTCATTAATCAGTGTATTGGATTTACCAGCTATTTATTGATTGTTGTTGGTTTGTGTATACTCATTCAAATGGAGTAAATTAGTTGAGATAATCCAAAGAAGAGTGCAAAACATTCATTTGATTTGACTTCACAGTTGTTTGTGAGGTTCTCAGTAGCAGCACAGATTCATTCACACAAGCAACCCAAACCCACCCTCTGTTTTAAATCCACCAAACTGACCTCAAATCTCTAATATTAAACAAGGCTAGAGAAATCCTGACACTGTTTTTAAACGCAAGTGAGACTGGAATACCTTCCATTTCATTGTGGGATATATATTGTGGAATAACTAACACTAACATTCATTTGAGTTCAACTAGACTGTGAGGTATTTTATGCCACATATAGAAACCTAGATACCCCATTGTCAGCTGAATTCTGTTGGATGGAATATATCAAGGCATTTAACATATTGTAGTGCTCAAGAGTTTCACTATGTGTACTGAAAGAATGCAGACTCTTTCAACTCACTCTCTAAAATAATAAACCATAGCTTGTTTAGATATTAGGGCTGTAAAGTGATTAAAAAAGTCAAATTAATTGTATACTCTGTATACTCCAAACCAACATTGTAGACTTTAAAGTTCCCAATGTTTAATAGAAATCCAAAGTATAGCTAGATGGATAGATACAGTAGATACTTTATTGATCCCCATCTTGACATCTTGTGCTGTGACATCTCCACATATGACTTGAAACCTGTGGATCTCAAAATATACAGGGAGCATAAGACATCAGAGTGTTGTTTAGAGGAATGAAGAAATTAAATGAAACTTCTGTTAGCTATGTGCTGGTATGCGGATCTTTATTCTCTATTTTCTATAGACTCACTTTTATTAATACGAAAAAGAGTGCTTTGTATTTCAGTGCATTGTACTAACATGTGCATATTCTCCATCCTGTAGATGAAGAAAGAATTGGGTGATAATGAATCCATCACTCAGGAGATTGTTGGCCATGCTCACATTGAAAATTATGCCTTAAAAATGTTCCTCTATGCTGATAATGAAGATCGATCAGGGCGCTTTAACAAGTAAGAGCTCTTTCCACTATATGCTGTGTTCTGCACACAAACTTAATTGAAGATACATTGACTTTAACATTTGATGTTTTCATGTTTTCATTTTCTTCATTTTTGAGGTCACTGAGTATTGTCAGTAGGAAAGAAATCAAAACAATCGGTGCTACCTAGCTCAAGATGCTGCAAGATTTCTAACAGCTAGAGCAACCAGTCAGCTACAGTGGTACGCTTTGGGGGAATCTTCAAGAGTCATGTCCCCAGAGCAGGGCTGTACGCTGCGAGCACCTCGTCGCAAATGCGAGTAAATATATATTAGTGCTAATTGAAAATATGAAATGGGAGCACAAGTGCGAGTACTGAATTCAAACCTTTTATTCGCATTTTGCTCCTAAAAATCCACACCAAGTGGATCAAAGTATAGGCTACTAGGCTACAATTTTCGCGCATCTGTATACAAATTTCATAGTTGACTTACTCTAACGCTCCTGGCTGGAAACTCACGCTTTCAGCATCAACCTCGCTGTCTCTCACACACGCAAGAAATGTCACTCCAAAACCATTCTTTTTCTTCAATCTGTTCGTTATCAGTTGGTGACTTTGTAGCGATTAGCCTACCGTTGAAACGGCAAACCATGATAAGAATGTTGACTATATAGCCTACAATTACCGTGTTCATTTCAAATATTATTATTATCACGGTTGATAAACACGGTGTGGAAACCGTGTTACAGTAGCTTCACCCCAGCCTGCATTTGACATAGGCCTGGTTGACTTCTATGAAAGAAATCCGACTGATTCTGTTGTCGAAATGATGGATTTAACCACGAGTTGGTGTAGGCTACACCTGCTTTAAAAAGGCGGAACATTTTCATTGCAAATGTGCGCATCATATAGCCACTCTGCGTCTTTGTATGGAGGTTACATTCACATTAATTCCATTCCACTAACGTTATCAGGAGAATACGTTTTATTTTGAGCTCTGGTTGTCACTCATTGGATATAACAGATATAGCCTACCAAACTCCAAGACGAGTCATGGTAGAGTAAGTTGCACCCAGCCAATTAAACATGACCAAGGAAAAAGTGACAACTCACGATGCCATGCCATGGTACTAGGCTACCTAAATCATAGAAGTTAACGTTACTGGACAGTGGACACTCATCTTTTCAATTACACCAGAAATATTTGTCTTTACCTTTGTTCGTTTTTTGAACATTTAAGTTATTTAATGAAAACATGATGTATCCTTGAACTATGCTTGACTCTTTTCCTAAAACCGAATGAAACCTAATTATGTTCACGTACATCTTAAAGTGACAGGCACTCAATTAGACCTACACACCACCCCTGTAATATCATTACAGTGTAATCAATATGAAGTATTCAGTTTACTGAATATTTTAAGCTATAAGTAATTATGCAGATCCTAAAATGCTATAAATTGATAACAAAATGTATACAAATTCTGAATTCAAAATATGAAATAGAAACAAGACAAGCCATTTTCTGTGTGTGTAGGGTTTGAGCAGAGACTATGATTGCCACTGCTGTGAATGATCTGTATCCTGCTTATGGCAAGAAGGTTTTCAAGGAAATTTCATAGTGCTCCTAAATTTTTTTCTGTGCTCCTAAACTTTTTCATTTAGGAGCACCTGTGCTCCTAGTGAAAAAGCTTAGCGTACAGCCCAGCCCCAGAGTGTACAGTAGCTGTCTGGCTGCTCTAGTTGTTGGTTGCAGCATCTTGAAAGAAGTACTGTTGCGCCGTTTGTTTTTTGTTTTGTTTTTTTTCCCCATACTGACTTTAAGAAACAGAGTTTTCCTTTAAGAAGCCTGCATAAGACAAGAAGATTGAAAGATTGACCTTTTTGTATGTAATTATTTTTTTGTTTGTTTAGCATATGCCTTGCCACTTGTCAACCTGTGTGTCCCTACTACTGACTCTTGTCCTGAACAATTATGACAGTGGGAAAGTTTGGTAAAGTGGTTGTATACACATCTAAGCACATATTGTCCACATATTGTCCACAATGAAAAAACTGTGACGTTTCGACCTGTCTGGGTCTTCTTTAGACGATAGCAAAAGACCAGCTCAATCACACGGCAGCATGGAGAGTGCGTGGGTTTGTTTTAGTACGCTGTCTGATACAATCCAGTGGCTGGTGTGAAATATGTCATTGCCGAAAGCTTTTGCCATCAGTCATATCATAATTTCTTGGATTGGTTTCTTGGATTGATTTCTTGGAGGCTCTTTCTTCGTTTTAATGGTGGTTGGCAAATCAGTCATATCAGTGGTGCATTACGTCACCTAAAAGACTGTGGGTGATTCCCACTCCTGCTTGATTCCGTTTATTTTTTATACACATTTCATGACAAATTATATATGTGGGCGACACTTTGAGAACTGATGCTGTGAAAAGCTGTAGGTCAATGAACCTATTTTTATGTTTTTCCACAGAAATATGATAAAATCATTCTACACAGCTAGCCTCCTGATCGATGTTCTCTCAGTATTTGGTGAATTATCAGAGGAGGTAAGTCATTTATCAGACATTGTCTGATAAATCTCAAATATTTTTCAGCAGCTAATACCATATGTGAATACTTGGAATTTGTTTATCTTGATTGTCTTCTTTTATCACATTCTAAAATATAAAAAATGCATGCATATACAAATTAAATGCTTGAGATATGGGGGAAAATATTTTCATTTTAAGTAGCACATTTAAGTTAAGTATAAGGTAAGTAAGTTAAGTATATTCACAATCTTTAGACAAAAGTGTCAGCTAAGAACCACAAATGAAGAGTTCTTTTCCAAAATGCTATATCCACCATTTTACATCCACCATTTTACAGTTTTTTCTGATCGCTTAAGCACATTTTTTGTAACTTGGCTATTTTTGCAAAACTCTACACACAAATAACAAAACCTTTCACCAAATTATCAAAACAATGTAGTTCTCTTGCAAAAGCGAACACAGTTTGATTAACTCTCCACACCTTCGTAAAAATGGTGTTTCTGTATCAAACAGTAAACACAAGCCATAATTTACTAAGCACACAATGTGTCAACTACACACTTAGTGTAAGTGTACCCCCCCCCCCACACACATTTTGTTTTGTTTTGTGTGTGTTTTTGTTTCCGCTACGTTTTGCATTATGCATTGCCATTTGGTGTGTAATTTGTTTTGTTTTGTTTGTGAAAGCAATACAAAAATATATTCACAAAAAAAAAAAACTACACACTTATGGTATGAATACAAGACACATCTGGCTTTTGCTTTCTCTGTGCACAAGGTAGGCTACAGTATGTCAGTTTGAGGTCATACTTTTGTCATAGTTCTGTAAACATACAGGGATCCAAACTTCAAGTATTGGTGTTCACACTCATCAAAACAAATACAAAGTCAAAACACAAAATAGTGATTTCACTGAGACAAAAAAAATCTGCCTACAGCATGACGTCTCTCTGGGTACGGCTACAAAATTTCATCTACAGTACATCGCATGCAATGTCCTCCTGTCCAAGGCACCGGGCTCCTTGTCCTTGTCCTCTTCCTCCTCCTCTTTCTCCTACAGTACTTCTTCACCTCCACGTCCTTTTCCTAGGCCTTCTCTAATTCTCACTCTTCCTGCTCCCTCCATTGTACTCCACACAGATATCTTACCTGTGCCTTATTTACACTGCTCAGGCTGATTGCAAAGTGAACTAATTATCTAAAACAGTTTTCATGATGTGACTGTGTGCCATACAGTTGGCAAAACAGTGTCAATAATAATAAATGTGTGTGTAATTTTGCTAGGAGTGTGTTGGCTATTTGGAAATTGAGTGTAAGCAGTGAGTTGTGTTAAAAGTTCCGCAAAAAGAGTGCTGTGCAGTGAATTGTGCCTACAGTTTTGCAAAGTTAAAATATTAACATATATTAAAATATTTAAAAAGAATGTACATTTTGTTTTCCAAGTAATTTCAGTGGAACTGTATTGGGTTATGTTTAGTTGATTTAACTCAATCAAAGCAAAACAACTGCATTTTTATTGATTTTACCTGAAACACACAATTAAACAACATGTCTTTTTAATGTTTTAAAAAATGGATTTATAGTGTTTTGGAAAAGAGCTCTTCAAATATAACATAATAAAAGTCAAATAGTTGAATTACACTTTAAAACCATTCATGTATATCAACTGGTCACCATGGTCACAGATGTCTTTAAATACAAAAGAGCGACCTGTGGAGTAACTGACAATGATTCACTGAGTGCAGCAGTTCCCCAAGGGGAAGCAGAATTCCCTTCTGTAGAGAGCTCATTGGAAGCTTTTTCTCAGGAGAATAGTTCCCTCTGACAATGATCGTACTTACTGGTACTCTTACCTTGCTGTTTCACACTGTGCGTGGTACAAATAATAGTAGTGTTGGATTACTGGTAGAAAGACGAAACATTTTGGACTAGATGTTGGACAGTATTAGAGGGGATAGATGGTAAACAAAGTCGTGTTTTGAGGAAATGACAATGTACTTACCTTATTGTTGTGATTTTTCCATATCTTGAGATTTACATATCTTGGAACACCAGTTAGTGGCAAGTGCACAGTGATGAAACAGACATAAAAAAAAGAATATAGAATATAATTTTACCAATAAAGAAATCAATTTGTTAAATGATTCGAACAGTTGTTTAGACATAAATGGAAGAGATACATTTTTCTGTAGTGTGTTTATCCAGAACATGCTGATGAAAGTGTACAGACCTTATGTTTTACAGTTTTTCCCCTTCATGTCATTTGACATTAACCCATTGGTCTTGTGTTCTTGAAAAATCTGGAAAAATACTGTGATCCATATACAGGGATGCATCAATGTTCCGCTTTCTCCGCTTTGGTGGACACACATATTTGCATTGAGTTCAATGAGCATCAAACAGGCCAATAGGCTAACTGAAGAAAACTGAACAAAACACCATGCCTATCTCTAGGTATGGTGAAGGGTGTGTGATGATGTGGGTCAATTTTAGTTCTAAAGACCAAGGGAACTTTATCAGGATGCATAGTATCCTGGATCCATGAAATAAGTGGCCTTTAAAAATAAAAAACTGCCAAACCCTATGTGTTAAATTCCCATAGGGTTACATAGGGGTGCCAATATTTTTGACCCCAGTATTTTGGGAAGAACATTTATTTATTTATGATACATTACTCATTCACAAAGAAAATTGGTGTGTCCTTAAAGGTTGGATTTTTCCTAATTTTATTACTTAAGCCATTAAAATCAATTTCCAAAAGATGATTTTATATTCCTCTTTTTAGTCAACTTTAGCATGGGGTGCCAACAATTTCAACCATGACTGTATAGCCACAACGCGATATCATTGGCGGTCACTTTCAGTCTTAGTCTTTAGTCTTTTGTCAAATGACCTTGGCCGGGTAAGAACTTCTTAGGAGCGCTATCAGAACGCTCTAACAACGCTCCTAAGAAGTTCTTAGCACTTAAGGGCTTCTTAACAAGTCTGGGAAACCCGGCCCTTATTAGTCATTTACATTATTTTTGTTAGTGAAGTTTTAGTTGACTAAAAGTCTCGTCATTTTAGTCTAGTTTCTGTCAAAAGAGAGCTCAATGTATCTTAGTCCAGCTTTAGTCAAAACATTGTAGCAATTTTTTCAATAACAAATTATCTCTGAGATTATTTCTGATTAGGCCTACTATTTCAGTCAAATAGTGTTTCACACATCTCAAATATAGGTAAAATGTCATAATTACCTGACGAAATATTCTGTTGAATGATTTCAAATTTTCAAAGCAACTTTAGTAAAAGTGTCTGCTTTGATTTAAGAGACACATTCACAAGTGATGATTACTCGAGAACCGCTTATTGTAGGCTACAGAGGTTTGCATTATCCTCGTATTCTTTAATGTCTGCTGTTTATTGTGTCATATGGTTTGCCCTGCGTTGAGTAAAGAGTTTGGGAGATATTTAGCCAAGAGTAATTGGTGTGCAGAGCCATGCAGAATATATGATAAAATGTGATATAGCCTAAGTTCAATGTTATCATCCGTTTATCCCATCATTTAGCCGCTAATGTCATTGGGAAGCTTAGGATCCGCTGTTTCACGTGATGTGATGTGCTGTGATGTGATCTTTATGACGAGTAGGCTACTCGCGAGCAAATCAACAGAATGGTGTGAATTTGGCCATCGAGTTGTCTAAGCAGCCACCAGAACTCTGCGTAAAGAAAAAACTTTGTTCGACTGCAGTTCAGCCATGCCACCAAAGAAGAAAAGGTGCATCCTTTTCTTCTTTGGTGGCATGGCTGAATTACAGTCGTCGTTGACTTGATTACTGCAACTCATTGTATGTAGGTTTAACTAAGTCAACCCTGCACAGACTCCATATTGTCCAAAATGCTGCAGCAAGATTGCTAACTAGATCTAAGAAACATGACCACATTACACCTGTGTTGGCTAAACTTCACTGGCTCCCTGTAGAACATAGAATTAATTTTAAAATGATGCTCTTTGTTTATAAAGCCTTACATGACTTAGCACCTCAATATATCTGTGATCTCTTAATTCCTTACTGTCCTCCTAGACCTCTTCGTTCTTCCTCACAATGTCTTCTTTCTATTCCTTCTGCTTTACTTAAATCCAAAGGTGACAGAGCTTTTTCTGTCTATGCCCCCCAACTCTGGAATAGCCTTCCCGATACTGTCAAATCTTGCCCCACTATTACTAGCTTTAAATCCAACTTAAAGACTTACCTCTTCTCCCTAGCTTTTAACACTCCCTGACCTCTCCACCTCTCCCTCAAATGTTTCCTTTTTGTTTATCTCCACTGTTGTTTTAACTTCTTAACTTTTCTTTAATTTCTCATTTGTTTTTATTTTTATTTTTTATATTTCATTAATATTATCACAATGGCCATCTTTTTTGTCTACTGATATTGTATTATTATTATTGTTATTATTATTAGTATTACTTTAATTATTATTGTTATTTATTTGTTTTATGTAAAGCACTTTGGTGCAATGCTGTTGCTTTTAAATGTGCTATATAAATAAAATATGACTTGACTTGACTTGACTAAACCTACATCCAGATCTAAGCCTTTTACACTGCTTTTCCCCCCACCCACATTGTGCTAACACATTTACCAATTGTAATCTTTTCTCTGAAACTATTTATTTGTCTAGAACATTCAGCACAGGAAATATGCAAGGTGGAAGGCAACTCACATTCACAACTGTCTCAAGAATGGCGAGACCCCTCAACCTGGCCCAATCGGAATGGATGGAGAAGCATATGGTAAAATGTGACACTTGCTGATACCTGTTATTACAGTACATTTGGGATTTTTTAGGCCTCTGTTATTATTGGAGTATTGAAGTTGTTCCCGTATGCCATAAGCTGGGCATACACTGTGCGATTTTTTCAATGGCGGTATTCAGCTGCTGCTCATACTGTCCGAGTGAATTCGCAGGGGCAGCTCATGATTCCTGTTCTCACACTACACGATCCGATGTTCGGATGCGATCTGACTGCTCACACTGTACATCCATATCCAACTCGTCGGACTCTTCTATCTGGAACTTTATCAGCTGTGCTGCCATGCGGCCCCGTGTTGTCTACTTGCTTTCAGTGTTGCCAGGTCACGTGAGGAGAAATAAACAGCAGGTCTCTGAAAATAAGCCATAATAAAGACACGGCCCCAAAAAGTTAGCATCCCCTCCCCGAACCCCTGTTACAGTACATTTCTGGGGTGGTCATAGAGGAGCCTACAGTTACAGTGTAGAGGTTCAAAATGCCCCCTGTGTAGGCTACGTGTAGGTAGGCGCTGCGTGCAACCAGCAACTTCACACAAAATCAAGCCCAAGTCACTTAAAATAAGCAGACTATGGCAACAGGGGTGGCACGGTTTTTGAAAAATGCTCCGAACCGTGCGGTTCACATGTCACGGTTCGGAGTGTGTTTTCGTCGTACGGTCCTACGGTTCAGGCTAGTTATGGCATGCGCAATTGATTCCCATATGTGACGACGTGTTTCCCTTACGTGCGAGAGTAGGAGTATGGAATTTTGAGTGCTGCGCGCAAGGTTTTAGAAATGGCAAGTGCGAGAGATCATCCCTATAGCTTGGTCAAACTGATGCACCTGACCCTGCTCGGGTGGAAGCATGTTCTTCCGCAACTGTAGACTATGCGTGCAACTTTACCAAACAGTAGAAGTAAACTCATTCTCCTTGGCCCGCTCTCGTGCGCGCTCAATGGACACCCGCCCTCGACATGCACATTAATCCAAATAGAACATTCACAATCGTGAATGCAATGACGCAGAGAAGACGATTAGCTAAATTACTGTTTAAAACGGTTAGCATCATTAGAAGGCTATGTTGCAGACTTGATACATACTCTTGCATTCAAGTTGACTGACCATCTCAATACCAATGTTTTCAACTCCAAGGCTTAAATAAAAAGGGCCTGTCCCAAGGAGAAAAAGTATTAGCTTACCTTGAAACTAAAACACATGTGGGGAAACTGAACAGTCCAACCAGTAGAGTATGATGAGCTTAGCCTGCTACTTTGTTTACAATATGTTGAGGCTTCAGCCAGACAGTTGAATTTAAGAGGTGGAGTTATAATGAATAGTAGGCTATAATCTGCATATACAGTACCCTCCAGAATTATTGGCACCCTTGGTAAAAGTTGACTAAAAATAGGTCTAAAAAATAATCTTTAGGTGATTTATTGTACTCCCACAATGAAAACAATGAGGAAAAATACACCCTGCAAGGGAAGCAAATTTATTCTGAGAAAAAGGAAAATCTCATAAAGAAATAAATGTTTTTAATAAAAACACGTCACTCACAATTATTGGCACCCCTACTTGTAATACCTTCTTAAACCTCCCTTTGTCAATAAAACAGCATGTAATATTCTTCTCTGACACCCCATAACGATTGAGAATACAAAGTAAGGGATTTAAGACCATTCATCTTTACAAAACCTCCCCAGATCGTCCAGATTGCTAGGTCCACACTTGTGCATTCTTCTCGTTGACTCATCCCACTGTTTTTCTATGGAGTTTAGATCAGGGGACTGCTATGGCAATGTCTGAAGCTTGATTTTGTGTTCAGTAAACCATATTTGTTTTGATCTGTGCATTTGTTTTGGTTCATTGACCTGATGAATGATCCAATCATGACCAACTTTTAGGGCCTTGGCAGAGATTGTTTGATTTCCTTTGAAAATGTTCAGGTTTTTCTTGGTGTTCATGATGCCATGCACCTTAATTAGGTTCCCAAGGCCTTTGGGAATTAAAACAGCCCCACAATAGCACAGCCCCTCCACCATAATTCTGATTAGGCATGGGGTTCTTTTTAGTATAGTCATTCTTCTATGTATGCCAAAGACACCTTAAGTGTTTTTAGCAAAAGAGCATAATTTTATTTTCATCTGACAATAGACCACACTCCCAGACATGTCATGGTACCATTCAGTAATTCCTGCCATTTACATTGTTCATTAAATGACTCTACTGGCTTTAACCTGACATGCTGTATAAATAATCTATTAGCAGTGAGGTCACTTTTGAAGATTTTTGGGGGGGACTTGGTGACCCCAAGATGATAGCTTTGTCTGTAACTCTCAACAGTGGTTCTTATAGATTTTTTTGCCTATCATACCATCCTCCATACTGTGCGTGGGAGCAAAATAGCCATGGGTCTTTGTCCAAGCATGTTTGCCACATTTCCAGATGATTAGAACCTTTTATTCATCATTTTAACTGGAAATATAGGCATTTTCAACAAAATACCTAGTTTCCGTAGACATTCTCTTACTTACAAATGTCAACACAATTTCTTTTTATTTCAATTTAGTGTATTCTCTTGTCTCTCCAATGTTGAAAAATGACTAGAGGATTTAGCCTCTGAGTGACTTCATTTTCATACCATAGTGAAAAAGAACGTCATGAACTACTTCTGAAAGTTGACAGACACTCTAATTTACTTTAAAACGTTGCATTTACATAGGAAAATGCTCCTGTTAAATGTTGTACGTAATATGTTTCAGGGGTGCCAATAATTGTGAGCAAGCTGTTTTTGTTAAAAATATTTATTTCTTTATGAGATTTTCCTTTTTCTCAGAATAAATTTGCTTGCCTTGCAGGGTATATTTTTCCACATTGTTTTCATTGTGGGAGTACAATAAATCACCTAAAGATTATTTTTATACCTAAAAATTTTTAGTCAACTTTTACCAAGGGTGCCAATAATTCTGGAGGGTACTGTAGCTTGCTGTTAAGAATATCAGACATGTCAGTATATAGAATGTATAAATAATTACATAATGTGTGTGTGTGTGTGTTTCAAATAAAGACAAGCTTTACATCTTGTTAAAAAATCATTCACACTATATGAAAGGAGAGCGATAAAAAGGCGATGCAATGAAACATATGGGTGGACGACCTACATTTTGTGCTGGTGCACCATCCCTGCCAAATAAATGAAAAGATTGTTGAAATCATCAATGTCTTCCCTCTTGCTTTATCAAAATCTCAACTGAAGCTTAAAGTTTCCTCAGACAATAATGTGCTTTATGTGAAGTCAAATTCAGTTTGTGCATTATTACATGATAACTATTCTCTAAATACTCTAGCCTAATTGTGGATGATTAAGCTATGCTGAAATATGTTTCTGGAGTGTTAAAGAGTAAAAGAAAAAATAACAACAAGAACCGTACCGAACCGAAAACCGTGACCCTAAACCGTGATACGAACCGTATCCGCATCTGTGTTCGTGCATGTGTAATGTGACAGGTTGAGGTAAATCGGCTCGTAACACTGCTTCAACAGTGCAATAGACTCACGAGGGGCGACCAGGATTTCAAACAGGTTTGATATTCTCCCGATCGATCGGGAGGTGGTCGTGAGTTGGTAATCGCTTCTCGTTACCCCATGTATGCTACACGATGCGAGACGCACGACTGAGCCAAAATTCGGCCCGATCCCCAAAAATAGTCGCACGACTCAAAAATCGTGGCAAAATGGGCCAAAAATCGCACAGTGTATGGCCAGCTTAGGGTCTTACCTCACAGGTTTGTGTACATAAAATAATACAACTATAGGGTGTTTAACTCTGAGAAACCATGACGAATAACCCAAACAATAAAGAACTTGTACTTGAACCAAAATTAAGCATGCTATATTAACTGTGATGGGTCAAACAGCCCACATTCTGGTATTTTGGAATTGGGACCCCTTTCACTTTTGTGTGTGTGTGTGTGTGTGTGTGTGTGTGTGTGTGTTGCAGATGACATGATTGGCACAGATGATGGGTCATCTGCTCAGGCCCCGTCATCTCCTTTTCAGCCCAGGTCATCCTTTCACACACCTGACCAAGGACCCGGCAATACTGCTGCTCCTAACTCCAACAACATTCAGATATCCCCAGGTGCACATGCTCCAGCCAACACACCTGCTGAGATTCCTTTTTCAACAGGTATGGAAAGTTTCCAGTTATTTGAAAGTGAAATTTGAATACTGGCTATTAGATATCAACTTTGTAGAACGTTTGTGAGTACCATCTTTTGACTTAAAACATTTCCATTTTCTTATGCTCCTTTCAACATGGTGTGAAATTTCCACTTTCTGTAATGTTTTGTGATACATTTGGCTTCGGTGCAGGTTTGTGCTTTCAGAGTACCCTTTAGGTAATTTATAGGTAGCTTGCTAATACTTATCCAACTTCCAAGGTTTACTTGGCCCATTTCATAATCTCAACTCACAGCCCACCCAGACAGTTTACCTTTGCAAAGGAGTTAACAGAATGGTCCTCACCATTCAAAGGGGGATAGTGAGGTAAAAACCTTTATTTTCATTGGGCTGGTGCTTGTTTGGATAAACTTGAGTGATCTACTGCGCTTTCAGTCAAACCAAAGCTGTTTAAACCTGATTTGGTCAAACTCTCCACTCATCACCAGCTTTTTCTCAAAATGCATACAGCCTGGCAGCTCTGGGTAACTGCAAGGGGGAAGCTGCTCTTATAATTCTTATATCTAAAACTTGGCGGTGAATCACATGAGAATGTAAGAGCGATTTCTTTCCCCAGCAGGACCTGAGAAGCCAGTGCCAGTCCCCAGGAGCATGCCAGTTGTTGACCCGTCTTTACTCAACACAAACCAAGAAGGTTGGATCTCCCCTAACAGCAACATTGTAAACCAAACATTGAAAAATGAATGTTATTTGATCGTGAAGATATGGCAAACTTGAGCACTTAATTTGACCAATGCAGTGGTCTAATGCTAAAAAATAAATATGACCTGAAATGTATGCCCTTAACTTGACTTAGCATACATTAGTTTTTTCTTATTTTAAAGACAGAACATACACTATATTGCCAGAAGTATTGGGTCACCTGTCTTGACCCCCATATGAACTTCAGTCACATCCTATTCTTAATCCATAGGGTTCGATATGATGTTGGTCCACTCTTTGTAGCTATAACAGCTTCAACTCTGTTGAATATTCATGAACTTGCTGAGTGGGCGGGAAAAACAAACTGTTTCATTGCAAGGCTTATTTATGACCTTGTATTAGGCGATCTAGCAGTGCTCCTGGGGCGTTTTCAGCCCCACAAATTTACATATGACATTATTTAGGCTCAAAGATCAATTTGTAATGGTCAAAAAATGCGTTCTATGACTCCTTTAACAGAAATGTGTGTTGGTTTTAGAGTGAATAGAATATACAGTATATTTCAAATATGACGGGAGAAATGTGTCTTCTACCAGTGATTTTCTTTACACAGACAGTGAGAAAGTAAGAAAGTAAGCTAAAGATGTCAAGATAACAAGTTCTTCTGGCTGTCATCCTTTATTTCAGGTGATGTGCGGCTTACTCCAGAGGACTTTACCCGGGCTCAAAAGTACTGCAAGTATGCTGGCAGTGCTCTGCAATATGAGGATGTGACCACTGCCATTCAAAACTTGCAGAAGGCCCTAAAGTTGCTCTCCACCGGCAAAGAATGAAGGCATTGTTCAGAGTTATCACTCATCTAGCTGAAAAGAGCCCCACTACAGAGCCGTGAGCCAGGCCACAGCTGTTTCAGGAAAGAGTGATTCTCAGAGCACAGAAAATTACTACAAATACAATGGCCACTGTGTCTCTACATTTAACCTATTTTAATGTCTTTCATAGTCGTCTTTTGCTACTGTATAGTATGAAATGGAGATTCGGATATATTGCACGTCGTCTGAGTGAAGGTATAAGGTATAAGGTATGATCTGTAAGGCTAGATACGGATACTTTCATATACAAACTTGAAAGTCTCTGCTGGTAATCTAAAATATGTTTCTCTTCTTCTCCGTTGATATTTAAGCAGTGTGGGTTATGCTGAATTAAACATAACAAAATGAGCTGAAATCCTGTAAAACATTGCATTGTGCCTCTTATTTGGCTTTGCAATTCCATTCTGATTCAAATAAAAACCTGAAACTAATCTTTAACTCTTCAGCATGCTTTACTGTTTCTGCATTTTTGAAGGGTTTATTTTTGTAGTTAAATGTGGGGTTCTGATCTTGTATAAAGGTTGTTGATATTTTAGCTCAATCGCTGCTGAAATACACCCCTTTCTTCCATATGGGTGGAGTAGTGTTGATAGGCTGGAATAGGAGTCGGTCTGAGAGCTTTTTTCTCCCATTTACTGTAGAGCCAGGACTACAGAAAGAGAGGATTACTTTTCTAAGCACACAATGTACGGACAGACGTATCTTTGCAAGGTTCCCAGACCTTAAACGTGAAATTCAAATACGTTCCATTCCCGGTTCCCTCAAATTTAAGGACCAGCATAGTTTAAGACAATTTCTGTTTTGTTTTTTTCTTTTGACACTTTTCTCTCCTCTTATTCTTCTCTTGTCCCTTTAACCCCTTTCCTCTTCCCCTCTCTTTTCAACAACCTACATCTGTATTATTCTATTCCGCTGCAAACTACTTAAAGTTAACATTAGCATTTGCATTGCATATTTACTGTACAAATATAAGCACTGACACAATAGATTCATTATGGTGCTGTTCAGTGGTATGTTCACATTCTATCAGTAATGTTCAATATGTTAACTGGCGTTGTTGTGGTGAGACTCTTTTTTTTATTAGTGTGAGAAAACAACACCTGCCTTATCCAAAAACTGGCTGAACAATCAGTGTAGCCATCCATATCTGCCTGAATCTTTTCCTTCTGCCATGCCCATGACTGTAGAGGGCATGCAAATTAAAATCAAATGGGATTTTCCAGTTTGTGCAATGTCTGACTCCTCTATAGCCTACCAAAAGAACCCTCCTCTTGGTTATCCTTCCAACAGGTCTTTGCTAAATGAATGGGCAAGGCTGTAAAAAGTATTATGACAGTGCTAGGTCTGATGAAGATTAGCATGTCCATACACCATATAATTTGTGCTTAGTTCATGGAAAACACAAAACAAAGTCTCTGATAATCCCTTACAAATGACGAATTAAAATACCTGGTATGACTATTTAAATATTCGAACACATTAGCTGGTTTGATGGCAAGAATATGGCGTCATTGTCATCATCCATTATACTGGGGTTAACACTTTAATCTTGTAATAAGGACTGTAAAGCTAAATAAAAAGGTAGAATACCTAAGACTCCGAAAGGGTTGATGTTCTGGCTGTTTTAAAAAATAAAATAAAATAAATAATGTGACCTGTTTCTCACTATTACAGGCCATTTTCAGTGTAGGCGTGTATTTATTTTGTTTTATTGAATAGACGCGGACTCAGGCGTGTGCTGCGCATGAAATGATTTAGCATTGCAGTATGTTAAGGTCACTTTGATACTCCCAAGGGCTTCGATGACAGGGTGGGGCGCAAGAACTCGAGAGTGGACTTGAACACTTTCATCGACTTCCTCAGCTGTAATTGTCTTGTTGAAGAAAGAAGCAGAGCCAACTACAATTAATCACAATTCGAGATAAACCAGGTATCATTGAATATTTTTGCGCTGGAGTGAAGCGTCGCCAAATTGTAATAACAGCTCTGAAATCTGAGAACTTGGATGACAGGTCGAAATGTTTCTACAGACGGGGGTGCCTCAGTGACAAACGATGTAAGTTCAAATATTTCCTGCATCTTCCTTTGCCTTCCACAGTCTGTTAGTAGAAATAGTAGAAATGGTCAAGATAGTTAGATAGAGATGGCTTGAAGCTTACAGAGTAGCCTGGTTTAAATGTTACTCAGAAAACACAGCAAAGTCCAGAGTAAAATGTCATGGTATCGGTTACAGCACTTTTTTGTGCATTTTGAATGTAAGGGTTGGCTGTGTTGGGTAACACTTGTTGATTGTGTATAGCCTATTTGAAATGGAGTAGGCTATAACAGAACCGAGAAGAGTGATTTAGCCACTTTTCTCCCTTGATTATATATAGAATCCATAATGAGGTCTGAACCAGATTTGTCATTTTTTAGTTGTGCAGTTATTTGCCACATAGGCTACCAATTCTGTTACTAGCAACCTTTGATGATATCTGATTATTTGCATTGATTGAAACAGTCACGCCAGTGTGATTGGGCTTACTGCCTGTGTAATGCGATTCCAGTGACAAATGTCGTCTTTCAGTAGGCTACAAGAATTCATTGCAGACTGACTGTAGGCACATGGCATGCAAACCTTTTTTGTCATTTTGTTTAATAGTTTTGAGGACAGCAATGTAATGAATTCAAGTCCTGAGTAAATTGTGCCAACATTAAAATAGGCGGTCACACATATAATAATTTGTGTTGGCCCAGTTGTTAACTTAAATAAACTGTTAGGCTATGTAAACATAAAATAAGTTATGTAAAGGGTGGGGCACCCACCAAGGGTCTAAAGAAAACAATATCTAAAAATCGCTTTATTTTACGCCTGTCCACATGCTTTCTTAAAAGTAATTATAACTGTAAAGTAAGGATAGACTTCCCTGACCAGAGCTAGGCTTATAAGAAACTAAATGAGGATGGTGTAGTGACCAATCAGAAAACTTCTGACATGCAGTAGAGATAGATACAGAAAACGGACAAACGGACTTTTAGGGTAAAGTGGCCTGTAGGCTTAAATTAAGTTGCTCAGCCACTTACATCATATAGCCAACAGACACATTTTGAAATAGCAGTACTCAGGTTTGTAAAAGGTCTTAAAATAACAAGCTACTTGACATTAACATTAACTTAAAGGAAAAACTTGCAAACACCACCAACAACCCAGTTGACATTGATAACATTATTGTAAACCTTTTAAACAAATATTGAGTGTATACTGTATACAATAGTTAAAATGTAGCCTATCTTAAAATGATCGTAAACTGCAAAATATGCCTGCTCTCCAGGCACAGAGGGGAGTTATGACACTGAAATCCTGGAACTGTCCTATTACAATTTTGTTGAAGGAGTCTCCTGAAAACACTACACTGTCTGACCAGTAGCTTTTGCAGCGGATGCAGGGATGTAGTGGAGGCTATAAAGTAAACACAGTTTATCCATCTCTGAAATTTCAGAGTTTATCAACCTCTTATAAGAGATTATTCACCTGTCAAAAGAGTCACCAATTGCAACTTATAACATTAAAAAATGCACTTTATTATCCCCATTCGCAATATGTACACTCATCAACACTGATGGAACCATTCAATACCATTGGTATTGTTATAAACATTAATAACCTCCACCATCATCAAACATGTTCTGAACGCCTCTAAAAAGTCCACCCCACCATGATCACAGAATTCATACCACCTCTTATTTTACTACATCCCTGAGTGTATATAACATGCTTCTCTCATTAGCAACATAAGGGGCTCTAGAGCAGTTCCCAACATAGGCTTCTTAATCAGTTAGGCGTCACTGGCTCTGATGCTATTGCCCCTAGATGGCTGGTAAAGTGTACATCATCATGCTGAACACATGGAAAGACCAAAGCTTCTTCTAGATGTAAAGAGTCTCTGCTCCATCTCTTACTGCAGGCAGCTTCAGTGCTCTGCCATGGAAACTTGATTACCCAAGAGAGTCCCACCACACATACACAACTCTTCATACGTTGTAATTTCTTTACACAACCTCAGGAAAGGATCCCAATTTCATGGTGTCAGTCCATCAAACAACTGCTGAGATCTGATCTCACTTCCTGTTTGGCAGTACAACAACTTTGGAAAATACGCAGTCCGGTAGCTTCGTGAGGCTTCGTCAGAGCATCATCAGCCAGTTTTTTACATTTTTCATTACATGTAAGATAGCCTAGCGAGCACATCAATTAGATTGCCATGTCTATTTGCCATGTCTCTGCTTTGTAATCTACCGCAGTGTTATCAGACACAAAAGTGTTTTATGTTAAAGACATTGTTAATTTGTTATTTGCTGGAAACATAATATTGGGGTGTAACACAGCGTTCCAACAATGCAATTTCTATAAACCGCCACAATCAGTCCATGTTGACTTATCAAAACCAAGTTTGGTTTTCATAAGTCAAAGCATTGCCATGGTTTACTCTGCATTCAAGCTTGACTGACTAATGTAAAATATTCCAAGTAAAAAATCCAGTGTTTGCAGCTTCACGAATATATGTTCGAATGTAGACATATTTCATACAATCACAATTGATAATGACATAGTTGTAGAAAAACTGTTTGAATTATCCTGTTCTGATACCCTAGAAATCCAGAGTTCTTGCGAGAGCACAATTTGAATTGTGTCCGCAAGATACTCTGGCCACGAGCAATGATGCACGTTACGTTTACCCCAACCAAAGATCATTAAGGGTGGAGCAAGATTCTTCATGAGAAGCCACTTCCTGGAACCCGAATCGCAAGAGGGAGGGGGGGGAAATCCCCCTTTATGCAGAGCTGTTCCATTGAAGTCTATGGGCATGACACACCCCTTTATGCGGAGGAAGTGATTCCCGTTTTGCGCCCATAGACATGAACTATGACGAAGTATCTTGCTCCGCCTTAAGGATCTTTGCCCCAACTATCTGTGGTAACCAAAAAGTGTGGGCGAGCTAAACTGATGACGACAGCGCTACAACTATTGTTTTTGGTCATAGTGTTATGCGTCGAAGTCCAGAATCAGTCAGAGTAAACATTGGTGGTAGTGTTATCCAATTGTGTGCAGTGAGATTTTCAAATGCATGCTTGGTGCCGCCCCTCGAGTTGGGCCATTTTCATTATTCCTGGCCAGGCCCCTAATCTTAAAGATTCCAGGGTCTGGTTTACTACCAGGCTACTGTTCTGATGGAGGGCAACACAACTGATGTTGTTATTATGTCGAGTCGGGTTAATTGGGGCAAACAATTTCTGCATGAGTTCCTGAGCAAAAAATCAAACCTTACCATGCTTTCAAATGATTTCGGGCCCTATCTTACACTCTGCCGCATCTTGTTCCTATCTTACAGGGAGACCAGACATCGTGTTTTAGCCTCCGTCCTTTCTGTTTTTATTGTTTACAAAAACAAACGTTTGATATCCATGATTGGTAACTAGCAACAGGTTGCCTACGAGTTCTAATTTCTGCATGTGTGTGCTGTCATCCTCTCTCCTGCTCAGATAAAAATGTGTGAGCCTGTAGTTCTGCATTAAGCTGATTTTGATAATGTGTTTACTTGTAAAAAAAATGTTAATAGCCTACTGTCATGCAGTTAATGGGATACAGTGCAGAGTTTGGAGGTTTTGGTAGGCTGACTTGTGAATACAGGGGAAATCTCTGTCGTTGTTGAGTAGCCTGATGGTACGCACAGTGACTACGGCCATACACCTGCAGGTGTGCTTGTTTACAAGAACTTGTCAATATTACAAATGTGCACTACACTTACAAATCTGACTCACGATTGGGATTCGTTTCCAACACTTGCATCACGACAGGCACTAAGTTTGAAATCATTGGTCCAGCCTCACCAATCACATTGAGAGATTACTACGTTAGGCCTACTTCCTACTTCGCCTAAACTTTACAAACTCATAACACTATTAAACATAATGTACTCAGATTTACCTTAAATTACCCCTGGAATCATACAGCGGAATATGCATCACCGTATTCGGTAATGCTGTTGATTTTGATACATAGTTCAGGTATGTTCAGTCAAGAGTTGGTGAGATATCCCACGACAAGAATGGGGTGTGGAGATGGACACAGAGCTGTATACATAAAGTAATATGTACGAATTTAGCACAATATTAGGCACCATATTATTATAGGCACATAATATTAGGCCTATATTCCCCCCTCCGCCCCCAATATCAATCTGCTGTCGTCATCATTTTGATCAGGCAAGTCATTTTGTTCAGAAAATATTAAATCTACATGAACTGAAGAGGTTACTGCAGTCATCCAATCTGGCTCTTTCACTTTCAATTTCACTGCACTTCATGTGTTGGGGTATTGATATCGTGGTTGCAGGGAAGGGGGTCATCTACAGTATTCTGGAGTTTTACCTGGATATAACAAATGCTATTATATGATTGGATGTCGAGTGGCTATTTATGTTTTTATTGGTGTGTGAGTGGTAAGCTTCTTCCGAACCCTGCGAGAAATCCTCTCGTATCTTGTGCCCATTGATTATGTGGGTACCCGTATCATTTACCACAACAGAAGTCGTTGGAGCATGAATTGTTGTCGAGGTTTATTCTATTTACTCAATAAATGATCAACAATGCACTCTGTGTTTCATGCATCATGCAAAATGAGACCACAGTTTAGTAAAATGAGCACACCTCTCGTTATGCAAAAATATCTTACTCTGACACATCCTGGGCTCCGTACAAATGCATATTGTAAGAATACGTTAACGAAGTCCAATTTCACGGCATGTACATATCAGTTGATTGAATAATTGATGTAGACATAGAGGGTGACACAATCTTCGAAGTAGATATTTAGCGGCTATATAGTACGCACCAGGCTTGTGCAAAATTCAGAATTTTAGAATTGGCTTCCATTCAATTCATGAATTGGTATTTAAATTGATTTGGTTCTGCCCCACAGGAAGTTGAATTGGAATTGGAATGACCGGAATTGGAGTTAGATTCATGGCATTTGCTACGTCGCCACCTTTTGGCGCTAGGGGTTAGGACGATATAACTAAAAAAATGAATAAGTTACCGTCTACTTGTTTTAGCACTTCACAACACAACAAGAGCTTTATGCAATAAGGTTTTGAATTTGTTTACAAAAAAACAAACACAAGAAGCATTACCACAAACTTCAGGAGGGGGAAAGGCCAAAATAACAAACCAAACAGAATCTAGTATTGGGAATTGAACAAACTTGCCTCAAAACAAAAGATAAAACTAGAAATGCAATTCCAAGGAATTACCAGTGCATGAAAATGCAAAAATAGATAGATAATGTAGATATGGTTACTAAGGTGTAGCTAGGGTAAACATGGTGGTTGCATAGTTTACAGAGAGTTGATAGTGTGAAGGTAGACAGTTTAAAGATTAAACATTCCAGTTCTAACTTAACTAATGATTTCTATTCATGTTAAAATGTTGATTAGCTAACTTAGCTAATGATTTCTAGCAGTTATGCTAAAAATGCTAATTATGCTAGCAATGCTAACTTTACTAACAATGCTAACCAGGTTGATTAGCTAACTTAACCGATGATTTCTAGCAGTAATGCTAAAAATGCTAACTATGCTAACAATGCTAAATTTGCTAACAATGCTAACCAGGTTGATTAGCTAACTTAGTTGATGATTTTTTGCAGTTATGTAAAAAATGCTAACTATGCTAACAATGCTAACTATGCTTACCATGCTAACTAGCTAACTTGCTAGTGAGGACTTTTATTTTGAAACATTTGTTGCTAGGGTATCCATGGTGGCCACTATCAGGAAACAAGAAGTTACTGCAGTATAATCATGTTGGTTGCTATGGAAACAGTCATAAACACTTAATTTTAATGGTTGCTATGTTGGTTGCTAGGTACATGGAGGTTTCATGTAGTTGACTGGAGGCATAGTGGATGATAACTGACAGTTGGAATGGTTGAACAGTTCAATAGTTGAGTAGTTTCAGTGGTTAAATGATTTAATAGTGTATTATTGCAGTGAGGACCTTTATTTTGAAACAGTTGTGGACAGAGGAAGTAGTGAAACAGGATCTGTAGTCTTAATGAGATTGTATGCTTAAAGCCTGAGACAGAAGGTGCCTCTCAAAGCGTTTATGCGTCCTCTCTCGCTCCTCACTGATCTACATGAAGAATGATGGAGCGGCAACAATGGGATAGTCTAGCGGCCCTTCTTCTATCTTTCTTTATGTAGATCATTGAGGATCGAGGAGCGAGGGAGGACATATAAACGCTGCTTGAGAGGGACCCACAGTAAATACTTTAAAAGTTGTATGTAGATAGTCTAATTAATGTTGATAGATAGAATGTTTAATGGATGTTGATAGGCAGATTGTTTAATAGATATTGATTGACAGTTTAATGGGTGGATGAGTGAATGGTCTGAAGAAGATGAATGGATAGAAGGTTGGATGGAATGTGCCTTATATTCTTGTTAAGAGAGACACTGATACAGCTCTCTGAGAGTAGTTGACACAGGTGTAATCAATTTAACTGGCTAGTCTTAAGAGAGCCAGAATATCTTAAAGCCTGAGACAGAGTAAATAATTTAAAAGTTGAATGTAGATAGTCTAATTAATGTTGATAGACAGAGAGTTTAATGGATGTTGATAGACAGATTGTTTAATAGATGTTGATAGACAGTTTAATGGGTGGATGAGTGAATGGTCTGAAGAAGATGAATGGATAGAATGTTGGATGGAATGTGCCTTATATTCTTGTAGAATGGAGAGACACAGCTCTCTACTGAGAGTAGTGGATACAGATACAGGTGTAATCAATTTAACTGGCTAGTCTTAAGAGAGCCAGCCTGAGACAGAGTAGATTGTTTAAAAGTTCAATGTAGAGCGTCTAATTGATGTTGTTGATAGGCAGACTGTTTAGAATGGGTGGATGAGTGAATGGTTTGAAGAAGATGAATGGATATAAAGTTGGATGGAATTAGGAGGACTTATTTTGATACTGTTGTGCGCAGAGGATACAGGGGAACAGAATATGTAGTCTTCAGAGAGGAGCCTGAGAGAAACTGACAGTTGGTGCCCAGGTGGCTGACCAGCTGGGGTAACATTCTAATTGCTGCCGTGATGTCATAATGAGCAATGTTAAGTCTATGGGGGAAATGGTGATAGTTTTTAACTAATAGTTTAAAAAGTATAAAAGTTACAAAGTGGAAAAATACAAAGCACATATGGCATAAGCAAGACCTACGCAACAAAGTTTGAATGAAGTTTCTACTGTAAACGGTTGAAGCTGAATTGCGAGCGTTAGAAGAAGAAGTTTAATAACTAGAAATGCAATTCCAAGGAATTACCAGTGCATGAAAATGCAGAAATAGATAGATAATGTAGATATGGTTACTAAGGTGTAGCTAGGGTAAACATGGTGGTTGCATAGTTTACAGAGAGTTGATAGTGTGAAGGTAGACTGTTTAAAGATGAAACGTTCCAGTTCTAACTTAACTAATGATTTCTATTCATGTTAAAATGTTGATTAGCTAATTAAGCTAATGATTTCTAGCAGTAACGCTAAAAATGTTAATTATACTAGCAATGCTAACTTTACTAACAATGTTAACCAGGTTGATTAGCTAACTTAACCAATGATTTCTAACAGCAATGCTAAAAATGCTAACTATGCTAACAATGCTAAATTTGCTAACAATGCTAACCAGGTTGATTAGCTAACTTATTTGATGATTTTTTGCAGTTATGCTAAAAATGCTAACTATGCTAACAATGCTAACTATGCTAACTATGCTAACTAGCTAACTTGCTAGTGAGGACTTTCATTTTGAAACATTTGTTGCTAGGGTATCCATGGTGGCCACTATCAGGAAACAAGAAGTTACTGCAGTATAATCATGTTGGTTGCTATGGAAACGGTCATAGACGCTTAATTTTAATGGTTGCTATGTTGGTTGCTAGGTACATGGAGGTTTCATGTAGTTGACTGGAGGTATAGTGGATGATAACTGACAGTTGGAATGGTTGAACAGTTCAATAGTTGAGTAGTTTCAATGGTTAAATGATTTAATAGTGTATTATTGCAGTGAGGACTTTTATTTTGAAACAGTTGTGGACAGAGGAAACAGTTAACAGGATATGTAGTCTTCTGAGAGACTGTGTGCTTAAAGCCAGAGAAACTGACAGTTGGTGCCCAGGTGGCCGGCCACCTGGCCTAAGATTCTAATTGCTGCCGTGATGTCATAATGAGCAATGTTAAGTCTATGGGGGAAATTGTAATAGTTTTTAACTAATAGTTTAAAAAGTATAAAAGTTACAAAGTTGAAAAATACAAAGCAGGCATGGCATAAGCAAGACCTACGCAACAACGTTTGAATGAAGTTTCTACGTTAAACGGTTGAAGCTGAATTGGCTGCGTTAGAAGAAGAAGTTTAACTAGAAATGCAATTCCAAGGAATTACCAGTGCATGAAAATGCAAAAATAGATAGATAATGTGGATATGGTTACTAAGGTGTAGCTAGGGTAAACATGGTGGTTGCATAGTTTACAGAGAGTTGATAGTGTGAAGGTAGACGTTTTAAAGATGAAACGTTCCAGTTCTAACTTAACTAATGATTTCTATTCATGTTAAAATGTTGATTAGCTTACTAAGCTAATGATTTCTAGCAGTTACGCTAAAAATGCTTATTATGCTAGCAATGCTAACTTTACTAACAATGCTAACCAGGTTGATTAGCTAACTTAACCGATGATTTCTAGCAGTAATGCTAAAAATGCTAACTATGCTAACAATGCTAGATTTGCTAACAATGCTAACCAGGTTGATTAGCTAACTTAGTTGATGATTTTTTGCAGTTATGCTAAAAATGCTAGCTATGCTAACAAAGCTAACCATGCTAACTAGATAACTTGCTAGTGAGGACTTTTATTTTGAAACATTTGTTGCTAGGGTATCCATGGTGGCCACTATCAGGAAACAAGAAGTTACTGCAGTATAATCATGTTGGTTGCTATGGAAACGGTCATAAACGCTTAATTTTAATGGTTGCTATGTTGGTTGCTAGGTACATGGAGGTTTCATGTAGTTGACTGGAGGCATAGTTGATGATAACTGACAGTTGGAATGGTTGAACAGTTAAATAGTTGAGTAGTTTCAATGGTCAAATGATTTAATAGTGTATTATTGCAGTGAGGACTTTTATTTTGAAACAGTTGTGGACAGAGGAAACAGTTAACAGGATCTGTAGTCTTAATGAGATTGTATGCTTAAAGCCTGAGACAGAAGGTGCCTCTCATATAGCGTTTACGCGTCCTCTCTCGCTCCTCACTGATCTACATAAAGAATGATGGAGCGGCAACAATGGGATAGTCTAGCCCTTCTTCTATCTTTCTTTATGTAGATCATTGAGGATCAAGGAGCGAGGGAGGACATATAAACGCTGCTTGATAGCAATAAATACTTTAAAAGTTGTATGTAGATAGTCTAATTAATGTTGATAGACAGAATGTTTAATGGATGTTGATAGGCAGATTGTTTAATAGATATTGATTGACAGTTTAATGGTGGATGAGTGAATGGTCTGAAGAAGATGAATGGATAGAAGGTTGGATGGAATGTGCCTTATATTCTTGTTAAGAGAGACACTGATACAGCTCTCTAGCTGAGAGTAGTTGACACAGGTGTAATCAATTTAACTGGCTAGTCTTAAGAGAGCCAGAGTGTACTCTTACAGCCTGAGACAGAGTAAATAATTGAAAAGTTGAAGGTAGATAGTCTAATTAATGTTGATAGACAGAGAGTTTAATGGATGTTGATAGACAGATTGTTTAATAGATGTTGATAGACAGTTTAATGGGTGGATGAGTGAATGGTCTGAAGAAGATGAATGGATAGAATGTTGGATGGAATGTGCCTTATATTCTTGTAGAATGGAGAGACACAGCTCTCCACTGAGAGTAGTGGATACAGATACAGGTGTAATCAATTTAACTGGCTAGTCTTAAGAGAGCCAGCCTGAGACAGAGTAGATTGTTTAAAAGTTGAATGTAGAACGTCTAATTGATGTTGATAGGCAGACTGTTTAGAATGGGTGGATGAGTGAATGGTTTGAAGAAGATGAATGGATATAAAGTTGGATGGAATTAGGAGGACTTATTTTGATACTGTTGTGCACAGAGGATACAGGGGAACAGAATATGTAGTCTTCAGAGAGATTGCCTGAGAGAAACTGACAGTTGGTGCCCAGGTGGCTGACCAGCTGGAGTAACATTCTAATTGCTGCCGTGATGTCATAATGAGCAATGTTAAGTCTATGGGGGAAATGGTAATAGTTTTTAACTAATAGTTTAAAAAGTATAAAAGTTACAAAGTTGAAAAATAGAAAGCACATATGGCATAAGCAAGACCTACGCAACAAAGTTTGAATGAAGTTTCTACGTTAAACGGTTGAAGCTGAATTGCGAGCGTTAGAAGAAGAAGTTTAATAATAACTAGAGAATGTAATTCCAAGGAAATTACAAGTGCATGAAAATGCAAAAATGTACAGATAAATCATGTAGATATGGTTACTAAGGTGTTGCTAGGGTAGACATGGTGGTTTCATAGTTTTTGAAAGTTGATAGTGCTAAGATAAACAGTTTAAAATTGAATTTGCTAACCTGATTGCCAGATAAGCTAACTATGCTAACAATGCTAACTATGCTAACGAGGTTGATTAGCTAACTTAGTTGATGATTTCGAGCAGTTAATGCTAAAAATGCTAACTATGCTAACAATGTTAACTATATTAACAATGCTAACCAGGTTGATTAGCTAACTTAACAGATGATTTCTAGCAGTTATGCTAAAAATGCTAACTATGCTAACAATGCTAACTATGTTTACAATGCTAACCAGGTTGATTAGCTAACTTAGTTAATCATTTCTAGCAGTTATGCTAAAAATGCTAATTATGCTAACAATGCTAACTATGCTAACCATGCTAACTAGCTAACTTGCTAGTGAGGACTTTTATTTTGAAACATTTGTTGCTAGGGTAACCATGATGGCCACTATCAGAAATAAAGAAGTTACTGTAGTAAAATCATGTTGGTTGCTATGGAAACGGTCATAAACGCTTAATTTGAATGGTTGCTATGTTGGTTGCTAGGTATGTGGAGGTTTCATGTAGTTGACTGGAGGCATAGGTGATGATAACTGACAGTTGGAATGGTTGAACAGTTCAATAGTTGAGTAGTTTCAATGGTTAAATGATTTAATAGTGTATTATTGCAGTGAGGACTTTTATTTTGAAACAGTTGTGGACAGAGGAAACAGTTAACAGGATATGTAGTCTTCTGAGAGACTGTATGCTTAAAGCCAGAGAAACTGACAGTTGGTGCCCAGGTGGCCGGCCACCTGGCCTAAGATTCTAATTGCTGCCGTGATGTCATAATGAGCAATGTTAAGTCTATGGGGGAAATTGTAATAGTTTTTAACTAATAGTTTAAAAAGTATAAAAGTTACAAAGTTGAAAAATACAAAGCAGGCATGGCATAAGCAAGACCTACGCAACAACGTTTGAATGAAGTTTCTACGTTAAACGGTTGAAGCTGAATTGCGTGCGTTAGAAGAAGAATAATAATAAGAAGAAGAAGAAGAAGACCGAGGAAGAACAGTACAGTGCATTTTCATGCACTGTAATAACTAGAAATGCAATTCCAAGGAATTACCAGTGCATGAAAATGCAAAAATATATAGATAATGTAGATATGGTTACTAAGGTGTAGCTAGCGTAAACATGGTGGTTGCATAGTTTACAGAGAGTTGATAGTGTGAAGGTAGACGTTTTAAAGATGAAACATTCCAGTTCTAACTTAACTAATGATTTCTATTCATGTTAAAATGTTGATTAGCTAACTTAGCTAATGATTTCTAGCAGTAATGCTAAAAATGCTAACTATGCTAACCATGCTAACTAGCTAACTTGCTAGTGAGGACTTTTATTTTGAAACATTTGTTGCTAGGGTATCCATGGTGGCCACTATCAGGAAACAAGAAGTTACTGCAGTATAATCATGTTGGTTGCTATGGAAATGGTCATAAACACTTAATTTTAATGGTTGCTATGTTGGTTGCTAGGTACATGGAGGTTTCATGTAGTTGACTGGAGGCATAGTGGATGATAACTGACAGTTGGAATGGTTGAACAGTTCAATAGTTGAGTAGTTTCAGTGGTTAAATGATTTAATAGTGTATTATTGCAGTGAGGACCTTTATTTTGAAACAGTTGTGGACAGAGGAAGTAGTGAAACAGGATCTGTAGTCTTAATGAGATTGTATGCTTAAAGCCTGAGACAGAAGGTGCCTCTCATATATAGCGTTTACGCGTACTCTCTCGCTCCTCACTGATCTACATAAAGAATGATGGAGCGGCAACAATGGAATAGTCTAGCCCTTCTTCTATCTTTCTTTATGTAGATCATTGAGGATCGAGGAGCGAGGGAGGACATATAAACGCTGCTTGAGAGGGACCCACAGTAAATACTTTAAAAGTTGTATATAGTCTAATTAATGTTGATAGACAGAATGTTTAATGGATGTTGATAGGCAGATTGTTTAATAGATATTGATTGACAGTTTAATGGTGGATGAGTGAATGGTCTGAAGAAGATGAATGGATAGAAGGTTGGATGGAATGTGCCTTATATTCTTGTTAAGAGAGACACTGATACAGCTCTCTGAGAGTAGTTGACACAGGTGTAATCAATTTAACTGGCTAGTCTTAAGAGAGCCAGAGTGTACTCTTCAAGCCTGAGACAGAGTAAATAATTTAAAAGTTGAATGTAGATAGTCTAATTAATGTTGATAGACAGACAGTTTAATGGATGTTGATAGACAGATTGTTTAATAGATGTTGATAGACAGTTTAATGGGTGGATGAGTGAATGGTCTGAAGAAGATGAATGGATAGAATGTTGGATGGAATGTGCCTTATATTCTTGTAGAATGGAGAGACAGCTCTCTACTGAGAGTAGTGGATACAGATACAGGTGTAATCAATTTAACTGGCTAGTCTTAAGAGAGCCAGCCTGAGACAGAGTAGATTGTTTAAAAGTTGAATGTAGAGCATCTAATTGATGTTGATAGGCAGACTGTTTAGAATGGGTGGATGAGTGAATGGTTTGAAGAAGATGAATGGATATAAAGTTGAATGGAATTAGGAGGACTTATTTTGATACTGTTGTGCGCAGAGGATACAGGGGAACAGAATATGTAGTCTTCAGAGAGATTGTAAAGCCTGAGAGAAACTGACAGTTGGTGCCCAGGTGGCTGACCAGCTGGGGTAACATTCTAATTGCTGCCGTGATGTCATAATGAGCCATGTTAAGTCTATGGGGGAAATTGTAATAGTTTTTAACTAATAGTTTAAAAAGTATAAAAGTTACAAAGTTGAAAAATACAAAGCCCACATCGCGTAAGTAAGACCTACGCGTCAAAATTTGAATGGAGTTTCTACGTTAAGCGGTTGAAGCTGAATTGCGTGCGTTAGAAGAAGAACTAGAAATGCAATTCCAAGGAATTACCAGTGCATGAAAATGCAAAAATAGATAGATAATGTAGATATGGTTACTAAGGTGTAGCTAGGGTAAACATGGTGGTTGCATAGTTTACAGAGAGTTGATAGTGTGAAGGTAGACAGTTTAAAGATGAAACATTCCAGCTCTAACTTAACTAATGATTTCTATCCATGTTAAAATGTTGATTAGCTAACTTAGGTAATGATTTCTAGCAGTTACGCTAAAAATACTAATTATGTTAGCAATGCTAACTTTACTAACAATGCTAACCAGGTTGATTAGCTAACTTAACCGATGATTTCTAGCAGTAATGCTAAAAATGCTAACTATGCTAACAATGCTAAATTTGCTAATAATGCTAACCAGGTTGATTAGCTAACTTAGTTGATGTTTTTTTGCAGTTATGCTAAAAATGCTAACTATGCTAACAATGCTAACTAGCTAACTTGCTAGTGAGGACTTTTATTTTGAAACATTTGTTGCTAGGGTATCCATGGTGGCCACTATCAATAAAGAAGAAGTTACTGCAGTATAATCATGTTGGTTGCTATGGAAACGGTCATAAACACTTAATTTTAATGGTTGCTATGTTGGTTGCTAGGTACATGGAGGTTTCATGTAGTTGACTGGAGGCATAGTGGATGATAACTGACAGTTGGAATGGTTGAACAGTTCAATAGTTGAGTAGTTTCAATGGTTAAATGATTTAATAGTGTATTATTGCAGTGAGGACTTTTATTTTGAAACAGTTGTGGACAGAGGAAACAGTTAACAGGATATGTAGTCTTCTGAGAGACTGTATGCTTAAAGCCAGAGAAACTGACAGTTGGTGCCCAGGTGGCCGGCCACCTGGCGTAAGATTCTAATTGCTGCCGTGATGTCATAATGAGCAATGTTAAGTCTATGGGGGGAATTGTAATAGTTTTTAACTAATAGTTTAAAAAGTATAAAAGTTACAAAGTTGAAAAATACTTTGCCCACATCGCGTAAGTAAGACCTACGCGACAAAATTCGAATGGAGTTTCTACGTTAAGCGGTTGAAGCTGAATTGCGTGCGTTAGAAGAAGAATAATAAGAAGATGAAGTTTAAGAATAGGAAGAACAGTACAGTGCATTTTCATGCACTGTAATAATAAGAAGAAGAAGACCGAGGAAGAACAGTACAGTGCATTTTCATGCACTGTAATAATAAGAAGAATAGGAAGAACAGTACAGTGCATTTTCATGCACTGTAATTAACAATATAAACTAATCTCACTCCCTAACTATAGCCAGAAACAGCACAGAAAAATAACACTGTTCAAAGAACATGGCACCCAGCCTCCCTACAAAGCTTCTCAGGTATATAGGTTACTTTGAAAATGTAATTGGTTACTGTTATAAATTACCTATTATAAATGTGGTTTGGATCACTATATCAAAGCAATGTAAAGCTTCATTGTTAAACACTCAAATTAAATTGTGTTTATAAATTTCTTCGAATTCAATTGAATTTCAAGTTTACTTACTCAAATTCAAATGTCAATTGTAATTTAGGAGTCATTTTATATTTAATTCTGAAGAGAAAGGGCGAGGGGGTAGTGTTTTTAGTTGGTTGCAATCTCCAATCTCACCACATGATGGCAGAAATGATCAGACACGACCGCTGTAAGCTGTAAGAGTAGGGGCCATCTTATTAGGGGCAGATCACTCCATAGTTTGAGAGCTGTAACTGCAAAAGCAGGCTTGATCCGGATGCCATTTTTTAAGGGAATGGGTGGTGCAGTCAGAAGGACCTAATCAGATTGCTTGGGCATACCTATGCAACAAGTCTGAGATGGGTCAGGGCTTGTACTGTACATACCACATACTGTACAACAACAAAAAGTGATGGGGTTCAAATGCAAAAATAGTTAAGTGCATGGGTTTATAGAAATATTAAGCAAAGGTAAATACAACACTGGTAAAAAGTATATATAAAAGTGTGTGTATATATACTGTATACTGTACAGTTATCTCCATAAGTTTTGGAACACATGCTAAAGTTGACTATAAAGAGAAATATAAAATAATCTTTTTAAAAATCTTTTTTTAAATACAAAATGAGGAAATATCCAACCTTTTAAGGACATCAGTTTTCTTTGTGAATGAACAATGTATTGTAAATAAGTAAATATTTTCCTTAAAATACAGAGGTCATAAGTATTGGAACCCCTATTTTAACCCTATGTGTTACAAGTCCCATAGAGGCAAGCAGATATTTATTATTATTATTATTATTATTATTATTTAAATGCCATGGATCCAGGACACTGTGCACCCTGAAAGTCCCCATAGCCTTTGGAATTAAGATAGCCCCACATCATCACATACCCTTCACCATACCCAGAAATTGGCATGGTTTTATTTCAGTTAGCCTATTAGCTGGTTTGATTTGCATTCAATGAGAATGCAAGTTGCCGTACCAAGCCAATGATGAACTTGCTCCACTTTTTATGGCATCCCAGCATGTTGCAAAGACTACCCCATTTTTGCGCAACTGTTATTGTCTCATCCATTTAGGTTGAAAAATCAGATATTGGGAGAGCATGCAATGACTTTTAAATTAAAACAATTGATTCAGTACTTCCAGTAATCCAAAGCTACCACATGTCATCGTGGAAGAGTAAACGCTGATCAAAGTTGCTTGAAGCTTGAATTTCCCCTAGGGGATCAATAAAGTATATATCTATCTATCTATCTATCTATCTATCTAAGTGGGCGGAATACAGAGGTGCCAATATTTGTATACATTTGTTATTGTTTACAATATTCCCTTCAAGATTTGTTTTGTCTTCCTGTGTTCGGGTCCTGTGAGATTAACATAAATTGTCAATACTCAACTCAACCAGTGAGATACTACTGTAAAACGTGAAATGGAATTACAGTTTTTTTTCAATTGCTAACAAGCGTTTGTCCATTCATTTGACACATTTTCAAATCTCTAAACACAGTTAGCACAGCATCGGTCTTTTGTGGCCATACCATTCACACATTTCATGTTGTTTTCACACACTATGCATCTAGTGAATACATTTCCACAATGCTTACATTTTCTTAACAGACAAGCTATACCTCAAAATGATGGCTCGTTTTTCTATTATTTACGAATGTTAACACACAACATCCCACAATAGCAAACACAATATCCCAAACCTTAGATACAGTATAAAAACCTCTGCTTCTGCAATGATATCAGTTCAAAAGCAATATATCTCAGCTGATAATAAACAAACAATTGAATAAATTACACACATGATGTTGGGTAAATTGGACCAACCACAGCCAATTCCAGTCTGGCTTAGAGTCAGTGGCAGGGGTTACTTTTTTCATATGACATTGACACAGTAAAAGGAGGACTTTGAGGAGTGATGTTTTTGGAAACAAAAGCAGAAAAAAAAAACCACCGTAATTTCTGGACGAGGAAGAGTAAGAGCAAGGGGCCCAGGAAGAAGGGCAGGCCCAGTGAGAGGAGCAGTGAGAGGAGCAGGGCCAGGGAGAACAGTAGGCCCAAGAAGAGGGCAAGGTAGAAGTGTAAGAATGTGTAGTGGTGGCATTCCAAGGGCTGCAAGAACAGTAGTCAGTGATAAGATTTGTGCCACTATCATGTGCCCATGTAATCAACCTAGGCCTTTCACTACATGTAAGAAAGGCTGGTGAGAATACATGTAAATATCAGATGCAATATTGATGACACAGTAATTTTGTGTTTTTTTTGTTCCCCCCTTTTTATTTGGGCTTTTTGCTGTTGTTTTTTGTTCAGAATGCTCTGGTGTGTTTCATGGATATTTTGTTCACTGTAAGCAATACGGTAGAACTTTTTCTTTTTCTGTGTATAAACAGTAAAAGACATTTTTTATTTGCTTTTTATTGGAATGCTTTTGAATGTGAACATTACATGTGGATATACAGTTCTCAACCAAGAAATTTAGTGTAAAAACGGTGGATTGCATGTTTTGCATGCAAATACCTGTAAAACTGAAACATAAAAGTCTATGCAGTTTTTGTAATGTCAACAGTAGCCAGTATTTTGAAACCTAGTGTACTCTGATTGACTGCATGTATCTTGTGGAGTGAAAACAAGTTTTATTCCTTGACAGAATGATTTCATTTTGAGTCAGATTTCCAGTGTTTTGGTAAAGTTAGTGTGTGCAGAGAAATGACGAGTTAGTGTATATGTAACAAAATGTGGTGTAGCAACATGGCATGTGTTTTTGAGAGGAAAATGATCCATTTGGCCAATTGTGTTTTGTAGGTGTGAGTCTGTGTTTAGAGTTTTGAAAATGTGTCAAATGAATGGACAAACGCTTGTTAGCGATTGAAATAAACTGTAAGAATGGAAATGAATGCCATGTTTTCTAATGAGGCACTCCATATTTTACCATAGTCTGGGTGGATGGTTCATTATGGACCTGTACAAATTGTTGGCGGTCAGTAAGGTATGATCTAAACCAAGCAAGTGCAGAGTCTTTGATACTTATGGAATGTTAAAGCCTGTGAAGTAGTATGTCATGATCTATGGTGTCAAAAGCAGCACTGAGGTCAAGGAGGACTAGTATTGATGCATATCCGTTATAAGCAGCAATGAGGAGGTCATTAAACACTATAACTAAGGCTGATTCGGTACGGTGGTGCGCTCTAAAGCCAGATTGGTACAGTATAATAATTGGGTGTGTTGGTTGGTTGTCACTGAGATGCAGAGCTAGGCCGTGTCCAATTGTCAAGGGCGCACGCTGGATAGTACCGTTCTTTCCTGTAGTGTCTCAGTTAGCTTGCTCCTCAGTATGCGTCCCTACATTTGGACAGCAGAAACTAGTTGGCGTCACCTGACTCGGGGAGGGGGGTGTGTTGCTTGACAATTTGCATGACGTGTGGAGCTTGACCTGCGTTGCGCAATGGATTATGGGATATCTGAGGCCAAAAAAGATGCATCGATGCACGCTTGGAAATCACGCCAAACGAATCTAGTGAGAGCGCTTGACTTTCGGACAGTCTAGTCTGACGTAACTTCCAGAAAATGCACGCTGCCCAGCGTGTGTACTTATGATTCAGACACAGCCCTAGAGTTCAGTAGGGTGACAGCCACAGGGGAGAAGCTTCCTTTGAACCTGCTGGTTCGGAGCGGAGAGACCTGTAACGCCTCCCGCAGGGGAGTGGGGTGAACAGTCTGTGGTTGGTGTGAGATCAGTCTGATGATACTGTGTGCCTTACGCAAGTACCGTTTGCCCTGGATGGCTTTGATGTGGATGAGTGAGGAACTGGTGATGCGTCGGGCAGTTTTCACTACCCTCTGCAGTGCTTTCCAGTCAGAGGCAGAGCAGTTGCCATACCATACTGTGACACAGGTGGTGAGGATTGTTGATGGTGCAGCGGTGATGGTGAGCTCAATGCAAATCAAACAGGCTAATAGGCTAACTGGAAAAAGCACCATGCCAATCTCTAGCTATGGTGAAGGGTATGTGATGATGTGGGGCTATTTTAATTCCAAAGGCCAAGGCCAGGATGCATAATATCCTGGATCCATGAAATAGCTGGCCTTGAAAAATAAAAACATATAAAAAATCCTCCTTCTCCTATGGGAATTTAACATAGGGGTCAAATAATTATGCCCCCTGTATTTAAGGAATAGCATTTATTTATTTACAATACATTCTTCAATCACAAAGAAAATTGGTGTCCTTAGTGGTTTGATTTTTACTATTTTTTTTAAATTAAGGCATTAAGATCAATTGTGAAATGATTTTATATTCCTATTTTTAGTCAACTTTAGCATGTTATCAAATACATGTGCTCTGCACTGTATGTCTGTCAGTTGTCTCCGCCCTTTACCAACAATTTTACTGCCCATCTTAACAATTCAGGATAGTTTGTTTCTGTTCTTAACCCCCAGGTTTCCAAACCAAGTATATCAAATGTCAGCACACTCTCAACCAGCCTCCTACATGCCGTCTCTAAGATGTCCTTGCTGACCCCATATGAGTTCAGCTTCCTAAGTAAATATAGGCGCTGCATTGCCTTTTTAAAGATGCACACAGAGTTTTTAATAAAAACCAATGTTGCGTCACCAGTGCCCCGCCCCCTCTTATATGCAAATTGAACTGGGGCAAGATGTTCATTAAGTGAGGATGAAAGATGGTTAACTATGACCCTCTCCATACACTTGCACAAAATACTGGTCAGAGCAATGGTCTAAAATCATTAAGCTCTGTGGCTTGAGGTTTCTTAGGGACGGGAACTGTCTTTGATATTTTCCATGTCTTTGGAACACAATGGTTGTTCAATAAAAGCTGAAACAGGGGAGAGCTCAAATCTGCATGTCTTAATCACCGGTCCTGAGTCCGACCGGGGGCTTGGGTGCTTTGTCCAATTTATTTCTGGTTAAACTGGTTGCTACCCCTGTCTTGGTCAGTGTTATTGGAGAGTGTGCAGTTGTGTAAAATCCATACCGTCAGTGTATAAGTGTGTACATCCTTGCATTATGTTGCTTAATGATTTTAGACCAGTTGCTCTATTGTACTGTAACAACTCACCTGATAAAAAAAGTATCAAAACCCTCTAAATTCTATTCAAGTGCTGCACATACAGTATCACATCCACAAAACAAAAGGCAAACCAAGAAAAGAAAAGGAGAGAAGGAGAAAAGCCTCATGAAATCTTTGGTGAACTAGATTCACAGAGGATTTACAGGATATCACATATCAACAACTGTAAAGAAACAACATAAACAGTCAGATACAGTATCACCTGGAGTGGTTCATAAAATGGCAATGATCAACCCTTACAAAAGTTCAATGTTTGTGGCAGATTTGCAGCAAACTTGTGGGTGATTTATGGGAAACTAGAGGCAAACTTCTAGCAAAGTTCTGTCAAGAGTGAGTTTTTGGAAGAGATTCATATTTTAAAAAGTTTCCCAAATAAAAATACTGTCATTTGGTGCAATTTTCGGTCTACATTAAGATGGAAGAATACAATATACCCTCAGTCAAGCTATAGCTACTCGAAGAGTGCTCGCTTTTGCTACATACATTTAGAATTATTTTACATTTTTCCTACATCATATATGTTTCAGGATGCTTGAAATCACTGGAGGGTGGTCGAGATGGAAGGTCCAGCTCTTGTTCCCAGTTGCCTTGCAGTTGATATACCTCCAACAATCAGGTACAGAGAACATTTTCCTTCTACATTCTTTCTTCATTAACTGAAGACTGATTTGTCATATACTGTACTTTTGATGTCAATTTTCACAAAGTGCTGTTTCTTTCTTACTTTGTTTTTGTCTTTTTATGTCACTTTCCATGTTTGTGAAAGCTCTACTGCTTGTTTCAGATCTGCACCTACGCATGATGCACTAACACACCATGCTCTCTACCTAATGCAATCAGCTCTCTTGATACTACTAACCTTGTCAAGATGCACATTAAGTATTAAGTACATACCGCTGGGGAAATGGCATAGTTCATAGGTGTCTACACGTGGCAGGTGGCAGTGGCTCAGGAGGTAGAGGAGTCGTCCAGTAACTGGAAGGTTCATGGTTAGAGCCCAACTCCTCCTGGCCCTGTTGAAGTGTTCTTAAGCAAGAGTCCCCCCAGTGCTCCCGATGAGCAGGTTGGCACCTTGCATGGCAGCCTCCACGTGAGCCTCCGTGTGTGAATGGGTGAATGTGAGGCATGATAATGTAAAACGCTTTGGGTGCTCGCAGAAGACGCAAAAATAGCGCTATATAAATGCACTGCAGTCCATTTACCGTTACCATTTACGTACCCCGCCACTTCCTGCTTTTACACTTTAGTATTTTGGGTAGCGTAATGCTTTCCTGTGAAATACTGAGTAAAATATTTGTTTCTTAAAACAAAGTTGTTTTTGTATTAACAGTCCCTTCATCAGCACATAGACAGTTTAAAGTCTACCTTGAACATTAATATTCGGTAATCAATTGATGATGCAATTATGGAATAATCTCTTTTGCCTTTCAGAGCCACTTGTTTTTCTCTATAGATAGTAAAATAAACTATTTTTTCCACTATTCAGAGTAGCGTTTAAGAAAATTGTCATTCTACTTTCTACCATCCTATCACTTGTTGCTTTAACCTAATAAAATCCTATTTTTCATGCACAGCTAATTACTCTAAAGTTAAGTGATTTTGTTTTACTCTTATGAGATGGAACAAGTTGTGAAAACCGTCTGGCTGCGTTTGTTTTTTGACAAAAAAAGCTGTTGGGCGTGTGTCATCAGACTTAACGACCGAATTATGACTTATAAACAAAGAATGGATGGAATTTTTACTTCCAGAAACAGAGTGGGCTCTAGAGCTCAACGGTCCTGTCCCTCCTTCGAGAGAGCGTAGTTTATGGAAGTAAGTTTCCCATTCATTTCTCTAATCAACATCTGGCAAAAATCATAAAGAGTTTTAGACTCTGATCTAGGCTAACCAGCTATGATGTGACAAAAAATCCAAATGTACAAGACTGTGTACACATTTTCATTTCCGAGTGAATTAACTATTCATCCCATCAGACACGGCAAATTATATTTCAACATAATAATAGTTTAACATGCTTACTTTTGAATGTAAAGTAAATTAATCATAATGCATTTATTGAAATTCATTTGTATGCATGTTTCTTGTTTCTACTTACTGACTTGAGTTTATGAAAGCGTAGCCTAAATATAATTGCATAGCCTAAAAGACTTTGACGTCCTGATGACATTTCTGCAAAGAAAGCTATAAAGAAAGACACTGTTTTCACACTTTTTCAAAATCATATACATGACTAAACAAATGAAATCATACATATCTGTAATCTGTAGATTGAGGGTTTCTCTGTTATGCTCTAAACAAGAGTGGGCTACTATTTGCCTTTGTGCATGCGTGTGCTGCAGGACCCATGGTCATGATCATCCATCCATGGTTGCATGCATGTTGTCCGTTTGACTTTTGCAAAGTGTAAACTTGTTATTCTGTCTGTGTTGGCTTAGGCTAGGTGTTCTAAACTCCCAGATTCTACAGAGTTCAAGTCTGTTCTGTTTGAAGTTGCAGATTACGTAATTCCCAGCCAGAAGTATTTCCTAAGGCGAGTGATTTGTCTACCTCATTTGGTTGATTTGCAGATTTGCAGATTTGGTCATTTTAGTTAGATTTTTGTTCTTCAACCAAGTAGGTTACACATTTAAGTGGTGTCCTTGTACGCCTGTCTAGTTGTATTATTATTTTCTACCAATATGTTGTAGCCCACAAAGTAACAGTTAACTTCAGTTATGGATGACATGAATCAAAGATTTGTGAGTTGTAAAATCACAAGGAGAACCTGTACACATCTGGGACAATGATTGCATTGAAAGTCTGAAACTTAACTTTGTTTCAATTCAAAAAGTCAATTTTGATGTAACGGTACTCTGGAGTGCAAATGCACATTCTGAACAGGATTACCGATATCTTCTTTTAGGTTCTGTAGAAAAACAGTACAAGGACTTGCTGTTGTCCTTAACACATTTATGTTAGCATTCAGGCACACAGTGGTTGCCTTAGTTGTGTCGTGGTGTTTTAGAGACATCGTGCCAGGAATGCTGGGTAAAAGAAAAATTGAACATTTGGAAAAAGGTAGCTAGGGCCTTGTTTTTTCCCCCATATTCTGTTTTGCACATGTAGCATACGTAAATACTCAGCTCAACAGATAGAAACGAATGCTTTGTCGCGGCTCGCTGAATATTCTATTCCTTGAACCTTTTTGCTGTCTAACATGCAATTTCTCACTGGCTGTCCACTTGTCCACTCACACTGTCCCTCAAATGACTTGGCTTGTTCCTCTCTCCTTCGCTTTGTCTGCTGTGGTCCTATTTCCTCTGTTGATCAACTTGGTTGGTTCTGACATATCCTTGTTTTGGTTCGGCAGTGTTGAGCTGTCAAGGGAACTGCAACCTGGAGCTTACCGATCCCCAGGGAAGCTTTACATCTCCGTGCTACCCCGCTGACTACCCCCAGAGTCAGAGTTGCAAATGGACTTTACGAGCCCCAGCTGGATTTATTGTGCAGATTACCTTTCTCGACTTTGAGCTTGAAGAGGCTCTGGGTTGTATCTATGACAAGGTTATTGTGAATACAGGAACCAATGATGTTAAGTTTTGTGGCCTCACAGCTAATGGACTGACACTAAACTCAAGTGGGAATGTGATGGAAGTGTCGTTTAACTCGGACTTTAGTGTCCAAAAAAAGGGATTCAGTATCAATTACAAACAAGGTATGTCTACAAGCAAGTTAATATATTTTCAGTATTTTGTATGCACTTCACACCTTCATGGTTTAAAAATAAAATGTTTTTGCAATGTATACTTGAATGTATTCGCTGCAAAAACAGCTTATCTAACCAAGTGTTATTATTCTTATATTAAGACTCAATACAATCTAACTTGTATTGTTTTTAGTATAACTCTTATCTCATGAAATCATTTGACTTTATTAAATTTATTGTCTCATCATCAAAACAAGCAAACCTGGCTGCCAGTACATTGAGCAAATTTGGTTGCCAGTCCATTAAGCAAATTTGTCTTGATAACACACACTGCCACCAATTTTTTTTTTTATCTTGATAAATGACAAATAACACTTGGTTAGATTTTATATTTTTTGCAATGATTCATTTACTTGAATACCATTTGAAACAGATTAACAGTATGCAAGCTGTCATCATCATAATTAGGGATGTGTCAATCTGAATCTCAAGATCGGTGTTGGTCGGTCATCAAATCTATTGGTAGCCATTAATGAATCGGATTGGATATTAATGGATTGTATACTCGGATTAACCCAAAACTATCACTTTAATACCTAACTATAGGATAGACACATTGTGAAGAGAGATGCTGTGTCACATGTGAAAGAGGGCTGACCCCGATGAAACATGTGACTGCTAGACGTATTTCCCATTGAAAGCAATGATCTGATGCTAGCTTGCTTGCTAGGGTGCAGAGATACTTCTCTGTATGATGAACTGCCAATTGTTAGTGATTGGTTCAAGGGAACTCCAATAGTTTTCAACTCCAAACAAGTGTCCACCCTCCAGGAAGAAGACTTTACCAATGAAGCCAGGTCAGACTCTTTGCCATAGAGAAGCGTAGCGGAACGTAGTCAAGAGGGTTCACAAGGCTAATTTTGTCAGGTGTAGTCCGAATAGAGCATTGAGATGCTATGGTATGTATCAACTCATCCTACATAGTTTAACATAAAAAAGCGTTGCAGTGTTCCTTTAAGGCAATGAGTAACAGTGCTATAGCAATGGAAGACTCATGTTGCTTTATCAGCAGATGAGAAAGACCTAAGAGTGCCACTGACATGACTGCCTTGCAGGGGTGTATAACTAGGATTGAGAGGTAAAGGGGGGCTTAGCCACAGGAGTGTCTTCTTCGAAAAATGTTCTATACATTATTGCTGTGCATGTTGTCTATACACAGGCTATACACTGTTGTCTAATAGGCTACACATACAGTATGCTGATAGTGACATTTCTGACACACCCATTATGCAAAATAAAACACTCTCCCATTACCCAGACATATACATGAAAACAGTTACTCACAAGAGAAACTGACATGGCCACATAAGTTGCCCTCAAACTAGAAAGGAAAAAAAACCCTTTGTATTTTAGGCCAGTCAATCTAGCGTTTGACCCATAACTAATTGCAATAGTAATCATTCCAAGTTTTTTGTGATCCCTAGGTATATCTAATTAACATATCAAAAATCTACCCATTTATATTTAGTGGAACATACTTTTTTTCAAGGTCAAAGGTAGCAATTTCCAATGCATTTTGCCATTGGGATTTACTACTGGTGAAATGGGTAAAATTTTAAACTATAGATATCAAATTGAAACTTTCACAGTTGTTTACTCACATTAAGGCAAATATTTTTTGTATTGCAAGTTTTCTGAAATGTGATGTTTAGATATGCAAATGAGACCAGTTTGACTTAAATATGCAATAATTTGCATATATTTCTAGAAAACTAAATCTGAACAATAGGTACAGTCAGCTTCAAAATAATTGCTGCATTTTGCTTCTATATTGGATACCAAAAGCCTATGCAAAGGGAATATTAGATATTACTTCATATCACCTCAGAAATGAGGAAATCAAGTCAAGTCAAAATCAATGCGTTTCAATGGAAGTACATTATAGAACAAATGATTGTCAATGATATGGTATGATAGAAGTATCTCAGTGCATGCCAACTCACTTAATATGTTGTCTAAAGGTCAATATCTACCTTATGTGACTTGGCATGCATTGAGATACTTCCATCGTACCATATCATTGACAATCATTTGTTCTACAATGTACTTCCATTGATTTTGACTTGACTTGATTTCCTCATTTCTGAGGTGATATGAAGTGATATCTAATATTCCCTTTGCATAGGCTTTTAGTACCCAATATAGAAGCAAAATGCAGCAATTATTTTGAAGCTGACTGTACCTATTGTTCAGATTTAGTTTTCTAGAAATATATGCAAATTATTGCATATTTAAGTAAAACTGGTCTCATTTGCATATCTAAACATCACATTTCAGAAAACTTGTAATACAAAAAATCTTTGCCTTAATGTGAGTAAACAACTGTGAAAGTTTCAATTTGATATCTATAGTTTAACATTTTACCCATTTCACCTGTAGTAAATCCCAATGGCAAAATGCATTGGAAATTGCTAACCTTTGACCTTGAATAAAAGTATGTTCCACTAAATATAAATGGGTAGATTTTTGATATGTGATGCAGGAGGGTTTAAGGATCAATAAAAAGTATGAACCATTACTATTGCAATTAGTTTAAGTTTTGGCCCTTTTTTGAGCTAGATTGACTGGCCTATTTAGTAAGCTTTGTATTTCTAAACAGAAATCACATTTATAGATAGATAGATAGATAGATATACTTTATTCATCCCCAAGGGGAAATTACAGTGTTTCAGCAGCATACAAACACAACATTCAACAAAAACATACAAACATGCATACATACAGAAAAAATATTTAAAATGTTATTCCTTTCTCTCTGCCCAGATGGGAGTCATTATAAAGTGCTATTGCAGTAGGTAAAAAAGTCTTTCTGTATCTGTCTTTCTTACAGCTTAGTTGGCGTAGCCTCCAACTGAAAACACTTTTTTGTTTTACCAGTACATTGTGTAGTGGATGAATTGTCCAATATATTGAAAAGTTTGTGCAGTATCCTTCTCTCCACCACCAACTCCAGGGGCTTTAGGGCTGACCCCAACACAATGCCAGCCTTCCTTATGATCCTATTTAGTTTGTTAGTGTCCCTGGTTGTAATGCCACCTCCCCAACATATGGCAGAAAAGAAAATTGCACTTGCAACAACACTCTGGTAAAACATTTGCAACATTTTGCTGCACACATTGAAAGACCTGAGCTTAGTTTAGATTTAGTGTGGACATCAAGCAACGAGATATAGCCTTGCCTTTCCCAACCAGATTATCAACTAAAAGTGGATTAGTTGACAATAATTTCCTCGAGGGTGACACCCACAGACTCCTGCTAACTATTACTGTTGTGTGTGTTGATTTTCTAAGGTACTGAAATGCATACATTGTTAGACTACTCTCTCAAAAATCGTTTGGCAATTCATGTGCCATGGGAAGAGCAGTGGGACTCCAGTGTTGTTTGTCCACACACCAAAAATGACTTTTCCCAACCTCACCTGCTGTTCCCTCCTGACACGTGGCAGGGGAGACTCTAACCCCTGGTAGACTGTGAACGCCTCAGCCATAGATATTATCTTGCCTTTTCAGGAACCTCAGATAACTCCTTTGAAACCAAAATCCAACTAAACCATCTCCATTGGTCTTGTGTGTACCACATCTCCTTACTTCTTCTACTACTACAGGTCTACGTACATTGTCTTCTTCTTCCTTTCAAAGTTTTCCTCCCTCACATCTTCACAGGGAATAGTTAGCTTTAGACAATGTGCTCACACGTTGAATACAACACCATTTCACTCGTGCAATACACTCTGGAACTTTTGATTCCCCTTTGACATCTATCAGTAGTTTACAGTCTAGTGCTCTGCCCCTCAAAATTCTTTGTCCCCGTCATTTTTTTGGCAAAGAGATAAAGGGGAATCGAGTGATTTTTACATATCTACATATCTCAAGATCACAGAGTACGAAAAAACCCAGAAAACAGTCAGTTTTACCTCTAGCCATAGTTGTTGCAGCCAGCTAAGTAGGCAGGCAGCTACAACTCTACACTTTGGAGTCATGTTCCTGAGCTCCCATGTTCATGCCCCCAGAGTGTAGCTAGGTAAAAACGATTGTTTTAACATCAACTCTTTTGTTCTCAAGCACACACACCAGTGATTATTTGATAACCTGATTTTGTCTCTAGGTGTAGCTGGGTCAAAAGCCATGAATAATTTAAACAAAATAGTGTGGAAAAAATCGAGCCCTTTCAAGAATTATAAATCAGATTATGGCCTATGCAGAATACACAATTGTCTTTTACGATTGACCATGTCAGACTAGGTGATCAGAAAACCACACATTTTTGCTTCTTCTTGGTCAGATGATTGGTCACATTACAAGATCATGTAGCCTATCGTAGCCTTCTCGTCACGTCATAATGTCAGTGTAGTGTCAACACGGGAGTCGTAGGAGATTCTTAGTTATGGAGTCGGGGAATATCACAGACAATAAAACACATTGTTGAATATGTCACATTACAAGACGAATTCCCTGCATTTGACGGCTGCAACAAACTTGTGTATATAATCTGCATAGGCCATTAAAAGCAATAGTTAGGTCAGCGTGTTCACCATCTTGCAGGGCCACACAGATCTGGCTGAATGTTACAATGTAAACATGCATTAAATTCAGCTAGATTTGCTCTCAACTCAAGCAAATAGACCCTAGGTTGTGTGTACAGTGAACCATTCCTTTAATGTTTGATTATGTTTTGTTGACAGTTAACAGCAAGTTAACTGTTAGTTGCTGGAACCTTTTTGTGAGGATTATAATCAGGTGTCCAAGTAGAGAAGCAGCTGGAACCCTACAGTTTCTGTAAGGATACAAAGTGATGGACAGTGAAAACTACCACACAGGCACCAGGCTTACAAATCCTGGCAGTGACCTCACAAAATTGTGGTGACCTCTAGCACATTAATGTTGTGGGTCACATCTCAGGTTTTTCAAATTTTGAAGAAATATTTTTTCCTCAAATTATTTGGAATACACTCCCATTTCCGTCTATTGAATTTCCCTGCCATTTTCAAACAATTCTAAAGTGAAAAAATGTTGAAGAAATATTTTTTCCTCAAATTATTTGGAATACACTCCCATTTCCGTCTATTGAATTTCCCTGCCATTTTCAAACAATTCTAAAGTGAAACGAACGTATCTCCAAGGCTGTTAATCCACTCAAAAGAAAATCAAAAAATTGAATCTGGATTAAAATGTGGAAATCCCATAGCCTAGAAATTTAGATGCACCCTAGCGGCCAAAACTATTTTTGCCTAATGGGATGGTCTAGGGTCGCACCGTTAAAGGGATATTCCGCCATTTTTGGAAATACGCTCATTTTCCACCTCCCCTCGAGCAAAACAATCGATATTTACCTTGTTCCCGTTCAGCTACACTCTCATCTGGCGTAATAATCAAGGCAACTTGCAAACGTACCATAGGCGCAGTGATATCGTACGCAGCATCTGAAAATAGTCCCCATAGACAACAAGCAGTAGTAGTGCCAGTAGTTTGAAAGTTGCCTTGATTATTACGCCAGATGAGAGTGTAGTTCCATGTCAAATCAGCCTAGAAAAACGGCAGGTTTCATTTTCAGTTGGTCTTATTGCACTTTCTAATTTGAGAGGAGACACGTTTTGAATGGGAAAATTACCAGAAATCTTAGTCACTTTTAAACATGAAGCTAGCAGGCGAGAAGCTAATGGTCTAATCCGATTCAATGATCTATGCTAGGCTGAAGCTAAAAGTTGTATCGTCAGACTCACAGAATGGCTGGATGAACGGGAACAAGGTAAATATCGATTGTTTCGCTCGAGGGGAGGTGGAAAATGAGCGTATTTCCAAAAATGGCGGAATATCCCTTTAAGGCCAAGCCTGCCTTGGGCACCAGGCCAGCCTGTTCAATCAGAACGCTCTATCTGCGTACATAGTCCTTGAGCCCGCCTTAGCACAGTGACGACAGAGCTCCGAGGTACCTTCGGCTACCGATATTGACGCCAAGGGGCTTGACCATGCGTCCTCGTTCGACGAGTTGGGTGTGAGACCGTGTTGCAACAACCATAGAGAACAACAAAAGATGGATGAGGCTAACAAAGCGAGCTCGTTTGAATCGGCTTTGGAAGAGTTAGACTTGGGCTTTTCTTTGAAGGTTGAGCAGAAAGAAGCACTCAAGTCATTCGTTTTAAAGAAGGATGTATTTGCTGTTTTGCTGGCCTATTACATGCAGAGTAGTTTGAAAGACACCGGTTCATCCCACCCACAGGCTTCAGCTCTGTGAATAGTCCGACTCCAGACTATACATTTCTGTATAGTTTGGCTTGCCAGGCTAGAAATCCCATGTTTTGCTATCCAAGATCACCTGATCCATTTTTTTTTAAGGAACATTGGAGAATTTAAGCAGAAATTCAGGATTTCCAAATCCCTTTTGCCAGAGCTTTAAATAGATCCAAAGCCAAGTTCAAAGTTTTGATAAATCTAAAGGGCAAGTTTAATGCACATAAAATGTAGGATCGGATTACATGATCTGATCTTATTTCGGAATCCCTCTTTTGCTTTTGAAAAACCCATGTCCAAGATGCGATCCAACCCGAACCTTACCCAAAATTCCACTAGATTACTTTTGAAATACTGTACTGGGCCCTGGGGACTGGCAGCTAGCGGATTGTGAGGAGATGATTGCTGTATGTGACAAAAAATGTTTTAGTTTAGAAACCGCGTAAAATTGCTTAGAGCACCTTTAACACACACAACAAAAGATGCCAGATGTAGCAGCATACTCGCCATTGTACTTGTGATAGCAAGACATAAACAGACAAATTAACCACATAAAAATGACACATAGGACAGAAGATACCTGACGAAGCGGCGTACTCACCAGCGTACCCATGACACCAAGACATAAAAAGAATTAAAGCAGCTGACACAGACAAATATCAACACTTAACCCTTACGTGCCTGACCGTTCTAATCAGTCCAATGACTGATTTTATTTCTGAAGCTACAAGTTAATATGATTGTTTAAGAGGTTTTTGGCGTGAAATTTCTTGAAGATGAGTCATGAAAATATAATGTCACTTCAGTCTGTATGTTTGACACAGACAGCTGGACGCCATCTGCACTTTGGAGTTTACATCGACTGGACACCACACAGCTGGATAAATTGAGGTAATCTATTTTCTAAATCGGTTCTAGATATGGTTCGTCTTAATTTGTAGTCCTTAAATCATGTTATTTGACAGGAATATGCTTTCTCATCAATGTCAACATTATGGCATAGCGGGGCTATTGTAACTTTATAGCTAGCTGCATTACTCTGAACTATTTGTAATATTCTTTGCTTCTGATGTCAGTTATTTTTATTTAACAATTTCATTTAAAAGCCTGAAACCTTTATATAACCTTTAAGCAAGTAACTAATTTCCATGTTAGGTAAACATAATGGCCGGGTTTCCCAGATTTGTTAAGAAGCTCTGAAACATAAATAATTAAAAAGGAACTATATTGGGAGCTCTCCGGTGTGCAGATTTTTACTTTTGGTCTTTGAACTGTTTTTTGATCCCGCACCCAAAGAATTCTGGATGTGCATGATTAAACTTTGTTGCAGAGATTGTTACACAGGCTTATTATACGGCTCTCTAGAATGTTGAGGGAGCTCCCATTCACTTTGAATGGGCCTCCCCAACGTTCTGAGGTCAGTTATTTTTGCATAATCACCGCTCCGAAGGTATAGGCTAATGACCGCTGCCAATGGCAACGGGTTTTGTGCTTTTAATTCACGTCTTTCATATCAATCCGCAACAAATATAATCTAGTCTACGTTCGCTAGTTGCAATGGAATTTCATTGAAACTCGGCTACTAAGTATGTTGCCAGGCAACACCTAACAACTGTCAACTGTGGCGAACTATTTATTTTGCTAGTTCTAGCGGAAGCCACGAAACGGTAGCCAAGTCATTGCTAAAGACACATTGAGTTACGTTTCTTTTCTCGTTTTGGCAAGTAGCCGTATAATAAGCGCGATAATGTATAGAACGCCGGTCATTATAAAATAATTCCTGACAGGATGAACAGAACCCCGACGCGCAGCGCCCATAGTACGCTTGCAACTTTCCTTGATTATTACTCCAGAATGAGAGTGTAGTTCCATGTCAAATCAGCCTAAATCGCCAGGTTTTATTTTCAGTTTGTCTTATTGCACTTTTGAGTTTGAGAAGAGACAAGTTTTAAATGGGAAAATTACCGGAAATCTTAGTCACTTTTAAGCGTGATGCTAGCAGGCGAGGTGCTAATGGTCTAAACCGATTCAATGATCTATGCTAGGCTGGAGCTAAAAGTTGTATCACCAGACTCACAGAACGGCTGGATGAACAGGAAAAATGTAAATATCAATTGTAGAGGAGGTGGAAAATGAACTTGATTCCACAAATGGTGGAATATCCCTTTAAAGCGGAGCAATCAAGAATCTTTGGTTATACTGAAACTTTGGTTGTTAGTGATTGGTTCAAAGGAACTCAAATTATTTTAAACTTCAAACTAGTGCCCGCCCACCTTGAGGAAAATGTTTGCCAATGGAGCTGGGCCTGACTCTTTGCCGAAGAGAAGCATAGTGAAACGCAGGTTATACCCACTGAAATATATTTTTGGTAACTTTGCTGATTTGGCTTTTTTGAAAAGCTCTTCAATTGGAATGAAACCACTGGCCGCTGGTTTTCACTTTCCCTCCCTATTTCTCTTCATGATGACATGCTGGTTGTACGCATATCAAAGCTGAAAAATCTGTGGGCTGTCTTCCGTCTCTGTCGTGAAATAAATTGGTCGATATTTGTACTCTCAATATGTCGTATAGAGAGCATGATGTAAAATAACACATTCTGTCAGAAATGTTCTTATTGCCTTTGTCAGGTTGTCAGCTCGCTATACAGTTTAATCAATAGTGTACTAGCTTAGCTAGCTAACCTCTGTATAGCCTAAGTGACACAAACATCAGATGCACTTGTCTATGTTGCATTTTTTAAAGATGTTATGACATGAAATAGCTGTTTTACTTCTTTCGATATGTAGTTAAAGAAAGCATGATGTGAAATCACATATTTTGTCTTTATTGCATTTCATCAGTTCATCACTAGGTGAAATGTAATCTGTGTTTTACTTGATGCCAGTCAATCAGCTTTATGGTGGCTAAACCCTTGTGTAAGGTGTTGTGTAAAAATGATTACATTGTTTGGTTTTGCTGTTGTTTCAGATGGAGGGAGTGGAAGAGACGGACAGTGGCCTGCCATCATCCTCAGTTTGGTTAAGTGGGCAAAAAACAAAAAGACATGAATGATCGAAAATAATGTCTACATGGAGTGAAAACGTTTAGATATACAAATAGATAGAAAAATTCAACAAGACAATGACAAAATTATGAAAATCAGAAAAAAATGACCTTTAGCCCCCCCTTCCCCCATAATTTGCCCTTTTCTTTTGTCCATTCCAAGATGTGTTTATGTAATATTGTTGTCTTTTGTAACCAGTCGGTAGCAGTGTAGGATAAGGAATAGTGCAGTTCAACTACTTAAGTAAATTAATATGTGAGAGGGAAACAAAGGAATCAGTGTGTAATGTGCGAAAGTTGTGATCTTTGCAATTCATGAAATAAATAAAAACAACCGTCCAACATCTTTTGCTTCAAGTGTGCAATATGTCTATTTAATTCATTAGCACCAAGCGTGTCAAGCGTATCATTTTTAAGTATCCTCTGGGAACACTTTTGTTGTCTGAATTTTGTTTGTGTTGTGAATTTGCAGCGAGTTTATGAGTCTTGTTTGAATTGTTACTCAGTGCATTTTTCCAAATATTGTGCATGTGTTGTCACATTCTATTTCAGTTAACTAAACTGGTTTTGTTTTTACTGATAGTTTTTGTCTCAGTTTTCATTAAGTATAATAACCCTAAGGGGTATTTCACAAAATGTTTTGGCTCGGTTAGCCTTGACTTGGTTTCACAAAAGAGATGGCACATACAGTAAGTTACCATGGGGATTTATTCTCTGCACCTAGCCTGGTCCAGACTAGGCTAACAGCCGAGATGAGTTTGTTCGAATGGTAATTAGGCTATGTTGTCTTATTGGTTCAATTAGCTATCATTCAAGTCAGACTATTGTGTGAATTTTTAAGGAGGTTTATTCCGGATTACCAGACAACGCTACATCAAGCCTCCCTTTATCACTTATCTTGAATTTCTTAATTTTGCCTTTGTGAAACACTTCTCTGGTTGACTGAATAATTTAAATTTGTTTACTGCAGGATAACTATACTGAACATGCACTCTTGTTTATTTTCCACTTTAGTCGCTGTGGCACTGCGGAATCAGAAAGTGACTTTGCCAAGGAGCTCCAAAGACATTGTGAGATTATCTGGTGGAATTTCCATTTCCCCTCTCAACGAGTTCACCATATGTTTTGAGATAGCTCGGTCTGCCCAGAGAGACATTGAAATAATTTTCTCTGTTAACAGTGCAAAGGGATATGAAGTAGCTTTTGGGAAGAGCCTTGGTGGGATGACACTGACCATAGATAACAAAGAGTGCTCTATAGACAGCATAATAAACAGTGCTGATTTCACCTCAACCATGAAGCCCTTGTGCCTCACATGGACAAAGACTACAGGAGTGGTCGCCTTACAGTTTGATGGCAACTATAGAACTAAGATTTGCGCTAACTTAAAGAAACGCACCCTAAACTTGCAAGGTCTTCAATTAGGAGCGGGAGGCAGTGGTGGTCAAAGTAGTAGCGAAAGTGATCAAAGTGATGAAGATGATGTTGGGAGTTTTGATGGTTTCATCTACAATTTCCGAATCTGGAGTAATGCCATGGCCCCCTCAGAACTGTCCTCCTTAACCTGTGACTCCATGGGAGATTTAGTCGACTGGGATAACAACTTCTGGGATATTCCCTCTTCCTACGCACTAACAGACAGTACAATGAGCTGCAGTAAGTATCCTATAATTCAATTGTTAAGCTAAGTTATACTTATATTGTGTAGTCGGGAATACCTGTAGGAAATTTGTCCTCTGCATTTTACCCATCCGGGGGTAGTGTGTACACACACCCACACCCACACACAAACACACACACACACACACACACACACACACACACACACACACACACACACACACACACACAGAGCAGTGAACTCACTAGGAGCTCACACACACTAGAAGTATACAATGGGCAGCCTGGGGAGCAGTTAAGAGGTGCCTTGCTCACCTCATCTGTGGATGTGGGAGAGTGCTGGTCTATCACTCCTCACCCACATCTTTCTTACCAGTCAAGGATCCAACTGGCCACCCTTCAGTCCCAAGTTTGAAGCCCTAACCAGTAGGCCTTTCATAAATAATGCAGGATGTTTTAAAGCAATACAACACAGCTAATGTATTGCCTTATAAAATCTGACAAACAAATGGTTGCAGAGCTGAAAAATAGAATGAAATATGTGCTTATTACACAATGTGTTCATTCATTACGCATGTGCAGATATGTGTGAGATGGTTAGCTGTGTGAGAGTGACCCCTGAATTCAGATGGAATGACTAATTGGCAACAAAATTGCCATATACATGTTGTCTTCTTGTCTTTTATTTCTAACATTTGTAAAGATTAAAACAGCACCTTTGTTCCCATTACACACCCTTTTTTATTTACCAAAACACAGGAGTATATATTTGCAGTATTGAAACACAAATAATTACACTAGTGATTCAGGCACAAAGTTGCTGTGTTCCAACATGGGCCACATCCGGCCCGCAAGAACCAAATGAGTGGTCCGCGGCGACATATTGTGGGGCATTGAATTCCGTCTGTCCGCATTGATTCTGTTATATGAGTCATATTTCTCATTCCAAATAGCAAAGTAACACCTGTGACAGAAAAAAAAATACAAAAAGTAGAAACGGGGCATCCGACAAAAGGTCTGCTCTAAGGTCACGCTGCATTGCACTGCACACCACCAGCTTCAGGTTGTGTAGGCCTAGTGTCAGGATATTCCAGTGTAGCCTAGCCTAATTAAACTGATTTTTGAGGAAAAATGCTCTAGAGAAAGATTACTCTGTGCTCAGCAATTCATAGGATCATCAAGCATTGCAACATCCGAACAGTTATAGTCACCTGACTGTTATATATATATATTTTAAGTACATTTTTCGGGGCGTTTTGCCTTTATTTGTATAGGACAGTGAAGAGTGAGACAGGAAGTGAGTGGCAAAGAGAGATGGGGTGGGATCAGGAAATTACCGCAGGTTGGATTTGAACCTGCGTTCCTGTGGGCCCAGACGTGGTATGAACATTGTAGCCTGTTGCACCACAGCACCCCCCGATCTTACTAATTCTAATCTTCTCTTTACAGTCTGTTTCCCTCATTGTGTACATATAACAACCCCTTCATCTAGTGGTGAGTTTGCTGCTAACATACTAATGAAGTTGCTTGCTTTATTTATGAGGGTGTATGCTTTGACACCAGAAGATAACATCCGTTGGAACATTAGTATGCTGGTAAATTATGCATATTGACATCTACTGCATTTTCTCAGCTTGAAATTCATTGGGCTATCACTTGTACAGAATGTGTAAATGCAACAACCCATTGTTAAAATATAAATGGCTTTTTTGGGCCTACCCGTTCTTTTCCCCATACAATTCAAACGTTTTTAAAGCTAGTTCTAGAAAAGGGACCAGCTGGCCAAAATAGAGTATGGTGAATCTCGATGTCCCTCCTCATGGACTCAAACACTTTGATGCATGTTCCCACTAACTTTGTGATGGCTTAGGGCTGTCCCACTGTGAAATTATGAAGTGCATGAGGTGCCCTTTCCGTAGGTCAGCATCTATGCAGACCAACAATGTTTTACATATGCTTACCAATTATTAAGTGTCAAGTTTTTATGCACTTGACACTTTAGTATTTATCTTTTTATCTTTCATCTTTCCCCCTCTCTTAATACTCACATTTCAGCCTTTAGCGGTCATTAGCAATTGATAAACTGTTTTTAGCTACTATTATTTCATTTATCACCATATGTCACTTAAGTCTTTGAGGGTTCAAGGCTAAGACCTTAGGGGGGACATTGAGATTTGGGGTGTGGGAGAGTCTACAGTGCATGCATCGAACATACTGTATATTAGCCGATAAGGCTGTCAACACAAGGCAATCGTATTAGACATATATTAATGTTGATTTATTTCCCTCTTTAATGTTGACTGAAAATGACACTACCACATGCCAAAAGGTTGTAAAACAATGGGTTAGAAACATGAAATCAAAAAAGAAGACAGTGTTTTTGATCCTTTGTAATGTTTTTATGTAAAATGGCTTGAAACTTCTTTATTTTTATTGCAAAAACTGCTCATCTAATAAAATCTGACCAAGTGTCATTAATCTTATATCAAGATAAAAACAAAACAACTAGTGGGTATTGTTTTCAGAATAAAGAGACCTACCTAGCATTTTCTCGTAAAGTCATTTGACTTAATTTAAAGAGTTTGACTTCTTTTAAGACGTCTCATACTGAAAACAAGCAAATTTGTCCTAAAACAAGCAAGTTTGGCTGCCAGTGCAAGTCAAAACAATCTCATGTTTCATACTAAAAGACAATACCAAATAGATTTTTGGATCTTAATATAAGATAAATGACACTTGGTTAGATTTTATTGCTCAGGGGACTACGGTGGCCCTGAAGTGCAAAACACAACGGCAAATCACAGAACACAACACAAATAAGACAACACAACACAAAAAGAGAGAAAACAGCCCCGAAGTGCACAACACAACGGCAAATCACACAACATAACACAAAAAGAGAAAATACGGCCCTGAAGTGCACAACACAACGGCAAATCGCACAACACAACGGCAAATCGCACAACACAACACAAAAAGAGACAACAACACAACACAAAAAGGGGACACCTACAATATTAACGCACCCAACCTCAAATTGTTGAATAGTTCCATTGGACCTAAAATGTGTCATAGATAGATAGATAGATATACTTTATTAATCCCCAAGGGGAAATAACAGTGTTTCAGCAGCTATACAAACACAACATAACTGTATACATACAAACATACATAAATTAAATTATTCACATGTTATTCCCTTCGCTCTGCTTAGTATATGTGCCTCTTGTAAGTTAACAATTCATGGTCACTTAATTGATCCATTTTCTCATCTGAATAAAGGTACGTCCAGTCCCACCTTGCCTTCACAAACCACCAGTTGCTCCTCACCAGGTGTGGGCTGCCCAGGTAAGAAACACTATTTAATCTCCAATAATCCTGTGAACTTTGCATTATGAAGTTGACATTTATTTTTCATTAATGTTGCTGGAATGTTATTGTTGTCAAAAATCACTTCTTTTGAAATTACATCAGCAAATTTACATTGGTGTTGTGCGGTTCAGAAGGGTGTTTAGGTAGATTGTAGCTGGCTTCCGATGATACCTTGGGCTATTTTGATAACCCTCTGCAGGGCTCTCTGCTCATTTCTGATGCTGTACGAATACCACATGATGATGCAGTATGTAATGCTTTCCACTGTGCACCGGTACAAGTTCACAAGGAGGTACTATGGCAGCTTGGCTAGTCTCAGTTTCCTCAGGAGGTAGACACCTTGTTGTGCCTTGCTGATGAAGGTGGAGGTGTGTATGGTTGAGGATAAGTCCTCCGGGTTGTGTGTCCCAGTGAATTTGAGACTAGAAACACTCTCCACAGGCTCATCATGGTCTGGACAAAGGTCCTATCTTCCACTCGGTGCATCGTGGTGCCAAGCACGACTCAACACTTGTTCCTATCTTACACCCAATGCAGTCATGATTTTGCCGTCAAGTGCTCAAGTTCACAGGTTGTCAAATGTACACTGGACACCCAAGGGTGTATCAATGCTAAAGATAGGTGTGCTCTGGTGCATGATCAAAAAATCACTATTTTAACACCACTGAAAATAATAATGCCACTGACCAAGAAAAACCTGGTCTAAAGTGAGAAGCGCTTGCAATGAACAGCTATTTTGATGCTGTCATACAATCTAAGTGAGACCTAAGTCTAGTCTAAGTCCAAGTCTAAGTCCAGGCAAAATACTGGTCTGCTTGGAAGAATATTCTTAGGATTTTTATTCAGTCATTCCAATATTAGAAATAGAAACATAAAACAAAACATACTGTACTAAAGTTTAAGATATTATCTAAAAGGAGCAATGTATGCAAGTCCTAATGTGGAAATGCCTGTCCCAAGCGTACTGCCTGCAGAAAGAAGCTCCTCTTCAGTCTTTGCAGTTCTTGCTGTGATGTAGACTAGTCATCTACCAGATGGGAGCCACTTGAAGAGGCTGCTTTCATGATCGGCTGTGCCCTAGATCTGCAACGGTTGTTGTACTGTAGGTCTCCTGGAGACAGGGCAGAACAGTCCTGGTGTTGCCTCCGCCGCCTGAGATGGTATAACTTTTACTGCTGTAAAATAGAGAGCATTCTGACTGGTGGCATAACAACATGGTATGGCAACAGCACTGCCCAGGATCTAAAATCGCTACAAAGAGTTGGCAGATCAGCACAGCGCAAGGACTGAGTACAATCCATCAAGGACCTCTACAGTCAGTGCTGCAGAAGAAAGACCAAGCGTATAGTTTCTGACCCCAGTCATCCCAGCCACTGTCTCCTCACCCTCCTGCCTTCTGGAAGACGATACAAGAGCATAAAGACCCGTACCAGCAGATACAGGGATAGTTTCTACCCGCAAGTCATTAGGATGCTGAACCGTCCTGGCAAATCTCCATAATGGCACTTAGGTTTTTTTCCCTCCTTCTCTCTCCATCCTTTTTAATAGTATCTATCTATTTCTTTATTTTTCTTTTTCATTTGCTCTTGAAGTTGGATGGACACTTGAGCACAAGGAATTTCAATGCTTATAAATGCTCATTTATGAGGACATGACAATGAACTTTGAACTTGAACCAACAACCATTGTGTCATCAGCAAATTTCACAATGGAGTTAGAGTTGTGGGTGACTATACAGTTGTAGGTGTAGTAGAGAGAATAGAGAAGTAGGCTCAGTGCACATCCCTGGGGGCACCAACACTCCAAGGTGTGGAGCTGGTGCAGTGTCGCAGACAGCCTGTGTACTAACCTGTGTTGAATTGGGTGTATGAGCAACATACTCCTCATACTCCATTGTGCTCCCACAACACTCCACAGATGGTTAATTCAGAATGGCTGAATAATATTGAATTAATGTTCTAACATTTCTCACAAGAATTTTATTGAATAGTCATTGACGGAAAAGATGGAGACATCACATCCAATTTATAGAAGGCGAAAGCATGACACGCACCTACGTGAAGGAATGAATTAGTTAAATAGTTCAGTATTAAAATACCTAAATAACAGTATGTTTTCAATTTGTTAAGGCTCATTATAAAGTGCAATGTGTCAACCTTTGTAAACTTCAACAAATAATAATATGGCCAGTGTAATGCATGGGGGTATTGTTTGATACTTGATGGATTTTCTGATTGCCTTGGAACACCTTACAGTCTAACAGTAAACAGTGGCCCATATGAGAGTCTTTGGGTCCTAATTTGAAAAAAAACATAATCAACTTGCATGAACAGTGACGAGTCAGTTCCAATATGAAAACTGATATCTATGGTTTTGGAATGAGAACTTTACTTGTTAACACAGTCTTTGCACTTTTAAACTATAGGGCCTTTTAACTGCTAACAAAAAGTCAGGCAGCACAAAAGAGAAAGTTGGGAGCGTAACAGCAAAGCCTGCTATAAAGGCAAAGGGATTTGATCCTTGAGAAAGTCAAAGACTGACATTGTACAGCATTGCAAATATATATAGTTTGATTCTTTTTCAGATTCATATTCTTTTTTTCGTAAAATATTTCATAAAGTATCTTATTCCATTAGATGTACATTGGGTAAAGTCCACTTGTGTCAACTCTGTTTATATACGGATGACAGAAAACAGAAAATCTTGTCTTTATCTCAATGTCATACTTGGTCAATGCCAAGCCTGGTTAGTGGAACATTTATTGTACATTGAGATTATTGATAATCTATTGTTATTATACTTCATTGCTATTTTCTGCCTACAACAATTGAATTCTAAACTGACTTTCCCTCCACTTTTTTATCACCAGCTTCATTAACCCCTACCACCTTATCCAGTGTCACAACTAACATACTTGCTACTAATGAAGCAACATATGGTAAGAATTTTGATAAAGTGGCGTGCTTCTGGTTACTGTTTCATGACCCAGCTCTTCTTCAAGTAAAAGTTAATTGATTGTCTTTACCAACGTAAATCTGCTGTTTATGTGGAGAACACGTTCTCTGTCCCTCTGCTCTTTGTAGCCTACTGTACATGTAGAAGCATACAATACTAAATATCTGTTAGGATCGTTAGATGACTTAAGATTAACGTTGTTGTGGTCCTCAACAAAAGACTATGCTCTACATCTATAAACCCTAGGTTATTAGACTGGAGTTGTCTGTCAAGTTGCATTCTGAAACAACATTCTAATGGTCCAGCTTTACTAGTTTTACTTTGTTTTTGTATGATGTCTTGTATAAACAACAGAATGAAAAAGCAGATTCATACAGTATTTGGCATACAGAATATTCTACAACAACATAATAACACTACTAACCATCTAACCATGTGTGTACCATCGATAGCTCAAACAGCACCAGTTTCAGTCACCACTAGTACACCATCCATCTCCAGCAGCACAAGTAAGATGTCACGTGAACACCTTCTTAACCATAATTTATCTAATTAATCAATTTATTGACCCATACTTTGCAAACTTTGATATATGGTTATTGTATTGCAGCTTTGCCATTATGTTAATGTTAATGAATGAATGAATTAATTAGCTTTACATTTAGGCTAAGTATTTTTTATATCTGTAATGTTAACTTTAATTGTTAATTATTGTTCTAATGTTGCAAGTCACTTTGGGTAAAAATATCTGCTGAATACCATAGCCACATCTATAAAGTATGCAATTTCCTTTTTATATACCAGGGTAAAGTACATATTATCTAAAACGCTCACAAAAAGTAAGGAAACTTGACTTTGGCCCATTATATCTCCACTTTAATAATACCCATCGCTAAAGTGTTTTATGTCATTTTCATCGTTTATTAGTCACCTCCTTTACAATGAGCTACAGCTTGTAAGCATTGGGCTCCCATAGAATGAGCAACACAAGCAAACGTGTAAGTAGTGCCAGCGAAAATTTTTCCAAAATGGCCTGTTATGCTGTTGGAATTCACCTTTGTTACTTCAAGCACTGACGATTGCACTCTCCCACAGAAATGAGGAAAACAAAACATGTTAGGCATACATTCGTTCATTTTATACTCAGTGTCAGGGTCCTCAGTAGCGTGTAGAGGATCCATATGCAGCCACAACAGCTTGGCACCTTCTTCTCATGCTGGTCACCAACCTGGCTACATTCTGCTGTGGGATGGCATTCCATTTTTTCAATATGGATCTGTTAAGTCAGCCAACCTGGTTCTGTTGGTGACTCTGGCGCGTACAGCACGCCCAAGCTGATCCCACAAGTGTTCAATTGGGTTGAGGTCTGGACTCACGTCACGGCAGACCATTCTATCCTCTCCACTCCCAAATTCTGGAGGTATAGTACTCTCTGATGATCCCAGCTCTATGGGGGCGAGCGTTATCATCCTGGAGGATGGCATTTGGTCCCATATTCTGGAGATATGGAATTGCCATTGGCTCCAGAATCTCATCCCAGTATCTAAACTCACCTGGTAGCACTTGAAACCCAAAACGAGATGTCTGGCAGCAGAACCCTATTACTGGCCATTTTGGCACATTTTTGGTTGGCACTACTCAGACATTTGGCTGTATTGCTCATTCCATGATTGCCCTATGCTTACAAGCTATACCTCATTGTAAAGGTGACAAATCAACGATAAAAATGATATGAAACACTTTACTGGTTGGTATTACTAAAGGGGAGATATAATGGGCCAAAGTCAAGTTTCCTTACTTTTTGTGAGCGGTTTATATTCATTCTATGTACTCATCTATATTCTTTTGTAAATAGTAACTATATATACTGTACGTATACTATATATTGACTATAAATAATTAATCTGAATATATTGATATGTTTGTGCCTTCTGGTTATCAGTTCAGACACCCACAACACATGTAACCACCATTAGCATGACTTTAAAAGCAAGCACTGGTAAGCATTACCATTTGAAATACTTATATTAAGAACATGAATTTTCCTTTTGCTTGATGAGTGGACACTGTTGAAAGTAAACTAAAAAATAAGACTACTTCATCTGTCATTATATTTGTTCATATTTTAGAGACTGATTTGACAGGTGTGGGTAGAGGCCAGACAATAGGTTTTACAGTTTCTTGTTTTCTAGCTTTGAATTTAGTTCAATCTATCCTGCGTTGACAAATCTCCACTCAGTGTCACTGATCCAAACATGCACACAAAGCAATCCAGCATAATTTGTCGATGACAAAACAGCTGCAATGCTACTGAGCAAGCTATTTTAATGTATAAGTATAAAAATGAATCTCAGAGCATGCTGACCTGGATTGCTGGTTGCTGGATTGTCAAGGCGTGCTTGAGGTGTGTAGATGCAAAATTTAAAAACTCACTGTTGAGAAAGAATGTTGGCAGCTGCGAACAAAGTATAGGCCATGGGATTATGACTTCACATCAAGTTAAAGGTGAACTATGCACGATTTTTAGCTTAGTTTGCCTTAACTGATCAGCTTCGGGGTCATTTGAATGGTTATTTGACTTATTTCGGGTTGAATGATGGCTGTCTCGCTTCCCCCTAGCGCCTGTGAGTGGAAAAACCACACTTGCAAGTTTGTGCCACTGGGTCGGTGGCACTGACAGACAGAAAGTTTCGCAGCCTCGCAATCATGCTCATGAAAAGGCAGACTGACCAATTGAGTATTGTTGTGAAATATACACGCTAAAGCTGTAGGGGAAGCTCTGCAGAGAAACTTGCAAGCGTAAAATGAGAAAACAGTGAAGAAATCGGCAAACCTGCATAGTTCCTCTTTAAAACTGAAGATGCACAGCTCCAAAATCCGAAGTGGATGATTATAACAGCGTTTCACTATTTAACAATGGAGCCTCATGGATAAGGTAGTGTCGGGAAATATGCCACCGTGTGACACTGTAATGTGGAAAATAAGAATCCGTATCAGCTTATTAAGCATTAAATTTGATACTGTAATGTTAATTTAACATTCTTTGTAACCTACCTGTATTTAGAACTAGGCCTTCTGACGATATTGAGCAATATGCTGTTTTACCTTGTTGTGGTGCTCGACCTTACAGTTTTTCTCAAATGCTAAAACACATTTCACAAACGTTTCCTCCATGTTCCCCAATGTCTAAACACAATACCCTTTTTCTAAAGCTACATAAGCACAACCACACCTTCTGACTTCAAAGCTAAAACTTTCACACCAAAAGAGCAGCTCGAAGCTTTCAAAAATGTAAACACTATACACATCATTACACACTACAGCAAAACAATTGAAAACACAACGCTCAATTTGTGAGAAGGTTCTTTGTTTCATAACTGCCAATGCATATTTTTAAATACTTTAGAGTAACGGATCTTCTTAGATCTCTGCAGAGGATTAGGCATTTGAAGAGTTCTTTTCCCAAACGCTATAATCCACCATTTTACTAATGAATTTTCATAAATATATTTTTTTCAATTTAGTTTTTCAAGTAATCTCAGTGAAACTGTATTGGGTTATGTTTAGTTACAGTAATTTATCTTTACTCAATAAAAACAAAACAACTGCATTTTTATTACCTGAAACACACAATTACTGTAAATACAGTAACATGATTTGTTACAGTACAGTAATGTCTATAAAATGGATTTATAGCGTTTTGGAAAAGAGCTCTTCATTTAGAGTTGTGAGTTTCATATGAAGAGTACAGAAAATTCTCTGAGTACACTACTGTAACACAACTCAATGCAAAAAACAGAATCTATTGCACACAACAGTACTCTTGAAAACGTGATCAGGGTGTGACGTTCTTTTATTTTCTTCATTCACACCACACACGCACGCACCACAGTCACTGTGCGCATTAGCAACAAGTGTCTTCATTTTTGAGTCGTTGTGTGTCATGAATGCCAGGTGTGTTCATTGTGTTCAGTTATTGCTGACTGTGGCAAGCATTTTGCATCACATGAGCTTTCATTTGAGAATATGTTTTGCAACATGTGTTTTAGCAAGGAAAAATGTGCTTAGATTTATGAGAACGGAGGATTGTGTTTTGTGAATTGTGTCTTCATGTGAAATGTGTTTATGGTATTGAAAAATTGTGGCTAGATTTAGTAAATGTGTTTAGACAACTGGTCATTTGGTTTAGAGGATTGGCTTTTGTGTTTTAGCATTTGAGAAAAACTGTAATACAGCCCTCAGGAGTGCGTAGCTGAAAAGGTGCTTATGCCAATGGCAGAATGCGCACAAGAGTTGTATACTGTACATAAGAAACGCCCAGATTTTGGGGTTGCTCCTCCCAAAATGCATAAGTCCCTCCATTGAGCATATAAATTACAGATTTAAACAAAGGGGGAAATTGCAGACTGAAATGCGTGTATTTAAGCTTCTTTTTTTTTTACTTGCGCACCCGTCCGCACATGGAAGAATTATTGATGTACACAGTTTCAATGTTGTACCATGGTTCCTTCATAGATACATAGAACTTCAAACTTTGATAGTGTACTTTGATAGCAAATTGCCTGGGTTTGTGTTCAGTAACATCAATTCAGCAGGCATGTTCCATCTTGCAGCGATGCACAAATGTGGCTGAATCTTACAATACAAACATGCATTGAAGTCGTATGTGCCCATTGATTTGATGCTACTGGAACAGAAAGCCAGGCAATTTGCTTCCTTCAGATACAGTTCTTGTTATAACTTTTCAATTTCAATTTCAATTTCAATTTAAATTCGCTTATAGAGCGCCAAAACATTACACATGTCTCATGGCGCTTTACAGAGTAACCTCTCTGTACACTTTTAAAAGTTTACAATACTTGGGTTTGTCTGCAGGGACCCTCACCACACTACTACAAAAGTGTAAATATTTTGAACATTGTCAGTGTGAAATAGCATTTGTTTTCTTTATGTGCTTGCTGGCCCCCTTAGCTTTCACTATAAGCACATTCGGTCTTAATGCAAAGTCTTGCTCAAAACTCTTTGACATCATTTTGCCCTCAATAATTGAAGTTGGCAACCCGGATGCCGAAACACTACTGACTTTGTGATCAGTAGATAGGTGGAGGGTGGCGCATCAGGCCAAAGCACACAATATGTAAACATCAACTTGTTAATTAATATAAATAGACTCTACTGTAGGTTGTCTTTACTTAGGAATTGCACTGTAATGTTAAGGTGTTAAGACTCCCAAACTTCACCCCACTTTTTTTCCTTCCCCAAAGAGAGAGGCCACTTTGGCAAAGTATTGTAAAAAGCAGTTCTTATTACACATGTGTAGGTACACATGATAGCACTTGATATTACATTTCTTACATAGGTTGGTGCACTGTGCTTCATTATGTTGATACACTCGAACAATGACCCGTGAAACGAAGTGAATATTGACAAATTTGTTATATGTCTTAACTGTCAGTTACATTGTATTATTTACCATTTCTTACTCAATCGATAACTTATTGTTGCCGCAGTCAGTAACACTATATTTCCTAACAAGTACCATATTAAACTGATATAACTGCCTCAAATCTTAATGTGAAGAACTGAAGGCATATGAGATTATGCATTTATAAGAATACCTGATTTTCAATATGTCAGCACTTAACATGCAACATGCTTTTGTGATTTGATTTTGTTTTTACCCTTGGTGGCAGTATCTCCCACAAGTGCCCTCACTCCAACTGTTAACCAGCCTGCCTCTATTACTAACCAGAATCATGAGGGTAAGAAGAATATGAAAATGTCAACATTGAAAGAATCAAGCAGTAAAAAGATATCACATATCATTCTTTGATTTTCTGTTAAACGTTCTCTGCTTACATGGTGCACACATGTGTATTGTCTACTGACAGATTTAACCAGATGTGCTTACCCTGTGTGTCATTTGTTTCCCATTCAGTGAGGGGTATCAATCTAATTTGAATAAGAGTCATTACTCAATTATTTGATATCATCCTTTCATGTTTTATAGCACAATTTCTGACAGTGATTTTATACATGGTTGTCTTCTGTCAAAAAACACCTCGGTAGATAGATAATGTGTACAATTTCATGTTCCTATTCCTTTACATAAAGTTTATTTAAGCCTAGACTCTCAATTAATTTATTTAGATGCTTCCAAGCTGTTCTTCTTATTCAATCTTCAATTACAGTATATTCACTTAATTTTGTTATTAAGCATATAATAGCAGATTAACTGTCTGTATTTTTTTTTCTTCAAAGTTGTATGTTTTTGTGGTATTGCTTCCAGAAGTGCTAACAACATTACCTTGTGACCATCAGAAATGTACAAATGGATCACAGCACAATTCTCAAATTTACTAACTCATACAATAAATAACAGATTGCTTTGACACTTTCACTTTCAAATGGGCTGATCCTGGATTCGGCAGAGAGACAAAAAATGGTATATTTGTGGTCTACACTCCGAGTCACTCAACGCCCCGTGTCACTGTCCACCACAACACAAGTGAGACTTCATGGCATCCCTGCTATCAGAACCTCCAAATTCTCTTTGGGTTTTATTTCCACCCCACTTATTTGGCCTTTGAGGAAGAAGCAGGAGTCCCCTACCACTACCACCCAGACGCAAGAACAGCCATTTGCACGTGTAACTAAACCACCTGCCCCACAAACAGTAAGCCCTCTAGGCACACCTCTAAGATCAGAAACATCAGCCGATATCAATAAATTGAAACAGACTAATTCTCAGATGGATCTATCATTGCAACAGGCAGATGTCCAGAATAAAAGCACAGATATTGAGTCTTTCCAAGTGCTATCTCTCAACAACCGTAAAAACAAACCTCTAGGCCAACCGATGGTCTTGAATGCTGACCAAGAAAACAGGACTTTGACTGAGGCACTGGATTATGCTTCTGGAATTGAACCATTTTTCAACTCTGACCTTGGAGTCAATCCTTTTGGCCTTTATGATTTTGACTCAATCTATTCACATGCGGAAAACATGAATTCTGATCACCTGGATGCTACTACCTACAATGATGTGTTAATACTCAGCAACCCGACACCTCTTCCTTCTAATGTGGATGAACTCTTTCATAGTCAATTTGAGCATAGTCATGATGCCATACTCCCCTGGGGTGTGACTGCTACTGTACTTCAAACCACAATGTGGAACAGGTGGTCTATTCCAATCAATTCAATACAGACTTTGATTTCAAGAGGGGCACTTATGGAGATGTATGAACCAAGCACCCACAGCAGGCAGAAAACTGACAGCAACTATATCTCAAGTGAGATCATTTTGCAAAATTACAAGACAGACTTCCATCTAATGAGTACACAGTCCTGGCATACAGCATTGTCTTCAGTGGAAATCCTCCATGAACACTCCAAAAGCATATTGACTCCTACACCAGTATTAGGTTTACTGCCTACCAACCATAAAACATCTCCAAAAAATGAAACTTTCCAGCTATTAGCTTTCAATTCTCCAAAAAGTAATGGGCCTTTCAGCATGGCAAAACACATTGTTTTGTCCCTACCAAGTCTTATCATTACAGAGAAAATGATTCAACCTCTTACTGATACTGTTCAGGAAAAGATGCCTCTCAACCCATCACAGAATAGGGAACCATTAGAGGCTAGTCTTACACACTCGATTTACTTCCAGCATGACCTGTTAACAACTGATGATCTAGTTCCTGCTCGGTTATATTTGGGACATCTCACTGCAATTGCTACTGCCATGACTCCTGACTCTCCTATAACATCAAACATGATTCCCTCCACGAGTGTCAGTGATTCCATTTTACCTTCATTCAGAAGTCATTTTACCTCTACTCTCAGTGATTATTTGGAAAACACAAAACCTGAAATCCCATTTGGTGAATTAAGCTCTAACTGGCCCATGAGTACTGATCTGATGATGCCAGACTCAACATGGAACTCCCAAAAAGATATACCTCTTACCTCAGATCTGTCACAGATTTATGGTTTTACAGAAACTCCAATGGTTGGGAGTAAAGACTATACGCATTATGCAAACACAAACAATGTGTCAATGATGACAGACAGATTACGCTTCCATATGTCATTTAACACAGTGTTGATATCAGGTAGGATGACACTGGATGTTTTGCCCACAGTTCCATTATCACCTCAAACAGGACTCACACAGAGTCATTCAGGTTTAGAGAGGTCTTTAACCAGCTCTGTCTCTTCTACTGATGTCAGTCGCAAACTCTCTTATATTCTTCTCAAACCATCTAAACCTCAGCATGGACATTTAGAACTATTTGACCCTATAGATGCGTCTATTGATCTTCCTATTGAGACACTGTCAACAGAAGCTGACCTTTCTCAACGTTCTCAGGGAAAATGGTATGAATGGGGTTTCAGTACATTACACTTGCCAGTCCACTCTGTCAGTATGACTCCTTTCACTGTTATGGATGCAGCCCACTCTACAACTGCCCAAGACTCAGGGCTGCCCAACTCCGAGTTGTCTTTGAATAGTGATGTGACACACGTCTTTTCATTTTCAAGGGACACTTCTCCAAGGATTATTAGCACAGTAATGGAGCAAGCCCAGTCAGCTGGATCTGTCTCCTTTCTACACACTGAAATAACAGTTTCTTCTCAGCAGAGCCACATTACTCCTGGAAGTCAATCAGCAATCCCATGGTTCCCACTACTTAATGGAACTGCCCCATCGATAGCAAAAAACAACACTTTCCCATCTAACACCAAGCTTACAACATCTATAAATTCAGGGTTATCTAATCAAAGCAGCGGGACACAGTACAGAGAAGATGGACATAAAGCCCCAGATCATCCACTTTCAACAGATGAGAAGTCAGCAAGCCAAATAGGACATGGCGACAATGAGGCTGCTGCCCAGGTTTCAACCACACTGTTTCCTCAGACTGTTGACAACCGTTCATTAGTCCACACACCGATGTCATTTTCCACTCTACCTGATAGAGTCACTGCTCTGGACACCACTGTGCCCTTAAGCACCACCCCATGGAGCTTTCCCGTCCCCTCTGAACTTGCATCCTGTCCATGTAAAGCACACACTCATGTTGTGTGTCTGTGTGGACTTGCAACCGGGAACAGTATGTTTTCCAGTAACTATAATTTAATTTGTGCTTGTAGTCTTAGGAATGGCGCTACACTTTTCCCAATGTGTGAAAAAATGATTCTCCTTTTCAGTAGTTCTAGTGGGATGATAACTAGCTTTATTTCCTTAATGGCCATTAGTGAACATTAACATTTTGTAGTATTTTCCAAATCAGCTATTCTAAGGTGGCTTGGGGGCTCTCCTATGGACAAAGAAGCTAGTGTTGTTACAGAGTACTATATTATATCTCTTCAGTTTTAGTTGTGCATTTTTTCTTAGGAGATTTCTAATTTTAGGACAACAATCTCTACAATCCCTTCATTTTACTTACTTTGAATCCATTTGAATTAATAGTCTGTTGTTTGTGTGACAAAGTTTTAACAGGTAAACCGAGAAGGATCAAGTCATTTTTCAAAATAATACATCAGAAGTCTCCTAAGATTAGTTTTGGCATGCAAAATAAATGTAATATACTGTAGATATACACTAACAATGCAACTTAAAACTTTTTAATGTATTGGTGTTAGTGGAGCAACTCTGTATTGTCAAGTGGAGCATAGCAGTAACATGATTTTGTGAAAGGCTGTAATCACACAGAAGAAATTAAATATTCTAACTGAAGCATTCGGGAAGATGTATCTAGCAATGTAGATATCACATAGAGATGCATTGTCGTCACAGACAATAGCTCCTCAGGTATGCTGCTATGCAACACGGACATTTAGTTGGGTGGTAGAATTCAATTAAAGTTATGCAAATAATCTGTCCTTTCTTTATTGCAGAGGTATTCTACAGAGCTGAACTTGTTTTCCCTCCATCGAATGAGCCTGATGTGACGGATCTCACAGAATTGGTAATGAAACATCTGTCTTTTTTTTATCTGCTCTAACCTGAGAGACCAAAGGTAAATTTAAAGTCTTGTTTTACAGCTCAAGTCCACTCCCCACTACTGGATACACTCAAATCATGTGAAGTGTGATGGGTGAGAGATTTTATTCACTATAATAAACTACATTTTCTTAAACTTGGATATAGAGTGCATACATCCACTAAGTCCTTTGAATCTGTAAAAAGAGCCTCTGACAAGGACCTAGGTTTTCATTCATGCCTGTTGATTGATTGTTTTGATAAGTAAACAGTACTGTCAATCTTGTGTGTCATGCAATATAAAAGGGTGCTACACTTTGTATTTTGTGAAGTGTGAAATTCTCTGGAAACTTACTCCGAGGGGCCTTGACTAACTTGCTGGGAACATTTTCCATCGGCCTGGGCCTTTCCCGCTACCCAAATGAAAGGGTTGTTTTTTTTACATACTGTAGGCATATCCCCTTTGTAAATGGAATAGGAAAACCTTTCTCTATACAAATAAAACCACATGCTGATATTAGAAGAGTAGACAACTTCAGATTTGGTGATGGGGTAATTTTCAAGCTTTTATAGCTTTAGGCTATACATGGACATGCAAAGAAAATGGTTGTAGTTCACTCGGATCATTAGCCTTAGCCTACGAGGTTATACATAACATTATCATTGAAAAATGTTTGAGAGACCCTGCTTTTGTGCTGTAGCGATAAAAAGTATGTATATGTTGCCTACATAGATCCAATATTCATCTAAAAGTATCCCTACTGAAAAAAAAAAAAACAGCGAGAACTAACCTCAAATTAGGCAAGCACAGTATTACACAGGGTGTGTCACACAAGGCTTGTAGAACCTGATAATACATTATCAGGTTCTACAAGGCTTAATGCTGAAACAGAGTTTTTGAAAGGTTTAAAATGATCAAGCCATGAAAACCAGCCAAAGAGCAAGCGCTCCTCCTCAAACAAAGGAAATTATATTTTGGTCTACCTATAGGCTCTGTGATCTGCATATAATAAACAGTTAGAAAGTTGACCCACATCAAAATACTGTAAGTTGTCTAGTTTAAATGTTATTTATATAGAACATGTCATACACAGGAGTAATTGAATGTGCTTTACAAAAACAAGAATAAAGAGTACATAAAAGCATAAAAGGGAAGTAGTTTGAACATGTTTAAAAATGCATCAAATAGAATAGGCACAACAGACAATTAAGAGAAAGAATTTCTGGAACACAGCCAACAATTTAACCTTGTGCTTCATCACAACTATAGTTTGGCTTAAATAGCTACAGTATAGAGCACCCAACCCAAAACATCTATGGCCATCAGACAGTTTCTCAACACATTCATTTATTAATACTGTGAAAAATCCTCTCTGCGCCTTTGATTTTCTATCAGCAAACAACAACCAGTACTCCCTCTCATGAAATTCATATTCTCAAGTTTTGGCATAAACAGTGAGAGGGATGAGGAGCACTCTGATTAACAGTTAGCAAAAGCGCCTGAGAAACATTGCTCAGAAAAGTTGCTCAGATGAGTTTGGAAACTTGGAAACTCACTTTGGAAATGAGTTGAGTTGAATTCCATATTACACTCCAATTATTATTATTATGATCATTGTCATTGTTATCAACAGTAAACAAACTCCAATTGTTTTTTTCATGATGATGGTGAAGATAGCCGTAGTCACTCTCCCCTCCATGGACAATATAGGCTACGACAACTGCAAAAGATAGCAGTTCAATTATAAAAAGCAAAAATATAATCTATTTAGACACCATGTGAGTCAAATCTGCTTCAAGTTTTAATAGGGTCGTCTTCATCCATGTTACACTTTGTTTCCTGAAAATCAGGCCCATAGTTTTCCAGCTAACAAATCAACTAATCATGCAATCAACCAACAGATGTGTGCATAACCTATTTGTACAACTAGAAAGTAAAGACTATTAGTGACTGATCTGTAATATTTCTATTTTGTTGCCAGGGGCAACAAATGTCAGGTGATTTTGGTTCACAATATGACCATGAATACAAGTGCCATAACAGCAGATATAAAGGAGAGGCTGAGGTCCTCAACGATGGATGAAAATGGATCAGTGTCAGTGATGGTGGAAACTGTTGGTATGACTTACTATTGACACTTTCTTCAGAATGGATATCAACTTCATCAGTCCTTTAACACTATGTATGAGGGGAACATGTCTTTTATTCTGATCACAGAAAACTGTCCAGAAGAGAAAGATCTCAGCGATGACCGTTACAAGTGGCTTGAGAGCAAACCCATGGAGACCGTACATATTCCCTGTTTCCATTTTAAGGACCAATCTGCCTCCAGAACCTGGTGAGACAAAAATTGGTCGTTGGTTTTACAGGTTTACTCAGGCACTATTACATAAATTAAATTAAGGCAAAAGCCTTGTAAAAGTATTCAGCCCCCTGAAAGTCAGTTTTTGTCTTTGTCAGAACTTTGTCTATATCCTCAATGGGTCCTAAAACCAAGTACTGTGAAGTACAAATCCTCTGTCTTCATATCTTTTTAAGACGTTGAAATTCTTACAGTTTGAAAAACACATACTATGTTTGGGCATTAATATCTTGACAAATATTTTTGATATTTTGATATTGATATTGATTTTGGAGAACTGTGCATTAAGTGTGATATTGAGGGTATATATTTTTTTCAATTTGGTATCATCTCTTCAAATGCATCCCCCACACACACACATACAAGGGAGAGCTGGCACGATACAGTGGGGGGAAGGAGAAGGGGAGGACGCTATAAAATGTGTGTGTATGATGAGCAGTGATTGACACTATAAATACGCACCTGCCCCTGATTGGTGCATCTGAAATGGGGGCATTGGATGTCTAGCAAATTGCACTACAAGCTCTAGGTGGGGCCAGATGAGCAGGATTCTTTTTAAATTATCTGCTTCATGTACTTCTGATCAAACATAGGGTCAGTGTCAGAAAGTATGACAAAGTTAGTTTTATAAGCAGAGTGCAAATTACCCGAACATAATTGCGGGGTACTGCTCATAGTTCGAATTACGTGGGTACTTGGGGTTCATACTTTAATTAATGAAGGTTGTAAAATAACACATTTTCAACAAGCCATATTGAAAATTTGTTATCAATAATCCTAATCCTAATCAATGTTCTCCATAGCTTTTTGTTTTTTTTCACTCATTTATAACTCGACGCAACAAGTCTACCTCTTCGTCAGTCCATGTACTCCCCTTAGCACTTACAGTAGGTTGAGCAGTACCTGGATATCAAGCAGCTGCTCAGTGGTGTAACTTACAGTAGGTTGCATGTCTGTAATCAAAACAGAGTTGGCCTGACGGAAGTGGCGTAATTACAACAGATTTTGTACGCCGAAGGCAAACAATGTGGCATGTGCGTTGTCACTGATGTGTCAAGATCAAGTCTGGAAACTTACATGAAAAGCCTATGAAGAGCAATGGTTGACAGTTACAGGGACATTCACTCCAAATTATAACTAAAACACACCTTTATCTTGTCATCTGTGTCTTCATCGTTTTTTTTTCTATTTTGTTACCAGAAGCTATCCTGTTGAATTACTTGTTGAATACTACTTTGCTGATTAAACAAATCCTGACAAACACTAACCCTGAGGTCTGAGTTAGAATGACTTTACGGCTTTATGGCTATGCCTTTTTGGCCATCATTATTTAAGTAGGCTACACATTTTGTAGTTCAGTGGTCATTCCATGCAGTCATACATTATTATGTAACAATTATATATTACTTGTAATATATCATTTTTATATACAGTATACATTATATTGTATAATAATCAACAGCATTTTTGTACTTTCAGTTTCATTGATTCACAAGATTTCAAATCAAAATGGAATGATTCAGACGCCGCCAACTGCCCAAGCATAAAGGACATTGAGGTTTCTGAAGGTACTGTAGGTTTAATGTTGCAGTGAAATTGTCAAAAACTTATTTAAATTATATGATACATATATTATATGTTTATCCTTTTTATCAAAATGTCTTTTTTTGACAATCCTATAGGATTCGTCCTATATGTTTGTTGCTATTGGAATCCTATGCGACTTTTTGAGAATGAAGTCTGATATATTCAAGCAACCATCTCTGACGCACAATTTAATGTAATTTATTGCTGTACTTGTAGATATTGAGTGCTTGTCTGATTTTCCGAATGTTGAAAAAGATAAACTGACATGATTTTGCAATTAAGACTACATGTTCAGAGAAATTTAGTCGGTCATCAATTATTGTGGCATCCAAGTTACATGTAGTTGGGGTCAGTGAAGATGAATCAAGCTGGATGTTAAATCTCTTGGAGAATACCTGTACTACAGTAGCTGTGAACATCCCAAAGCTGTTTTGGAGAGATTAAGCTGGAGGTGCTGATCATTCATCCAGATCTCAAGGTGTCTTAGAAGGCAGACTTTTATACAAATACTTAATTCGGACATGCCTTGATGCCTTGCTGCCACTAAATCCTATGTAAGAAGGAGGGATTTATTCCCCATTTCGGACAGATCCACAACAACTTGGGCATCGTCATTACGTCATATAGTATCAGAATTCATTGTATAAATATCAGACTTCATTGTATAGGCCTGTGTTGTACAGCTGAAAATTAATGACTGCTTCTGATTCATATATTTCATATCATTCAGCAAGTAGTCCATTCATTTGTATGTCACCAAGTAATATGTTGCTGAAATGTTAAGGTTATCTAATATATTACACATGCCCTCACATTATAAATGTATATTGCACTTCATCTCAACAGAGACTGCTGCAGATGTGGCTGTTCAGTTGGCAGACATTAGTAACAATGAGCTGTCAAATGAGGAGGTGTCTACGGTAGTTACTAAAGTAAAGGAGCTGGTTAATGTAGCCCGAATCAATAAAACTCTGGCCGAAGCTGTCGTAAACATCATCTCCAACGTGATGACCAGCTCCAGCCCAGCACAAGCAGCTGCCTCTGAAATGTTAGTACTTACACCTGCTACCAAAGAACCAAAAAGCTGCTCAGTTTTCCCCAGCATTTTGCTCTGATTTATTGTGGCTTTGTGGTCACAATTAGCTTTTTGTGTCTGTACACCAACAATGTCCTCAGATCATGCACCTCATTTTATAAATAACATTGTCATACTTAACTATTTCCCCTAACAAATAAACATATCTGAAAACCTGTCACAACAGTCATACACATGGTTTAAACAATTGCTTGTTTTTTTTTCTTTTTGGCCAGTGCTTTGAGAGCTGTGGATAACCTGGTTCAGAAGATTGAATTTGAAGGCCCGGTCTTCAGAACCTCCTCTAAGAATCTGGCTGTGGGTATATCCGCTGTTAATGCCAGTGAGTTCAATGGGACCACCTTCAGCGCTATTATCCCTCCCAATACTACAGAACCCGAGGTACCTGAAAAAACATCCACATATGAAATATTAAAAAGTTCACAAGCTGATGATGACTGATGGTGTAGTACGGGCACGTGTACAGATTAGAAAAATTCTAAATGTACGATCTTGAATTTCTGTAGAGAATGGTGATTAAAATATTTAGGGCCTACAATGTGGTAGCGCTGACTGCACCTGCAATTTTACAAAGCCCCATAGCCATGTGCTTTAATTGTCGGAATACTTTCTATGGTTATTGCAGTCGTTGTAACTCTTGAGGCCAAATGTATCAATCTTTCTCTGCATATACTGTATCTGTAGGGCCATACATGTATGTACTGTATGCAAAATCTATCTAAAAGTTAATCAGAAAACTCAGTTTCAGTGTTTGCATGTAGACTGCAAGTGTTGGTGTGCACAGTGTTCTATAACATTAATAATTGTTTTGTCATTTAGCAATAAAAAAAAATGGATGCCCATCCACTGATTAATGGAGGCTAAGGGAGCAAAAGCCACCTGGGTTTGCTGGCTCCACAGAAATATGTAGCAGGGTATCATTTGTATCGCTGTAGACGTTTACATTACTGCCTTATGATGCTTCCTAATGAAAGCATCTAGGGGAAAAAAGCAGAGGACCAAGACAACTTCCTCGGACAACACAGAGGGGCAAATCACGTTATACAGACAAATGATCTCTTAGACTAGCATAAAACATAAAATAAGGTTTGAAACCAGTTTAAAACATGATCAGAGAGACCAACCCACTTTGCTGATTGGATTTTTTTGAGAATTCTATTTTCGTTGAAGAAGAAGTAAAGAACTTTTTCAAGTACTTTGCTCAGAAAAGGTAGATTTCACGACTGCATTTTAAAAGCTACACTATGCTACATTTTCACCTTAATAACCTTTACGAAACCAATTTGATGGTAAATAAACTTGTAATAGGAAATTGAATCATTCACTTAGCATAGCTAAACAGCATATAGGCGTAGCGAGTTGATGCTGAGAAAACCAGTCATGCAACTTCAGGAATGACGATATTTCTAAATATCACAATATAGTATTGCACATAGCTGAAATAAAAATTAAATGTTCCTCCAAAGAGGTAGTGGAGTATTAACTTTACAATATTCTTTTATTATTATATTGGTGACATTCATCTTCGTTCATCTTTCTACTTTCAGATTAAATTCCTGGCAGAATCTGAGAATCCTCTGGCTGTAGTTACACTGCCAGCAACGTTACTGCGTAATCTAACTAATGCAAATATAGAGGCTATTTCCAGGATAAACTTTGTTTTCTTCAGCAAGACTGGTCTATTTCAGGTTTGTCTCTTCTTTGGTGTTTTATTCATTTAAGAAAAACAAAAAAGATCTGGTATTTATTTGGGTGATTCTCACAAAATCCTTAGTTTTGTTTGGTAGACAAACTGATAAAGAAAAAAAGTGGTGCAGCTTACCTTTTCCCAGATTTTGTCTGATTTGACACCTACACTATATTGCCAAAAGTATTGGGTCACCAATACCAACCTATCAACCTTCTTGTGTAATTTAATTACTACCAAGCAACCTCCACAGCAACCAGCATAGCAACCACCTTGTCTAACCTAGCAACACCTTAGTAACTATCTTTGCATTATCAGCTTTAAAGGAACACTTCACCGTTTTTTTATATGAAACTGTGTTATTCCCTTAATTAAGACGAGTTGATACATACCTCTCACATTTCAATGCGTGCACTCACTGGCTCTGGCGCGCGGCACAACTTTGATAGCATTTAGCTAGCCCAATGCATTCATTAGGATCCAAACAGAGATGAAGTTAGACGCGACCAAACACCTCCATGTTTTCCCTATTAACTCATTCACTGCCATTGATGTCTTTAAACGTCAATTTAGACACATACGTTGACTGCCATTGACGTCTATAGACGTCAATTGCATTTTTCAATGGGGAGGGCTCATGGGTGGGCTTGGGAACGATCTGGCAGAGTTTCAGGCTTGTAAACAGACTGTACTAGCGATCCGAACCGCTAGATGGAAGCAGTGCCATTTGGATGATTAGTATCTGCCTACAGAGTGCACATGCAGAGACATGCAACAAGCTAACACACTGAAGATCGACCACAGTGGATCTAGTTTGCACGCGGTGCAGGGAATAAGTATGCTTACTTCTTACATCAAGGATGGAAAACACGTGAACTGTGTGATCCATTTTCGTTGGATATTGCTATATAGACTAACAACAACTTTGCTAGTGCTAGCTTGCTAAGTCTACCGTCCTGTTCAGAGTCTATAGCGATCATCAGATTCCCTAGCAACCTTGACGAGACTGACGAGATAACAGTGCAATGGTGGTTGACACTACTGAAATGCTAACGTTAAAAAGTTGATTTTCACAAAAAGATCGTTTTCTCCATGTTTTGGTCAAAAACAGGTGTTTTTAGCAAAACTAACCCATGTTCTACGGACGATTACTAAAGAACGGAAAACGATAGATTTCACGATTTCCTGGTGAAATAAGAGTCTACTCTTTCATTTGGTACCTTCGATGTTTACATAGTCATAAAGCCCACCGTTCGGTGGATGTTGGAAAAACAGTCAAAATGCTGTAAAACGTCTGGCAGTATGGAGCACTCTGCACTGAAAATGGCTGGCAGCCAATGAGTTAAAATACAGTTACACGAGTAGTCACACGACCAAGTATGGTGAGACAAAATTAAACATGGTGCATTTCTAAGCAGGCAAAAGGGATAACTATATTGGCCGCGTTTCCCAAACACGTTAAGAAGCTCTTAACGCCAAGATCTTCTTTGGAGCGCCCTTAAGAACGCTGTGAAAGAAAATCGTGTTTCCCAGAGTCGCTCTTAGCTTAAGAAGATCTTTCACTAAGAAGGAAACGTAAGATCGAGCTGACCCACTCTTAACAGCCTTCTTAGCGATCAAATGCTCAGTGATCATAGCCTGCCGCTAGGGGCACCTCGATTTCTAGGCTTTAAGTGTTCAAGCTGCGCCCGGTAAATGTATATCCTCCACTTTTTTAAACAATAAAACAATTTTCAATGTTGCAATGCACTCGTGGCTGTGGACCACTGGCGCAAGAAACATAAACTTAAAAAAATAATAATCACACGTTTAAGTTTTCAACACATCTGCATATGAGTTTATAGCACTTCACATACAAAAAACAACCCTGTGGCATTTCACAGATATCAAGGAAACAGATGTAATTGAACTCAGCTGAACCTAATCCAATGAGGCTTCACCTGCTACTCTAGGCGTTGCCAAAGTCCGCGAAGTAAAAGCCCGGTTTACATTAATGCATATGTGCACCCCACTCGCAGGCCACATGGGACATACATCTTCTTTGATATATTAAAGTATAGACTAGCCTACATCACATGCCTAGCCTACTACCACACTATCTATAAGAGAGATGGGATGCGTCTTGCATGAATTAATATATGAATGGCCTGAGCTAATAAAAAATAGGCCTAGGCTATATTGATAATCACCCTGTTTTATCAGTTAGTTTGAGTTTTCTGGCAGACGTAAGAAGCCGCGACCGCACAGCCCAGGTTGCAGAAGTGCCGCAAGGGCGCAGCAAATTATCTTCAGAAACAATTCAATTCAGAAATATATTTAAGCTCACGATATTCACACCGGCCCAAAACGTTAATGGCCCACCGGGAATTTCCCGATTAGCCACCCGGGCCTGCACAAACACACACACACACACACACACACACACACACACGCACGCACGATACATGCGTAGACTAGTTGCACCTGTAGGGGCTCTGTGTGTGACTTGTGCGGTTATAAAGGGGTGGGTGATCGATTTGCCTGGCATCGATTGATTCAGTTTCAGCACCACCGAGGTGAACAGCTCTCGTTAAGAGCTTCTTTAGAAGCTTCTTTGGCTTGATCTTAAGGTTCTCCTAAGAAGGCAGTTAAGAACGCGTTTGGGAAACACCCGTATCTTAGCGCTCCTTCTTAGCGATTCCTTCTTTGGAGCCTTCTTAAGTCCTTAAGAAAGATCGCATTTGGGAAACGCGGCCATTGTGTGGCGGAATAACATTGGGAGCACTTAGACTCCATACTCCAAAGTGAAACTGAAAGTGCAAGAGTGAGGATATTACTGTGCCACACAATATAGTTATCCCTCTTACCTGCTTACAAATGCACCACGTTTTATTTTATCTCACCATACTTGGTCGTGTGACTACTCGTGTAACTGTATTTTAATAGGGCAAACATGGAGGTGTTTGGTGGCTTCTAACTTCATCTCTGTTTGGATCCTAATGAATGCATTGGACTAGCTAAGTGCTATCAAAGTTGCGCGCGCGCCAGAGCCAGTGAGTGCACGCATTAAAACGTGAGTGGTATGTATCAACTCGTCTTAGTTAGGGGAATAAAGTAGTTTAATATGAAAAAACAGTGAAGTGTTCCTTTAATGATACATGATATTTTACATCACGATTTTTGCATTTTCATAATAGCAATAACAGAGCACAGAGCACAAAGTGCTTTACAGACAAACAAACGAAGAAAACAAAAACGTAGTGCATTTACAGTACATGCACAGAGTGTAACCCAAAGCGCTCTACACAAAAAGACATCGATACGAAGACAAAAGATGCCGGATGGAGTGCCGTAGTTGCCAGCGTACCTGGGGCACCAAGACTTAATGTATAAAATAACAATGACACACAAGACAAAAATGCCTGATAGAGTGACGTAATCGCCAGCGTAGGCTACCCGAGACACCTAACGGTAGACATGAAAGACTGACAACAAACAAACAATTAACAAGTAGTAAAATAAAGAAAAAAAGAAAGAAAGAAAAGTCTGTGTCCAATTCAGTCCAAAAGTCAATAATAACGCATATGTGTCTTCAGACCAATCCGGAGGATTCAGCATTAACATTAGACCTTGTAGGCTGCAGTATTTTATTCCTTGATATTGTCGCTACGTTTACCAATGATCACCAAATACCACATGTTTCTTTTCTGTAACTGTTTATAGTACATAGTTTATAGTACCATATATTTTTTTTCCTTTTCCTTTTTTCTCTTAAATTACTAATATTTCCATCTCAAAGAACCCAAGTCCAGTTATGGACACGTTGCGGTAATGAGAAACTTCCTCTCAAATGTGAAAAAAGTATATATATGTAATTTGAAATCATGTCCGAAATAGTAAATGAAGAAAATAATTAATAAATACATTTTGTCCTTCTTATTTTGATGCTTCATGGCACCTCTTAAGTGTAATTTCGGAAGAATCACCCATTTACTATTATATGTAATTTTGTTTGCATCTTTTAGGATGACATAAGAAATGGCTTATCTTTGAACAGTTACGTAGTTGCCAGCAGTGTGGGCAATTTTTCAATCAGAAACCTCAAGGATCCTGTGCGAATAGAGATTGCTCATCTGCTGCATAAGGTAGCCTGTTTTTACATCTCAAGTCATACAAGCCCAATCATGATTATGTTGAGAAGTAATGTGCTTAATGTCTCTTCTAGTTAAAAAAGAGCATGAATCATGAAAATCACTGTTTTTGTATCTTTCAGCCAGATCCAAAGCGAAGTTGTGTATTTTGGGATTTTACCATCAAAAGTAAGTTACTTTTATCTGGCAATGATCTTTGGGATTGCAATTTGGCCTTTTGCCAAAAGATGCAAAAGTCACTAAGAACTGCATTTTGAGTTACCATCTATGCTTCACCAGTTTCACTGAGGTTCAATCACAACATCCTTACAGAGCAACATTGAACACCAAACACTCACCTAAGGCAACCCTGCAGCCATTGAACCAACAAATAGTCACACAAAACCATTGCATAAAACAACATCTGTACAGCAAAAACTGAAAACCAAATAGGCCTACTCACTTCAGGCAGCATCCGTACAAAACGGCAAAAGAACCACAAAATATTCACATAGACATCAATTACTGATGATGCGGCACATCACATCATCATACACAAATAGCAGAGAATATGAGCTCATACCGTACCAAGGCCTAAAAATGTCATATGAACATGACCCTGATAATGAGGTAATATTTGATAGTTCTGGAGACATGAATGTATACTTATTATACAATGTGTGAAAAAAGCAGGCATGAACTTTTTAAAAACAAAATTGCATGGTAGTTCTTGATACAGTAATTCCTACATATAATGGTCCTTTTTAGGTTTATCTACTAGTTACTAGCGCAAATAAATCCCTTCGAACTTGTTTGAAACCGAAAAACTTTTACCTTGGCATCTTGGACCAATGATCGAACAATTCCGACTGGAAGCGCTTCCACGTAGGATTCTCTTGTGTTCCCTGGTGTATCAGGCCTTCCACCTCCCTCCTCGGTCTTGACTCCTCTGGTTGCAATTAGATTAATAAATTGTCCTCGATGATGTAGGGCTTTGAATGATTTCCGGGGCACGTGATAGAGGGCCGAGGGCCGAGGACCAAGGAGAGAGGGTTGAGAGGAGCCCAGAGAGGTGATTCTCAGTAGCCTACTGTAGTAACCTGATGGTGTTTTTACAGGTAATTGTGTAACGAAAATACTTAGCAATATCAATACAACAGGTGCATGTTTTCACAAAGCTCTGTGACGCAATTGAAGGCAGTTTAAAATGATCAGATTCTGGCTTGCTGCAGGGAATCACGTGTATTGTGAGTAGCTTATTTGCTTTAATAATAACATGGCCTACTATAGAGTTTACAAATTATTTCCTTTAGTTTCACGTTTCCATATAATTTTTACCCCATTTTGAAATTATTTATTTATTCTTGAATTAATTAGATAAGATTTAAAAAGTTATCACCTTTCCAACATTGTCCTTTTCATCTCGCATACCCCCTAGTGTACCACAGTTTGGGAATCTCTACTTTACCACATTGCACACCATAGGCATGCTATGCAATTATACATGAAGAATTGCTGTTAATTTCATACCTTTTCAGGAGGAATGAGGCAATTAGCTAAAAAGGTAACAATACGTTTGGCCATGAGTCTGTATGTCACAATTATCAGCACCCATTAAAACAAAAGGTTACCAAAGCATTTACAAAGTTGTAAGTTCAGAGATCAAATTTGGTACATTTCTCTTAGAATCATTGCTATTTTTTTAAAGTATTTTTTTGACAAGCAGGCCAACATTTAGTATGCAAATCACTTCATATTTTTCACACTACAACATTTCCTATTTTTAACATGGGAGATATATTTTACTCTTATCACTAGACGGAATTGGTGGCTGGAACAGCGAGGGTTGCCAAGTGAGCCCTGATTCAAGTGACAACAGGACCGTGTGTCTGTGTAATCACCTGACTCACTTTGGGATTTTAATGGTGAGGTCATCATGTTATTTCATTGTATTATGCTGTGTTATCATTTCATATTTCATTTCAATGTTAGGTTAAATCCAATTACACTGCAAGTTTTCGTTTGCTTTCTTTCAGGATATTTCAGGCACTGCAGCACAAATTGATTACCAGAACACAAGGGTTCTCACTTTTATCACTTACATTGGATGTGGTGTGTCTGCTATCTTCTCTGCAGCCACCCTTCTCACTTATATTACCTTTGAGTGAGTGTTTTGACCTAAAGATGTTTGAAGTGAAATTGCAAGCAAGTTACTAAAGTTGCTTTATTGCCTGTATTTTTCTTGTCTGTTTTGGGAACTTCAGAAAGCTGCGCAGAGACCACCCAGCAAAGATCCTTATGAACCTCAGTACCTCACTGTTGTTCCTTAACATGGTCTTTCTTCTTGATGGTTGGCTGGCATCTTTTGGCATGGAAGGCCTGTGTATTGCTGTGGCTGTCTTCATGCACTTCTTCCTGCTAACCTCTTTTACTTGGATGGGACTAGAATCAATACACATGTACATGGCGTTGGTCAAGGTTTTCAACACTTACATCAGAAGATACATCCTGAAATTCTGCCTTGTTGGATGGGGTACCAAATTCCTTCACCTTATTAAGTTAAATATATACATGATGTCATGAATAAATATAATACATTTATGACATTAAACTGTCCCTTTCTCAGGACTTCCGGCTGCCATTGTTTGCATTGTAGTAGCAGTTGACAAACACTCTTATGGGCTGGAATTTTATGGAAAGGTTGACATCGGACAAGAATCATCAAAGTTGTGAGTTACACAAAACATGTGTCAGAAGTTGTCACATGGTATGGATATTTCACAATACTGCGGTTTATCTGAGTCAGATATACTATGAGCTGATGAACGCACTCTTTTCTGTAGCTGCTGGATCAGAAGCAACACAGTGTTCTATGTGACATGTGTGGGTTACTTCTCCATCATCTTCCTCATGAATGTAGCCATGTTCATCGTTGTGATGATCCAGATCTGTGGTCGCAATGGTAAGCGTAGCAATCGCACCTTGCGAGAGGAGATCTTACGTAACCTGCGTAGTGTGGTCAGCTTGACCTTCCTCCTTGGTATGACATGGGGCTTTGCCTTCTTTGCGTGGGGCCCTGTCAACTTGGCCTTCATGTACCTGTTCTCCATCTTCAACTCACTTCAAGGTCAGTAACAAAAAATAATACTAAATATAACAGAAAGTTTGAAGTTGAAAGTAACACAGCTTTTGTCATTTTTCCCTGTATACACCACCACAATGGATAAGAAACCAAGCAATCAATGTGCTTGATGTATGAAAAATACATTAACCATTGTTTATACATTGTCACCCCATTTGTGAGACTCCGTTGCCAACTGTGGCCAACTGTGAATTCTCTCTCGGCTCAGATTCAGCCAAATACTGTAAAACTGATGGGATGGCATTTCACAGTGCAGATGGATAAAATATACTGCAAAAGCAACCCAAGAGGTTCTCAAGGCAAATAAATGGAATATTCTTCAATGAAGTCAGTCACATAAAAGCGCAACTCAAGCACGCAGTCATACAGTACGTCGGTGGAACCTCGCGATAATTCTTAAACTGCATGCTTTAGAAAGTTAACGTGAAGAGATGATTGAAATAACTAGCCTACTTTTTGGCTATAGCAAACAAAGGCACCCCCGTTTAGCTAATGGCAAACTGTCCTAAACATTGCATTCGTTTTAGTGACTTATGAAGCATATCTGTGGTAAGTTGAGCAGACACACTGCTGTTCATTGAAAGAGGGTAGGCTAAGCATTTCTCGCTAACACTTTATTCAATTCAATTCAATTCAAGTTTATTGTCATATACTCATAAAATAATTTATAAGTAATGAGATTCATTGTGCTCAAGTGTCCAGAAATAAATTAAAAAAGAACAAAAAAAAAAAAAAAAGAAGAAGAAAAGTGCCATCTTAAAGGAATATTCCGCCATTTTTGGAAATACGCTCATTTTCCACCTCCCCTCGAGCAAAACAATCGATATTTACCTTGTTCCCGTTCATCCAGCCATTCTGTGAGTCTGGCGATACAACTTTTAGCTTCAGCCTAGCATAGATCACTGAATCGGATTAGACCATTAGCTTCTCGCCTGCTAGCTTCATGTTTAGAAGTGACTACGATTTCTGATAATTTTCCCATTTAAAACGTGTCTCCTCTCAAGTTAGAAAGTGCAATAAGACCAACTGAAAATGAAACCTGGCGTTTTTCTAGGCTGATTTGACATGGAACTACACTCTCATCTGGCGTAATAATCAAGGCAACTTGCAAACGTACCATAGGTGCAGTGATATCGTACGCAGCATCTGAAAATAGTCCTCATAGACATCAAGCAGTAGTAGACCTCGTAGTAGTGCCAGTAGCTGCAAGTTGCCTTGATTATTACGCCAGATGAGAATGTAGTTCCATGTCAAATCAGCCTAGAAAAACGGCAGGGTTCATTTTCAGTTGGTCTTATTGCACTTTCTAACTTGAGAGGACACACGTTTTAAATGGGAAAATTACCAGAAATATTAGTCACTTTTAAACATGAAGCTAGCAGGCGAGAAGCTAATGGTCTAATCCGATTCAATGATCTATGCTAGGCTGAAGCTAAAAGTTGTATCGCCAGACTCACAGAATGGCTGGATGAACGGGAACAAGGTAAATATCGATTGTTTTGCTCGAGGGAAGGTGGAAAATTAGCGTATTTCCACAAATGGCGGAATATCCCTTTAAGGGGGGTTCCCAGGATGAGGGTAGAAACTGTCCTTGTATCTGCTGGTGCGGGTCCGTAGACTCTTGTATCGTCGGCCTGAAGGTAGGAGGGTGAAGAGATGGTGGCTGGGATGACTGGGGTCAGAAACTATACGCTTGGCCTTTCTTCTGCAGCGCTGACTGTAGAGGTCCTGGATGGATGGTAGGACTCAGTCCTTGTAATACGCTGTGCTGATCTGACGACTCTTTGTAGCGCTTTTCGATCCTGGGCAGTGCTGTTACCATACCATGTAGTTATGCCACCAGTTAGAATGCTCTCTATTGTACAGCGGTAAAAGTTGGTCAGTATCTTATGGTCCATGCCAAATTTCCGCAGGCGTCGCAGAAAGAAGAGCCGCTGTCTTGCTGTCTTTGTGATCACACCTACTGTATATGGTGTGTCCAGCTCAGATCCTCACTGATGTTAATGCCCAGGAATCTGAAGCTTTTGACTCTCTCCACTACTGCACTCCCTGAATGGGTGCGTGTTCTTCTCCCTGCAGCCGCCTGTAATCCACTATCAGCTCCTTGGTCTTTGTTACATTGAGCAGCAGACTGTTATCCTGACACCAAGATGTCATTGCTGCCACCTCTGCTCTTTAGGCACACTCATCACCATTCTTGATGCAGCCGATTATGGTGGTGTCATCGGCAAACTTAATGATGGTGTTGGAGCTGTCAGTGGCTGCACAGTCATATGTGTACAGTGAATACAGCAGAGGGCTTAACACACAACCCTGTGGAGCACCAGTGCTGAGTGTTAGACTGGAGGAGGTGATGTTACCTAGCCGTACTGCCCGTGGCTTGCCTGTTAGGAAATTTAGTATCCAGCTGCACATAGAGGGACTGATGTGCAGGTCTTGCAGTTTCATGATGAGCCTAGATGGTATTATGGTGTTGAAGGCGGAGCTGAAGTCGATAAAGAGCATCCGTACATACGTGTTGTTCTGATCCAAGTGAGACAGAGCAGTGTTCAAGGCCAAAGCTACAGCATCATCTGTAGACCTGTTAGACCTATAGGCAAACTGAAGTGGATCTAATGCATTTACATTACAGATCGGTAATAATCTACATACAATGTCATGGTAATACATATGCAGTTTCATGGTAATAATATTTTTAAACTACATATTACGAATAAGTAATGTGTAATTTCTAGACAATTACTGTGCAATTACCATACAACAACAATGCAAATAACTTGGGTAAAATAAAATGGCAATAACTGCTGTAAATATGTACAGATGGTATGGGTTGAGAATGCTCCTTTCTTTGCCGCACATTGGGAATCCCGAAGGTTCAGCATTTGTAATTAAAACTGCAACCTCAGGGGGCCAACATAAGACCGCCAATAACATGCAGGTTCGGCTCATGCCGGAAAAACACGATAAAAACCGAAGACACCGCGCTGGTGACAAACGGAGAAAAGAGACATGACGCTCAGCATCTCAGATGGCAGTTGCAGAGTTTTCGAATGTTTCATTCCGACATATCCCCACTCGGCGGTATTAACTTTGTTTTCAAACAAAGTGCCATAAATAGGCTATTAATGTCATAACTATTAGGCTGCAGAGAGAGGCGCGCTCAAACTCCAAGATATCTCCTTCTTCGGGAGCGAGTTAAATATTGCATTCCAATGTGCAAAAGAACTCACTGCACTCACTAGTACGTGATCTTTTTATTCTTTATTGTAGCACCATGCCTAAAAAACAAACGCGTTTCGGCGTCAAGCCGTCCTCAGTGTGAGTACTAGGCATGGCTGTAGGCAGCTATGAGGCCACTGAGATCTGGACCTCATCAGTTTTGAGAACTGGAAATACATGTGTTTGATAAATATCGTTAGCCTATATTGTTGTGCATGTTGCGTGCGCGACTCAGGGAAGTGAAAGCAGTTCTGTATAGACCTTGCAAGTTTTCATGGTGATCATCGGCGCAGCTGTAGCTGATTGTGAAAGCCGATTGGAAATACATAAGTTTAGAGCGAACGTTTCAACTATGTTTGCCATGGTGGACAAAAACACTAAAATAAAACAATAGCCTAAATAACTGTAGTAATGGACACGGCTCTATCCTAAATAATTTTCGAGGTTCGCCATTTGGTGATATGACCTATCCTTACTGACAATAATTTAGATTGAGCACAACTAAAGTTGCACGAAGGCAAAATACAGTCCTAAGCCTATTATATATAGCCTGGCCAATTAATAGCCTATATTGTAGATGTGCAAAACCAGCATTTGCGTGTGTGCTTGCCGGTGAGGTGTAGCCTACAAAAATGATCATACTGTAACATCTGATTATTAAAGTATGGCTATAGGATATAGGTACTGGTAAGAGAAGAGCTGGTTTAAAATTCAAGTAACGTGCGCTATTTAACCCCTCGAGACCGACAGTATTGCAGTCTGCCGACACAGCCAGGCGACGCTCCCAACCCATTCATTAGTTTTGGGCACGAATTACCAGTAATGGGTTTGCCCTTAGTTTAAATGGAGGCGCGATGCAGTTGCGCGCTAGGTGGCCACGAACTCATTAACTGTTTACGACACAATACAGTGTGATATTTTTGTTTTTCGTTTCTTAGCCTATGGACTTGCTATATTAAATCCAGTAGCCTAAAAATTAGGCTATGTGCCACGTCCGATGTAAAAATCGACAGCCGTCTGTGAGGCTATCCATTGTAACAGCATCATGAAGAGCAATCGTCTTGTGCGATCATTCCCCCTCCCCCACACTCGTCTAACCAGTTCACTTAAGACATTACCTATATGCAGCACTGAGGACGACTGCCTCCCTCCCCCCATCTCTCTCGACAGACACTTGAGCCTGACACTAATTATGTAAATGTGAAAATGTGTGTGTGAATGCTGAACCACGAATTCACATATTAACTTAAAATTTAGAAAAAAATTTAGCTCTTTTCAGCAGACATCGCAAACATAAAAAAAAACGCAAAACTGAGAAAATCTTTCATTTTTTTTATATATTTTTGGAGCGATTTATGCCCCTTTTTGATGAGTTCCGGAGAGGTTCGCGGTGTGGGATTTGAACCCCGGTCGCCGGCGTGCGGCATAGGTGCCTCAACAAGTTGCGCCACAGCTTGAGTCTTGTTATTTATTTGCAGAGTAATCCTCATGAAAATGTAGGCTGTATGCCTACTTTCGCGGGGGGCAGAGACATTTTTCAAGAGTAAATACCTACGCCTACCATGCCTTACCAGTGCATGGCTTTGAATATTTTAACAGTTGCCAACAAATATAAGGGATTCAGTCAGTCGAGTTTATTTGATATTCGTAAAGTGACAAGCGTAGACATGTATTAAAGAGATTTCTGTTAAATACATTTTATTTTAAGTTGTCAAAAGTGGCGGTGGGGACAAAATCTGTGATAACAAAAAGTGCTGCTGGGTACCAGCGTCGCCGGTTAAAATGAACGCATGCCTCCGTTTTAAAATAGCCTAAACATTTCTAAGTATTCCTAGCATATAAATGTAGCCTAATGTCCAACTTGTTCTTGTCCATCTCTTTCGTTTTCGCCTTGACAACAATAGCCTATTCACGGAAATGCGGTCTTGTAACCATAATGAATTAATGAATTAATCTAAGGTGCCTATCAAGTCTTTCAGGTTGAATAGAAGACTATTTCCTTCTGATAGGCCTATAGGCGATTTTCTAAAACCATTTTCATTCATTTCAACAATGGTTTATTGAAACGTCGTTTGATTAATTTTGCCAGCCATCACCTTCATTTTAATGATTTAGACGGATATGCGGTCTTCATCATTAAATGCAGTTGAAATGCGGGATAAAACTTTCTGCCACCTGGTGGTTGTTTGGGTACATTGCCTTAGCCTTGAAAAAAATCGTCTTGACAGCCTATGGCTGGGGTCGGCAACCTTTGAGACATCCAGTGCCAACTTCAAAATTTCTAGTCAAAGAGTGTGCCACTATCATCAATTTTTATCTGGGGTTCGTAGTTTGTCACTTTTAATTGTAAACACGACTCGGAATTGTCCGTGGTCAAACGGCTGCCGATAGGGCTGAGCACACTTTTCATATGCGAAAATACCTGCTCACACAGGTATGTTGAGCCGAACACTGAAAAGAGGGATTGGAAGATCCTGCTGTCAGTCTGAGATTTATTTATTTTTTTTGCTGATGCTGGTGGCGCGTGCCAGTGATTATGCCTCGGCGTGCCAGCAGTGGCACCCGTGCCATAGGTTGCCTACCCCTGGCCTACGGGATCTCTTCGGGAGTCCCGCGGCAAAAGGTGCATTCTCAACTCGTACCCACTGTACTTACCGAAGCAATAAATATTTAGGATTTACTTATTGTGACATAATATTTCTGTAATTATACCAACATGATGGTGCTATGAAGGACTAAATGACATAGTAACTTCTAAGTGTTATGGCACAATTACACAGTGGTCAAAGTTTTTGTAGTAGTCAGTTTGATGGTAAAATGTGACCTGTTGTTATCTGTTATTATGATGAAATAAATAAGGTAATTTCACAATAACTATATGGTATCAGGTCTGTAAAATAGTCTTTTCGAAAAGGATTTCAACAACTCTCCACCGTACAGAAAACCTTTCGAAAAGACAAAACAGTATTTTACAGCCCTGATAGCATATTGTGAAATTAGGCCTACCTCATTTATTTAATCATAACAACAGATAACAGGTCACATATTATGTCACAATAAGTAAATCCTAAATATGTATTGCTTCGGTAAGTAGGCCTACATATTTACAACAGTTATTACCATTTTATTTAACCCTTAAATCCAAGTTATGTGCATTGTTGTCGTATGGTAATTGCACAGTAATTGTCTAGAAATTTCACATTATTATTTGTAATGTGTGGTTTAAGAATAGCATTACCATTAAATTGCATACATATTACCATAACATTACCCACTTATTACCGATCTGTAATGTAAAGTGTTACCCATTTCTCTCCCTCTCCATTGACCAAAACTTTGCCCTGGCATCTCTTCTGGATTGACTGAGTTCCATCGCGTCAGAGAGCTGTGAGGGAAAAACCTCTGCAACTGCGATCTGAGATGCCGAGCGTCGTGTCTCTTTTCTCCACTTGTCACCAGTGCGGTGTCTTCGGGTTTTGTTATAGGCGGTCTTATGTTGCCCCCTTGCGGTTGCAGTTTTAATTACAAATCCCGCACCTGCGGCATTCCCGATGTGCGGCAAGGAAACGTCCATTCTCAACCCGTACCATCTGTATGTCATAGACATTGCTTAACAAAACAACACAGCTACCACCAACATCTTTGCAAACACAATTCCATTGCTTGGAAAGCTTGCTTCCTCTGGCATGGAACATTTTGTTTGTCTTTCAAGTTTAGATAGAATATCTAGCCTAAATGATTGATATATGGGCGGTCAGAAGGAAGCTTTACTGTGAGCTCAACAAATGCTCTGGAAAATGTAGCTTCTGTAAAAGCTACTGCACGACATGATCAAAAAACAGCTAAGCTATTGAAAAGCTATCTACTTCAGAAAATAGCTACGCTACCACCAAACTACTGAGCAATGTAGTTAAGCTATAGTTTTGCTGCAAGTAGTGAAGCTATTGCCCATCACTGCAACTGAAGGCATGGCAAAGTCGCATGGCAGGAAACTCGGCTTGGCTCTCTCTTGGAACGCAGCAGAAAGTTCCTTTGAGAAGGCCTTCGCAATCTTCGGCAGTAAGAAATGTCTGTGTTTCTGTACATTTCCTGGGGTGGTTACTGGAGAAACAATTGTGTGTGGAGCTTACAGTGGATATTCTTAGCTGCAATAAGCTATTGGAATTTTCTTACCCTCACCTCTGTTAAGAAATATCACAAGCCCCTTATTGCAAGTCTCAACTGTCATAGACAACATTATGGTAATGATAAGACATCAGTTAGAGAGACAATGGGAGCTATTCAGCTAATGCAGCTACTCGGCCAAAAACTAAACAATTATTACATTCACGGAACATGGTTGATTTTGAGCAAAACACATGCGCTGCTACTGTATTCTCGCCTGGCATTAGTATTATTTGGAAAGAGGTGCAAAAAGAGATGATGAACTGAACACAGCAACATAGTAAAGATTGGTTACATATTTGTATCACATACGCTACTAACAGGAAGTTAGGAATATCCAGCTTTCGGGTGAAATGTAATGTTTCAGTACAGAAAGTATTGAAACATTGAACTGTTGGACATGCACATTCAAAAATGTAGATAAGTTCACCTGGTGAAGTGTATTTTAGGTTCATCCTGAAATTTCACCTTAAAGCCAAATAGTATACATTGCATAACATTCTGATACAGTGACATAGCCTAAGCAAGCTACCACCCTACCATGACGTGTTATTAGTGATATGATATTGAGTGGGTATAAAGCTGGTTTCATTCTCATTGAACTCAATGCAATTCAAACCAGCTAATAGGCTAACTGTAATAAAACCATGCCAATCTCTTGGTATGGTGAAGGGTGTGTGTTGATGTGGGGTTATTTTGATTCTAAAGACCAAGAGGACTTTATCAGGGTGCATAGTGTCCTGGATACATGAAATAACTGACATTGAAAAAATAAAACAAATAAAAATCTGCCAGCCTCTATGGGAATTTAACACATGGGGTTAACATAGACTTTCCAATACTAATACCCCTGTCTTTTAAGGAAAACATTTATTTATTATACAGAAATCTCAGAATGATACATTATATATGTTAATACTATTAACGTTTATCTACTGGAACCTGGGCATAGCAAAAAATCCATATTATTTATTACTTCCACAGACATGGTTGTATTATGTTACTTTATTTGGAACTCTATCTTTATTCAATCTTTATACAATTTAAATTTTTTTTGTTTGTTTCTCAGTCATCTAAATTTGAAATGCTAATTTGCTCTGTAATCTTCTCTTGCAGGTCTGTTCATATTTGTCTTCCACTGTGCTTTGAAAGAGAATGTGCAAAAGCAGTGGAGGAGATATTTATGTTGTGGACAACTGCGTCTAGCTGACAACTCAGGTCATCTTAATCACAACACTGCTATTTTCAGGCTAAGACAGGGGTGAAAGTAATTTAAGATTCTTGCCGGTACTACAACCACAAGCTTCATCGCTTCATATTGTTCATCTCTTCAAGAACATTTTTCAAAACACATTGATAGATTTTTTTAGCCTATTTATAGAGCATTCAGTGGTGCCGCTAGGGGGCTCTATAGGTCCCCTGGATTAGCCATAGAACCCCATAGCACCCCCAAGAAAATAATGGTTTATCAAATATGAAAATGTTTAACTGCACCAAGAGACTTGCCATTTTCTGTGTAGACAGACGCATGAATACACTGGACATGCAACTGTGTTCTATTCCCAGAGCATGCTTTCGCTGTCTACGTACGTTCTGCAGCATTAGGGCCTCTTTTATGAGGAGATTGCTGGTCAGAAGATAATTTGCGGGTAATAATGGGACAATTGAATTGTAATATGGAACCGTGGACTGAAAGAAAAAGAATCTGAACATTTCTCAGATTATGAAATATTTCTTAATTTAGTGTGTCAAATAAAGAGGCAAATTAGGGGGTAGTGGTGTGAGCACTTATTCAATCTGTACTGTATCTGGAAATAATGTGGATAGAAGCAACAAACTACGTTATTTAAGACAAAGTGGATTCTTGCTGTCTATGATAACAGTATAGAAACGGGCTAGTCTAATCCAAAAGAGTGGATTTATCAATGGCATTGAATCCAGTTGAGTCCAGACCTGTTTTTGGCAGGCATCTGCTTATCTCTCTTTCCAGTACTGTGTACTGCCACTGAATCTAAAAATAGTGATTGAACCATAGCTATTTTCACCCCTGGGCTTAGCTGTTAAATACATCTTTCAGATGTTAAGAGCTATGAGAATTCTCTGTATATGAGCATTATTGATGTAGCCTACTACACTTATTCATAACCTAATTTTAAAAATAACGTTTTTTGAGTTATCAGATTGTTGGAGCAGAAAATATTGTTTCTCATATGATATGATACAGACTGTTGGATTGATCTTATGGAATTTTATTTTTTTCAGACTGGAGCAAGACCGCTACTAACAACACCAAAAAAGTTAGCTCTGACAATCTGGGGAAGTCTCTGTCATCCAGCTCTTTCAGCTCAAGTACAGCTAACTGGACATCGAAAGCAAAAGCCTCTTTAAATCCTTTTGCTAACTATAACAATAGTTCAGGTAAGATAGACCCATTTCTGCATCCATATTTAAAGAAACATTTTGTATTGGCTGTTATATTCACTATGTAGACAAAAGTATAGGGGCGCTTGCCAATACCTGCCCACAGGAACGACTTGCCATCCCACGCCCTGTAGCTTCCACTCTTTTGGGTAGTGAGCTTGCCTTGATAACTTGCTGATGTTGGCTCGGTAATCACCTCTGACATACTGTATTTTTGGAATTGATGATGACTGCCATTAGGCCTACATGTTTCTGGAGTTAGTTAGTTTGTGGGCTGTCCATAATGATTAAATGCTAGTTAGCATGCTATAAGGTCAAGTCAGTTCAACGTAGCCAGCAGTGTTTATATCTCCTACTACTTTCCGTTTGCAAATATTTCAATATAGTAATTCATGAATTAATATCAGTAATTTAAGATACCTTCGTTAGTAACTGGGGGCCACTGTCTGATCGCGTAAAACCAAGTAACTTTATTCATACTGTCACTGCTCTCAGTCACCGGCATACAACAACTATGAGAACGCACACCGCAGCCATGGCGCCGCTGCAAGATGGCGGCAAACACAAATCACTACTCGAATTGGTGTATAGTAAATGAGGGAGAGAAAAAGTGATTGCTTCAGTGGGTGATGAAGTAAAATTCCAGAGTCAGGTGCTCATCAGGATCAAAAAGAATTCATGTCAAAAAAGACAGAAAAGATCCAAGGCACTCCGATATATAAATAAAAGTCCTTTATTAACCTTTGGACTTGCCAAGTATAGTAACTGAGTTGAAGCAAGGTGTGTCTCTGAATGGAAATATAAATTACTTGTAGTCTACAAGGATGTAGGCTACACGTACAATTAATACAATTTGTTGTTGTTGTATTTGGTAGTCTCATAGACTTGTAGAGAACATGTTAGGCTCTGGCTAACTAATGACATGTGAAACAAGGCTAATTTAACACCTTGTTGTAGCCTATGTTCAAGGCATATCAATGAGTCCCTTTATCATAATGGTATTGATACTAGTTTATGTAATGTTGAATGTAGCCTAATACTGTTTATACCACTGCTTGGTAAAATGTCCTATTGTGATGCGCTATTTGGAATGTACATTATTTTTCGATATACCGCACGGCTATGAAGTAGTTCCCTTCTTTTGGTCTTATTACACTTGAATATTAATTCGCCAATGTGAATGTAACGGTAAAAACAGCAACGTTGTATCTAAGACAGCGGCAATAAAAACGAAAATGATAGTAGCAGTGGTATAAGCGGGATAATCAACTCTGTGCCCTGTGCGTTTCTAGGAAAATAATGCACTTATCGAAGTGTAAAGTCCCCTCCGCCTGCGGCGTCGGGTCCTTACCACTTCGAACGTGCATTATTTTCCTAGAAACGCACGGCGCATCGTTGATTATCCCTTACATATTAGCCTACCTGTTAAAACACCTAACATAATGTCAACTACAAATGCATGTTCAGGGAATTACCAGTGAATGAAAATGCAAAAATATATATTTAAAACAGATAATGTAAATATGGTTACTAAGGTGTTGCTAGGGTAGACATGGTGGTTGCATAGTGTAAAAAAGTTGATCATGTAAAAATAAACCATTTAAAAGTTGAATATGGATTGCTTAGCAAATGTTTGTTAGGCCATCCTTAAAAATATGTTTGTTTGCAGTAACAGCCCCCCCCAAAAAAAATTGGGTCGGTAGGTAGGCAAATATTTTTTTTTTCAAGATTCAAGGTAAAAAAAAAAAGTACATTTTTGGTCACGGCGATTTTGTTGGTAATAATGAAAAAATATTTGCATGTTATATGTACATACATTACACACACACACACGACACACACTATATTGCCAAAAGTATTGGGTCACCGGCCTTGACCCCCATATGAACTTCAGTCACATCCTATTCTTAATCCATAGGGTTTAATATGACGTTGGTCCAGTCTTTGCAGCTATAACAGCTTCAACTCTTCTAGGAAGGCTTTCCACAAGGTATATGCATGACTGTGTACCCGTGCACCAAGCAAGGTCCATACAGACATGGATGACAGAGTTTGGTGTGGAAGAACTTGACTGGCCTGCACCTGACCTCAACCCAATAGAACACCGTTGGGATGAATTAAAGAGGACTGAGAGCCAGTCTCCTCGTCCAACATCAGTGTGTGACTCACAAATGCACTTCTGAAAGAATGGTCAAAAATGCCCATAAACACTCCTAAACCTTGGAAAGCCTTCCCAGAAGAGTCGAAGCTCTTATAGCTGCAAAAGGTGGACCAATGTCATATTAAACCCTATGGATTAAGAATAGGATGTGACTGAAGTTCATATGGGGGTCAAGGCAGGTGACCCAATACTTTTGGCAATATAGTAATATTTCTGAACGTGACTTAACAAAAATCAGCATACTTTATAGAGGGTGCATTAACCGTAGGCCTATGTTATCTGCACAACTATGACTAGATCCAATTAGTTGTAACAACACACAAACACTCTTGCTTAAATTCTTGCTTTATAATGATCTTTACCTTTTGAATTATTCTTTGACTATATTGCCCTTCTCTGCTTTTATTTGTTACTATTTGCTTTGTGTCTAAAGTACATTGAATGACCTCTGTGTATAAAATGTGCTAGGCCTATTCAAATAAACTTGACTTGACTAAAATGTAGGCTATAGCTTTAAATATGCTGTAAAAATAATATGTTAATTTCAATGATTTTATTGGTAACTAGATTATACGGTTTACTTGCATCCACCGCTACGACGTGTCAATGCAACCTACAAATCAGAGACATTACGTTGCTTTCTTTTCTCCACCAGTGGCTAGTTCTTAACCACTTGAAGAATAGCTGTCCTTGCTAGCCTGTAGTAGAACGATCCCTTAACGGGTCACTTAAATGTTTCAATCCAAAAGAAACCACTTAATGCTGGCACGTCCTCAATTTTTTGAGTTTCTTCCACCAAAACCTTAAGCCACGGTCACCGTTACACGGATGGGGAGAAGGGATGGGTCCGGGAAAATATCTGGACATAACTTCGTGCCAAGTCATCTAAATGTTCAAGTGTTTAATGCGTTTTCAGGTGGATAATAGTGCCCGAAATAGTATAAGTTTTGACGTCAACCACGAACATTTTCTTGGCTACAGCCGCAGCCATTAGGCTACAGTCAAGCGCGAACCACTGCAGTGAATGAGACTGGAAGCATAGCCTGTAGCGCATGACAAACATAATATGACGCCACAGGTTTTTATTTGGAAGAAAGAACGCAGCCTACGTTTGTATGTAGGCAATTTGTATTCACAATACTTAAGAAAATATTATATTATTGTATTGCATTTGTATTGGGTGTTTGAAGAATAATAGGCCTAATTAAAAAAAAATCGGTCGGTCTTAACGCAATTTGCAACCGGCAAGTCGGTCGGACTAGAGGGGGAAAAAAATAAATGTTTGGGTCGGCCCTATATTGACAGGGTCGGTCGGGTTACGGCAAACACGAATATTTTTAAGGATGGCCTTAGTGGTTACGTTAACTCTGCTAACAATGTTAAGTATGCTAACAATGTTAAAGGTGCTAATCAGGTTGCTTAGCTAACTTAGCTATGTTTATTAGCAGTTATGCCAACTATATTAACAATGCTAACCATGCTAATCAGGTTTCTTAGCTAATGTTTGCCAGCAGTCATGTTAACAATGCTAACCATGTTACTTAGCTAGGTTGCTAGGCTGTTACTAGGTTTCTTGAGATGGTTGCTAGGCTGTTATGGTGGTTGCTAGGGAACATGTTGATTGCTATCTTGGTTGCTAGGTTGTCATCATGGAGGTGGTTGATAGGTTGTTTCTAAGGTACTTAAAGTGGTTGCTAGGCTGTTGCTAAGTTAGTTGTGGTGGTTGCTATGCTGGTTGCTAGGTTAATCTAGGGCTGGGCGATATATCGATATTTAAGATATACACTATATCAGTGGTTCTCAAACTTTTTCTTTCATTCCCCACTTTGATCAAGGGGGCTTTCTCGAGCCCCACCTGTCCATCATCATCACTCTAAGAAAGTAGTAGCCTAGGTCAAGCTCAAAATTGTCAGGAAAGTAGTAGCCTAGGTCAAGGCTACTACTCTAAGAAAGTAGTAGCCTAGGTCAAGCTCATCAATTGCTAAATATACCTCAGTAACAAATAACAGTTAGGCTACAGATAGGCCTAAATATCAGTTCAGAAATTAAAACAAAAATTTAAATCAATGACCAATATCGAATATTTTTGTCATTGATAAGGTGTTAATCCTTGCTTCAAAAAAAACTGATTTTCTAAAACCATTGTGTTATAGGCTAAATGAAGCACAACCTTGCTCAAAATCTTAGTCAGGTCAGGCCCTGACGCGAGCATTTCCCTATGAATGAAACAGTCCGTCCGTTCCGCATCGGGCCTAATAATAATAGGCTGCCATCAGAAAGATTGCGCTCTGTCAAGTGTCATTCATATCAGTGTGAACTTCGTGAGCAATCCGACAGAAACGAATGGTGCGCATTTTGCACTTCACCCGCCGCAAATAATTTCTCTGCGCTGAGAACGTTGTAGAGACAGATATTAGACCTATACCTGCTATTGATCTAAAGAGCCTATACATGCCTTAAGTTCGTCTTTTGTCTACAATATGCTCTGCTGTGGTCTAGTCACCAACTGATATGAGCCGGTTGAAGAAAAAGTATGATTTTGGCGTGACATTTCTTGTGTCTGCGTGAGAGCGTGAGATTGATGCTGAAATCGTGAGTGTCATGGCGGGAGCGTGAGAGTTGGCAACCCTGCTGTATAGTGTACAGTATGTGTGGCCTGAGGTGTCCAGGTGCGGTGTTGCTGCAGGTTAGCGTTAAATTTGTGATCGTGTTTAGCTAGCCTTATTCAGTTTCCATACGGATGGTAGGTTAGCTGGGCTATGTGCATAGCATCTTTCGATGATGCCAACTCTTGGTTACAGTTGGGAGTTTCATAGCTAATTTTATAGCCCGGGGGGCTTGTTTGTTTGTCTGTTGTTTGTCATGTCTACGTTGCTATAGGCCGAGCCCAACATTATTTTAGTTATGTTATTGTTCATTTGAACTCTTATTTTGATTTATCAATAAACTGGTAATTTCATTCAATTGCTTCCTTGTTTGTGTTTACTACTCTTTTCTTTAGTTTAACTAGTTACGGCAGCATCCATACCCCTAGGATTTTAACATCCACCCGTAACACATGTTAAGAAGGCACACTTTGAATTTTGCTACCCCAGAGCTAACTTGCAATGCGACTTGCAATAGGTAGTTAGCTTCAATTAACACCAGGATCTCCTTATATGGGCAAATATAGCAGCCTTGGTTCCATTTTGTAGGCGGACAAGTTCGCCTACAAATAGGATCCAACGCTGCCAAAGCTGTACAACGTATGCATGTCAATTTCTTTGTCCCCGTGAAAGTTTAACAGGTGCGAAAATTCAAAATCCCCATGTTATTTTCCCATAGAAAAAATCTCAAGATACCAGAACTCCTTATTTGGGTAAAGATGGTGGCATTTTTGTAGGCAAACTTCAGAGGTCTATTGGGGTTTAGGCTAGGCTACTGTCTTGTCATATGGCCATGTGGCCTTATTTCTCAAGGTCCAGAGAGGTGGGGCTTGACCTCACTGGACCTAGGTCTTTGTGCACCTTTTCCTTTATTTCCCAATATTCCTAAACCTTGTCATTCCATTAATTTGCCCATAAGTGTACTCTGCACCAATTTGGTGACTGTGTTGACACATTTCACCTCATAGAACTTAGCGTACAAGGCGATCTCTACGTACAGTATATACTTCATACTTATGGGTTGTGTTAACACATGGGGTGGTGGTAGTGTAGTGGTTAATGAGCTGGCCTAGCGTGCAGTAGCCTGAAAATTGTTAGTTCAATTCTCTGCTTCCACCGTTGTGCCCTTGAGCAAGTCACTTAACCCGAAGTTGCTCCAGGGACAATGTTGTAATGCCTTGTAATGTACTAAACATATGTAAGCCACTTTGGACAAAAAAATGTCTGCTTAATGTAATGTAACATATAGTTGAATTTGTCATTGCATAAGGTTTGCTTTTTCAATTGTACACCCGTTTCTCAAGGTTAGTAAATGTTAGAATACTAATAGAAACAAAAACAGAAAAGATACACCATCTCAATACCTACACTTTAGCAAACGTCCATTCCAAGAAATATTGGTCATCTGCTAAAGAATCTTTAGGATTGGGGTGCTATGAATGTCAGTCGTGTCAGCAACATCTTAAACTTCAATTCAAAGTATTCATTTGTAGAGTGACTTTAACAATTGACAGATTTCACAGAGTGTTATAGAGCCCAAACCTTGAATCTTTTTGTCTAAAGCATGTGGGTATAGCTCACTCTAATGAGGAGAGACTCCCTTATAACAGAAAGGGACCTTAAGTAGAACTCAGTTCAGGGATGGGGGGAACCCATATGTCTGAGGCTGGACCAATATAAAGACAGGGGAGAAGCATGGAAGGAACTGCTACTTAGCTTTGTGGCTCAGGGTCTTTCGGAGAATAAGTCAAGTCAAGTTGTTTTGTATTTTACAATGATGTCTCTTTCAATAATGTTTCAATCTACCGACCTGTACCAACAGCCCTTTGTGGATGCCTAGTGCATAGGGATATGTTAATATTCTGATGGGCCCCCTCTGCTGTAACCACTTGAGCATCTCAATAATGTACAGAAGATTCTTATTTCTGTTTTGTGACATTGATCTAATCGGTACAAAACCCTTTCCATCTTTTTATGTGAAGTGGGAAAAAAAATAGTCAGCCAGCCATCAGCTAGAGACTGCTTCAATTGATGAGAGGTCTTCTCTAAGTCATTTTTCTTTCTTTTCTGCAGGAAGTCACTAGTGGCTGCCATTAGGGCAAAGAAACACCTCTGCAGGCTCCTCACTTGACTCTACATTACCCTATCTTGCATTCCCAAGCCATTTTGTCTCCGTAGCTGTCTTGACATTAGCCTACACCCTTGTTAAGTACTTGTGTTGTCTCGTTTAAAAGGACTTTGTCTCTATCTGTATTTTTGATTCTCCATCAAATAAATTATAATTGGCAAAAATATGTTGTCACAAAATCAGCTATACGTTGTAGTGAAGTTTATGTGTAAGTTTTATTTAAGATCACAATGTGATATTAAAGGAGAGAAATGAGAAAGAGATTGCTGTTGTGTCCTGTGCTATTAATATGCTTCAAATTCACTGCTGTGATGCCCCCCTGTAATGCCCCCAGTGGTATAGCTCCCCATGTTAGTGTTCCTTTTCTTCTCCCTACCTAACAGTGACAGGATGGAAGAGGTAAGAAACAAAATTGGTGGGCTTAATTTTCAGTCAAACTCTTCTCTGATTTTTTGAAGTGGCATGGTGGCCTCAGGTATGTCACAACGTATGGAAGTAGGTCCCATGCACAAGTGTTCTTAAAACCGTCCCACCTCTTCACCAAAACAAAAAAGCAAGTGGTGATAAGTGTCCTAAGCATTGATTAATTTCTCCTCTGTGAACGTATACACTAAATGCCTCGTATTACACATGGCTGATCCCTCTGTCATAAGGCTGCATAGATCCTTACAACATGTCAGTGTATCAATGAGTCAACATATCAGTGAATTCCCAATAATGCAGGATAGATGTGAGGGAACAGCTGGAATCTAGTGTTAGAATTTAGTCTGTACAAAGTGTGAACTCCCACCTCCATAGCTTTCTCTCTTTTTTTGACATGATAAACATGATAAAAAACTACTGAATGTCTTAACCTTTTTTACCATTTTATTTTGTTCTCTTCTAGACAAAAGTTCCTCCAGCCCTATCAACTTCAAATGTTGCCCTTCTGATGGTGAAGCCTCTATCATTCCAGTGCACCATGTGATTGATAAGATGAAAGGGTACTGTTCAGTTCGTTCAGAACACTTCTACAAGAACTTCATCATGTCTGACAGCTTCAACCACAACACCAAGTTCTAGAATTGAACCTCTGCAATGGATGACATGGTTGTCATCATTTCTTTGTGCTTAATGAAAAGAGCAGAAAAACCTCTCTTATGAACAATGCAAAAAATGTTTTAGACAACTCCCAAAAAGAGACGTGAGTGTACAGTATATATGCACAAGGATGTGATGGGATTTTAATTATCAACAGTGCATGTTCTTGGTAAGATTTGTATGTGATGTGATGGTTTATGTAAGCTTGCCATTTTATAGTTGTTGCAATGTTATTTTAGAGGACATCTTTTCATGATAATCCTTTTATTGTGCCATACAATCTCCTTTCCACTGTGATCATATGACAAGCTACTGATGAAACATAGTTAACAAATCTATTGTAACATATTTAGTCACTACTGGCCATAGAGGGAAAATGTAGCAGCTGGTATATGAAAAAAGCTATTTATTTAGGTAGTAAATGTTTCTGTTGTTTTTTGAAACCTTGTTAAGATAGGACAACCTATTTATTTTGTTGGTGGGTACATGGAGTCAGAAATGGTTTGAGTATGTTCATGATCACAAAAGAGGTTTTTAAAGGGAAACCGTTACACACATTTTTTTTGAATTCTTCAATTTTGATTGGACACTTTGTCACACATGATTAAACATTATTACAATTACTGCAAGTTGTGGACTGAATTCAATAAAACACTACTGGAAAATGTCCACTTGCCACAAGCACAGTACAGTTTCTGCTTACATATTGAGTTCTAGAAACATCAGCAAAAACGACCCAGTATAAAGAAGATTTATTGTTTCTGCAGACGATACCAGGTAGGTAAATTGAATACACCCATTATGAATGAGTGTACCATTGAACAAATATTATAAGAACAAGTAATTTATTGTTGATGCGAGGCCCTGCTTTCTGAGGATACTGTAACTTCTGTCCATTGGTGATGTGTAGAATAGATGATATAAAATACCTGTCCATTTTTGGTTATGGTTATGGCTATTTGGCAGACACCCTTGTCCAAAGCGACATATAAATAAAACAATAATACAGTGGAATTCAAACAAATTTAAAAAGTTGGTCAGACTAGGGAGAATAGCAATATAAATAATAAACAATATCAATTCAAGCAATGACCTAATGGAAATAAACAATGACTATAATGCAGAATAGAAAAAAAACAATGAAGTTATTAAATCAATCACATAATATCAATGAAGGAGAACAGCAATAATAAATAACATGGTCAATTCAATCAATGGCTTAATGAAAAACAAAAACAGTATTATATTAGGCCTATACATAACCCATAGGAAGCACTTAATAGACTAAGTGCATGTTAAACAGATATGCCTTAAGACCCTTCTTGAAAGATCCCAAACTATTGATGGAACAGAGATTACTGGGCAACTCAATTCACCAACATGGAACCACTGATGAAAAGAGTTTTGAATTTTACCTAGCATTTATAGCTGGTCGACACAACAGACACTCATCAGAAGACTGTAGGCGGTTGGGTATGTACATCTTGATCATTGAATTAAAATTGCAGGGAGCAGATCCAGTCAGTGTCCTATAGACCAGAGTGAGAGATTTAAATTTCATTCTGGCCACTATAGGGAGCCAGTGAGTGGAGAGTAACTAGAAGAGAAGTTACATGTTACATGTATCCTCTTTGGCTGATTGAAGACTAGGCTTGCTCCAGCATTCCGAATCAATTGTAACTAGTGCAATGCCCGTGCAAACAATGTTTTCCAAGACACTTGTTGCCCAATGACGTTGATGCAGGTAGATCATGTCAGATTGTGATGATGTAGAATCAGGCCCGTGCAGTTAGTAGAGCTTTGTAGGCTACTCTCTTTGCAAAGTAAAAAAAGTGAAGGGGAAAGGCGTTTGAGTTGCAGCTAATGGCAATATTAGACTCATTAGGCTACCCGTGTATTTTTGCTGTTGTTGGGAAATGATAGCCTAAAGTTAAACGCATGACAATGGCCATGCCAGTGCTATGAACATGGAAGTGATGTTTGAATGAATGTTATGATGGAGTCAAGAGCAGCTGTTTTAAATGCAATTTTTAGCAGAATGCTACCGACGTGTGTGTCGGCATATTTTTGCAAGATCAGCAACCTGATCAGGCAACAGAAGCGCTAGGCAACCACGGTTTTTGATGAGTAGCATATGCAACATTACGTGACATTAACAGCCTGCTTACCAACATGGGTGCATTTGTGTCGGACTCAGCATGTTTATCCAACATGAACAATCTTGAAACGGTCCGTTGTTTACGTGAGACATCGTAATTTCCATTTATGGCAACACGTGAGTTTGTCAGCGAAATTGACTTTTTTGTTTCTATGCTGGAGTAAGAGAGTGAGGGGGAGTGGCTAGTGCGGAGACCGGTAGAACTGTGGGATTGCTGTAGAGTTGTATTTTGTTTAATTTAACGATAAATGACGATATGTCATTTTTTGCAGAAACGACCAAACTTTGCACTGCAGTCACGCATGTCATTAGCAAGACCTGTGTCAAATTTTAGGTCAGTCGGATGAGTGGTTCGAGAGTTATGCGTGGAACACACAGACAGACAGACAGAGTGACACACAGACAGACGTTCCTTGCTAATGGATAGATGATCTTAAAGGGATATTCCGCCATTTTTGGAAATACGCTCATTTTCCACCCCCCCCCCTCGAGCAAAACAATCAATATTTACCTTGTTCCCGTTCATCCAGCCATTCTGTGAGTCAACTCGCAAAACTTGCAAACTACTGGCACTACTACAGCTTGTTGTCTATGGGGACTATTTTCAGATGCTGCGTACGATATCACTGCGCCTATGGTACGTTTGCAAGTTGCCTTGATTATTATGCCAGATGAGAGTGTAGTTCCATGTCAAATCAGCCTAGAAAAACGCCAGGTTTCATTTTCAGTTGGTCTTATTGCACTTTCTAACTTGAGAGGAGACACGTTTTAAATGGGAAAATTACCAGAAATCTTAGTCACTTTTAAACATGAAGCTAGCAGGCGAGAAGCTAATGGTCTAATCCGATTCAATGATCTATGCTAGGCTGAAGCTAAAAGTTGTATCGCCAGACTCACAGAATGGCTGGATGAACGGGAGCAAGGTAAATATCGATTGTTTTGCTCGAGGGGAGGTGGAAAATGAGCGTATTTCCAAAAATGGCGGAATATCCCTTTAATACACAAGCAGGTAGGCCAGCTAACAGTGAATTACAATAGTCCAGTTTGGAGATAACTATGGCCTACAAGAAGCTGTGTGGAATCTTGTTTCAGATAAGGTCTGATCTTCCTAATGTTGTAAAGAATAAACCAACATGATTTTGCAATTGAGGCTACAAACTCAGAGAAGTTAAGCTGGTCATCAATTATGACGCCCAAGTTACGTGCTGATCTAGTAGGAGTCAGTAAAGATGAGTCAAGCTGGAAACACCAAGAGCTCAGTTTTTGAGAGATTAAAGCGTAAGTTTGGCGGAAATTGAAAAAACTGTGTTTTTCTGAATGAAAATACATCAACTAAGCCACGGAAGAAGCATTTTTCGTTGATCACGCAGTACCGAGCTAGCACGGGCAAGAGCTCCAGCCCAAAATAGCAAACAGTGGGTTAGCATAAGGCCTACAGCCATACGCTTTCAAATGTGCATTTTTAAGCCACTAACATTGCTCAAAACAGTGGCAAACCTCGTCAGCAACTTGCTCTAGGTGTCTACACATAAAACGAAGCACCAATCAGTCTGTAAACGTTGAAATAGTTTGTATACAGTTAGAATTAGTTCGAGACAGCAACCCTATCTGAAGCACCGAAACGTCACGCGAGATCTCACACGGAAGCACGGGAACTATTGTCGGAAGGGACTACGGGTAGACAAAATCACATTTTTAAACCACTAACATTGCTCAAAACAGCGCCAAACCTCGTCAGCAACTTGCTCTAGGTGTCTACACATAAAACGAAGTACCAACAACTTGGTTCACGAACCTGATGTTTATAAAAGAAGACTGTTATGAACACTTACCCCTTCCAGCTCCTCATGAAGGAAAGTCCGTGATTATCATGCAAAGCTCCCGTGTGAGATCTCGCGTGACGTTTCTGTGCTTCAGATAGGGTTGCTGTCTCAAACTAATTCTAACTGTATACAAACTATTCCAAATTTTACAGACTGATTGGTGCTTCGTTTTATGTGTAGACACCTAGGGCAAGTTGCTGACGAGGTTTGGCGCTGTTTTGAGCAATGTTGGTGGCTTAAAAATGTGAATTTGAAAGCGTATGGCTGTAGGCCCTATGCTAACCCACTGTTTGCTATTTTGGGCTGGAGCTCTTGCCCATGCTAGCTTGGTACTGCGTGATCAACGAAAAATGCTTCTTCCGTGGCTTAGTTGATGTATTTTCATTCAGAAAAACACAGTTTTTTCAATTTCCGCCAAACTTACGCTCTAAGATGGATTATTAGGCATGCCAATGCCAATGCCAATGCCAATCCTTCATCCAGCTCCTTTAGGCATGCAGAAATACGATGGGAAACCGTTGGAATGATAGGTCAAGTTGAGTGTCGTCTGCATAGCAATGATAGTCAAATCCATGAGAGCGAATTATTAATTTCCAGTTGCAGGTATATATTATTTATTTATATCTAACTAAACATTCCTTTTTGGAACATCTCAGTAAGAATACTTCAAATAAAATGATGTGGTGTCAACTGGCTCTGATCAAATGTGTGTGCAGTGCACAAGGGGGTTGGGGGAGGCATTATGCTACTGGGCTAAGGGTATCATTATTTTTCTTCATGCCATTTTTTTATTTGCTTTATCAACATAGTCTGTAGAATCAATAGTCAAATACAAAGTCTTTTGAGTTATTTCAGATGTTATTTTGGGTTATTCTATTTTTGTGAAAGGGTACCAACACATTGTCCTCATCTGCATTATGATTACATGCATCCCCTCATATCGTGTGACCAAAAATAAAATGTTAGGGTACAGTCATTAAAGGCTAATCTTGGTTTGTTTGCCTGTGTAGTAGTTCTAACGCTAACAACGGTCATCAGTAGGATGCTTATAATCATGGAGAAGACATGTCAAATTCACAATCAGGTAAATACAGACACTGATTAGTAATTTAACAACATGTTTAGTAAATGCATCTGATCCTCAAATTAAGGTGTTCCATAACAGTTGTTACGTAAGTCATACTATATATTACCAAAAAGCAATGAAAAGGTGCAAGCATTATTTATGTGCTAAAGTTCACCATTTTAGTGGTGTTGAATTGTTCTGACTAATAATGTAACAAAGTCACCAATAAAAGGAAACTCTCTGGTACTTTTTCTTTATGGTGCTTTTCAGAGGTCAAAGGCTGCAAATATGAGTAATATGAAGCATACAGGTACGGGGGTGGGACAAGTAAACAGTTATGATAGGAAAGTTACAATGTGAGTTATGTCTAGCCTACTTAAATATTCCATAAATATTGTAAATGAGTTTCCTATTTAGATTAAAATTATAGAAACGTTCAGAGAAACATGTCAATTATTTTGCAACTCTGGACTCTGGGCAACATAGAGATATTTCTCCATTAAGTATCAGTAGCTTGCTGAGAATGCCTTTGCGAACAGAACTGCTTACACTTCTGGTCATTCCTTTGAACACATAGGCATCTTTGAACACTCCTCTTCAGACGGGGTGAGCCCATTCCATAGGGTGCTATTTCACTGTAAAAGAAGCAACACTTCACGTGAGACTAGATAAAGCACTACAATAGGTGTACAAGTTCAACACTGGATTTCAATCCTTTTACTAGAAAATGTAATTCCATGGAAGGAATTACCATTGCATATAAATGTAAAAAGGTTGCTGTGTAAAACATTGTATTTGTTAAAAAGACAGCATATAACACAGTAGGCTAGAACAGATAAATAATTAGCCTAACCCAAATACAGTTCCACTGATATTACTTGAATGATTTAATTACTTAAAAAGTGATTTATGAAAATGCATTACAATTGTGGACAGTATGCCCTATTTTGGAAAATAACTCTTAATTTATTAGAATAAAAGACTGAAATGAAGTTGCCAACTTCAAACGAGTTGCAAGCGCTGACACTTTAGTAGGCTATACTGAAGTTCATCTACAGTGAAACGACTGGTAGGATAGCTTACATACATATTTACACTTTAATGCAGGTAAAAAGTACATCTAAGAGCTTAGACCCCATTGGAATACGGAATACAATCTCTATCAACAATGATGCAGCAACAGGTAGGCCTAGGAAATTACATAACAAATGTAACGTTAGCTTATGGTAGGATATTTTAATGTACACAAACATATGACATGATGAGCTAGTGCCTATGTGTTTCCAAGTGTATGATTATCCTATGAGGAATTTACAATAAGCTGTTAACAAAGGGAATTTGTGAATGATACTGAAAGCCCCATTAAATGATGTCAATGAAGTCAAGTGCCTATAGCTAAAACGAGTACTAGCTTGCTAACAACGGCAACAAACGAATGAAGAATGAAAGCAATGTAGTTTGTAGCCTACTGTAGAAACGACTGTGAGAAGAAGGCTTAAACCTAAATGGTGCAACTCGCATGTCTATCAGGTTGGACTTCACTTTGGACGCTGAGTTAAGACTGGCGTGGCGTAACACCGCGTTCACACTGTCTACGTCCGTCGACGGATCACGAAATGCCTGTCTGCCGTATGTATAATTGCATACACGCTATCTGATTGGCTAACGGATCCGTCGCTCAAGTTAGAAAGTGCAATAAGACCAACTGAAAATGAAACCTGGCGTTTTTCTAGGCTGATTTGACATGGAACTACACTCTCATCTGGCGTAATAATCAAGGCAACTTGCAAACTACTGGCACTACTACTGCTTGTTGTCTATGGGGACTATTTTCAGATGCTGCGTACGATATCACTGCGCCTATGGTACGTTTGCAAGTTGCCTTGATTATTACGCCAGATGAGAGTGTAGTTCCATGTCAAATCAGCCTAGAAAAACGCCAGGTTTCATTTTCAGTTGGTCTTATTGCACTTTCTAACTTGAGAGGAGACACGTTTTAAATGGGAAAATTACCAGAAATCTTAGTCACTTTTAAACATGAAGCTAGCAGGCGAGAAGCTAATGGTCTAATCCGATTCAATGATCTATGCTAGGCTGAAGCTAAAAGTTGTATCGCCAGACAGAATGGCTGGATGAACGGGAACAAGGTAAATATCGATTGTTTTACTCGAGGGGAGTTGGAAAATGAGCGTATTTCCAAAAATGGCGGAATATCCCTTTAACTGTGAGCCCCAAATGGGCTTCACTCCACTTCTACAGTATGTTACTCTACAGTATACACTGATCAGCCATAACAACTATGACCAATGAGAGGTGAAGTGAATAACTTTTTCTCGTTTTCATGGCACCTGGTAGTGGGTGGGATATATTAGGCAGCAATGGAGCATTTTGTCCTCAAAGTTGAGTTGGGAGCAGGATAAAATGTAAAGACAAGTTTAAGGATGTGAGCGACTTTGACAAGGGCCAAATTATGGCTGAATGATTGGGTCAGAGCATCAGCAAAACTGCAGGTGTTGGGGGATGTTCCTTATGGTTATAATAGAAACTTGTCAGAACACAATGCATTTCAGATTGCTTAGCGTCTCCATGCTGACCCTTGTTCTCTGCCAAAAGGTTCCATCATGGGCAATTCAGAACAACATCAGAACTGGACCATGGAGCAATGGAACAAGGTGGCCTTCTCTGATGAATCACATTTTCTTCCACATTCCGTTCTGTGCCGTTCACCCTGTTACAAGTTGAACCACTGAAATGATTTTGGAAACATTATTTTAAGGTACAAAAAACTCTTTAGTGTTGCTTTAAGATGACTATTCAAAATGAATTGGAATGGTATGAGTTTCTCAGTTATGCCAAGGTGTTTGGGAAATATCGCCTAAGCACATTGAAGGATCTTCATCAAACCTGGCACACTGTTTCTACTATTGTTTCCACACATTTTCATGATTTCTCACCCCTCAATACACATTTACTCCTTACCCTGGGAACTCAACTGAAGGAATATTTCACCACTAGAAAGATGAATGGGTATGTACATTTGGTCATTTATGTTGTAAAACGTGAAATCATGTTTGAGGTCTGAGTATCTTGTCCAAAAAAAAGGCAACAATTTTTTTTTGCCTTATGTAGAATAAAATAGAATAGAATATTTGATCCTGTGAGGGAAATTTGTTTCTCTGCATTTAACCCAATTTAACCGAATTAGTGAACACACAGCACACAGTGAAGTGAATCACACACTAACCCAGAGCAGTGAGCTGCCTGCCCAACCAGCGGCGCTCGGGGAGCAGTGAGGTTAGGTGCCTTGCTCAAGGGCACTTCAGCCGTGGACTGGTCGGGGATCGAACCGGCAACCCTCCAGTTACAAGCCCGAAGCCCTAACCAGTAGGCCACGACTGCCCCAGCGGATGAAATCCAACTCAGAATTCACTGCCTTTAACTGCCATGCTGTACTGCTCCCCCAGGAGGTAAGCCTGGATCACAAGGTACTACAGGTTGGCAGTGTGAACATTATTCAGATATAATTTACCGCTATCATCATAAGTCACTATGACCTAATAACACCTTCATTTGGGAGACACCATTAGCTAATCATATACATCTTGATGACAGATTAAGACTTTTACCATTTCCTACGACTTTTAACCGCTCAAAACAGATGTCAACATTTTTTAACTGTAAACTTGTCAGATTGGAACCTGCAATCAGTTTGCAGGATTTCAACAGCAAATCAAATTGCAGGATTCCAACAGCAAATCAGATTTCTGGATTCCAACAGCCAATGACATTGCAGGATTCTGGGAGCCAATCAGTTGCAGTATTCTCACAGCCAATCAGGGGGCAGCCGTGGCCTACTGGTTAGCCCATGGAGGTACTGGAGAAAGTGAATAAGTCCCGCCCCCATTCATTTCAATGGGAATGCTAGGCTAGTGAAAAGTGCCAAAATTGAACGATTTTTTCAGGCTTCAACATGGTGTTTCAAGAGGCTTGTTTCCGGTGCCGTTTTACTTAGCCAATTAAGTGCCAGGTTACTGACTGACGTAAGGTACAGAAGGAGAGTTCGTGCCCACACTAAGCTCGTGCATGAGCTGAGAGTGGAACAGTCACCAATCAGCATGAGGAGAAATTGGGAGAAATGGCACCGGACATGATGTATTTCTGGAAAATGGCGACGAGGAAGTGCCTTGCTAATCGGCGAAGCTAATCAGTCAAATCCTGACCCCCTGGGTTAGCCTACTGCATGGGTCTTCAACCTTTTTCATAGTTTAGGATTTAAGGCCTCTACGTATTATTCTATGCTTACTCAAACAGCAGGGGATGAGGCCCTACTAGCGCTCAAACACACATGGGAGAGGGACCTTAATTTGACATTGGAGGACGAGGTATGGTTAAAGATTTGCAAAAATGTCAAAACCTTGTCAAGGGATGCAAGAGTGCGTCTAATGCAGTTTAAAATCATGAACCGCTTTTACTGGACCCCCTCTAAGCTGTTCAGATTAGGTTTGATTGAGAACCCAAACTGCTGGCGTTGCAAATCTACAGAGGGCTACCTTTTACATACATTATAGTCTTGTGACAAAGTACAAGAATTTTGGTCATGGATACACAGTTTTCTTAGTGAGATCTCAGAGAGCCCCATAGAGTTTTGCCCCATACTCTTTGTCTTAGGGGATAACTCAGTCTTAGTTGAAGGGAGTAAACACATTAAAGGTTGGATCCAAACTAGTATTATGATAGGTAGGCAGATACTTCTCTGGGAATGGAAGACAGAAGAGGTGCCCTCAATTAAGGAATGGACTGCAGAAATGGCCAGAGTGACGGCTTATGAAAGGATGTCATTTAAGTTATTTGGTAAATTAGAGGTTTATTATAAATCATTTCTGGAAGAGGACAATACACAAAATTAATATGTAGGGAGACGCATGTGTTTATTTTTGTCATTTAAGTTATTTGGTAAATTAGAGGTTTATTATAAATCATTTCTGGAAGAGGACAATACACAAAATTAATATGTAGGGAGACGCATGTATTTATTTTTTTTATTCCTGTTTGTGTATTTTATTTTGATTTATCCTAACTACAGTTAATACACATTCATGAACAATGTGTGTCTTATTGTGTATACATTTGCCATTATTATTTAATGGTTATTCTTATTTCTAAATATAGTATATATTACTATGTCTTAAGGATAAGGCATACAGTTATATATTTGATATGGAATACATTGAGGTACAGTTAAGACGAAATTATTTGAGGCGGTGACTTGGGGGTTTGTGTGTGTATGTGAGTTTGTTTTTATTTAAGGTTTTTCTATTTGTACTACTATTATTATTATTAACAATATATAATAATTATTTTCTCTTATGGGGGGTGGGGGTGGGCATTTTATTTTGCTTTTTTCTACTTATGTATGTTTTTTGTTCTTGGTTATATAACTGTGTACATGATCTGCTGTGTACAATTTGAAATAAAAATTGTTAATTACAAAAAAAAAATTACCCTATTCACCTATAGTGTCTCGCCTTAAGAGTATTTGGATATTTTGTGATGGGGTGGTAGCATATAGCGCAAGCTACGACAAGCTAGCTGGCTTGTTGCAATGTGGTAGTATGGAGGCAGCATGTGATGGTAGCATGTAGCGTAGCACAAGCTAAACTAGCTGGTTTGTTTGTTGCAATGTGGTAGTATGGTGGCAGCATGGAGGGGAGTGTCTCCAGGACGCTGGTTTCACTGTTAAGCCTTCATGAGGTGTCGTGGGCCTAACTTAACGAAACATCGGTGAATGAGGGTGCCCACTTGATAACTCCAATGACATGCTGTATACCGTATACTGCTGTGGGCTTGGCCATTTGTCTTGTGTTTGTGACCATTGGTTAACAGATTGGTGATTAGCCTGCTTCTTTAAGTTAATTTTGGACAGGGGCTTCTTAATGTGTTTTTGCCTTGGATTTTGGCACAAGGGATTTTAACGTCTAATCCTGTGTATTAGTGTAACACCTAAGCTTTTCTCCTTTTGTTGGATTTTTGTTACTGTGAAAAATAAAAACTCAGAAGGAAACTGCAATTGAGTCTTCCTGTCTGTACTGTAACAGCTCTACTGTAAGTCAGTACATTTTCTACATGATCTCCTTGGTTCCAGGCCGGAGGAGTGCATTTTTTAATCCAACTTCAAGGTGACTTGCTGTTGCTAACCTAGCTTGTAAATGAAATAAAATAATGAAATGAGTGGAAATTGCTAAAAGGATAGGTGAAGCAGGAGCAGCGAGATATGCGTCCTACTCACTTGAGCAGGATGGACTGCTTTAACACCTGAGGGGTATTTCACAAAGGGCGAATTAAAGTGGCCACTTTTTCTGGGATTTGAGGCGTTACTTGGTGTCTCTGGTGCTTCCAAGCACATACAAACTTGAGAAAACAGCTATACATCAGACGTTTCAGCTAAACTCCAATAACTTGACATTAGGCTACTTTAATACGAATATTCAAACTGAACCATCATTGACTTGTCACACATACTTTGTTATTCCTTCATAACAAATTGCATTTTATCACTGGCAGTCGGAGACTTTCTGGTGGAGAATCCTCCATCACCATGTCACCAACACCAACTCGTATTCCCCATAGATAGTAACATTACAACCATGCAGCCCAATAACGTAACATGGAATCAGTTCTGGAGTAGGGTGTGGCCAACAACAGCTCATTTGCATTTAAGGTAACAGGCCCCAGAGTAAATCCTAGATAAGTGATGAAGTGCAGCTTTGTCTGGTCATCCTCGCTCAACAGGTTTCACTAACTCCAATCCAGGATGAGCGACTACAACAAGAAGCCCGATAGGTGCACATTCTTGTTTCTCCTCCAAAGAACTAGTGTTGATTTCATCAGACGAGACAAGACCTATGTTCGTCAACAACATATTTGAGTAATGCTCTGTTAGCTTTTTATACATTTTCATGTCTAAAACGCCTAACATCAAATGCAACTGCATAAAAATGGAATCCATTGTCTGAAATTACCTTGGTGTATTGATCCATACAATCCCAATGTGGCAGAAGTATACACACTCCCTATCTTTCAGATTCTCACAAGAGCAGCGCTTGTTTCTGTGGATGGCCTGGAGGTGAAGCAAGTCTGAGCATGGCTTTTTTTGGACATCAGCGGCAGAGATGGCATTAACCAATACTGAAAGAGAGAATATGGCAGCATTAACAGTGTTGGGGTCACTACTGTAAAACAAATGTAATCTGTTACATTACTTCTTTACTTTCTGTGGAAAGTAACTAATTACATTACTTTTGCATTGAAATGTGTCTATTGACACTATTATTGATACCGTCCCCTTCATGTGTTTTTTTTATTATTATCATTATTTCCTTTATTGACATTTGAAACAGTAGATAGCATAATCTAGTTTATTAAAGGAGAATTCCGGTGTGAAATTGAGCTTAACTGTACCGAAACATGTTAAGGTGTACTCACACGTGTTTTAGACGCACTTTCACTCACCCCCAGCATTCCGAACTCCTCCGTTTTCAGCCTAGCTTACAGTAGGCTTGAATCTATTAGATTGGGCATTACGTAGCCTATGCAGCTAAATCGCTATTTTTAAACCATTAAAAAGGTTCCAAGTAACTCCACACTGCATTGGTAGACTTCTGAGGGTCCTGACATTTAAAACGAGATACTGAGAACTTTGGAAATGCACAGGAAGTTTATTAAAAAAAGACTGTTTACAAGCAGTGCCTTCATAGAATCTCTCCGCTGGGCGCCATCTTGGAATCAAGTCGCGATAAGCCGACTGACGAGCACGAACGAACAGGAAGGACAGGGGAACATATTGCTAAAGTAATTCCATAGGAAATATATAGTTATACTGTCTACATGAGCATGATGAGTAACAAAGCTCAAAATGTTTGCAATATGTCCCCCTGTCTTTCCTGTTCGTTTGTGCTCGTCAGTCGACTTATCGCGACTTCACCACAAGATGGTGCCCAGCGGAGAGATTCTATGAAGGTACTGCTTGAATAAACAGTCTTTTTTAATAAACTTCCTGTGCACTTCCAAAGTTCTAAGTATCTTGTTTTAAATGTCAGGACCCTCAGAAGTCAACCAATGCAGTGTGGAGTTACTTGGAACCTTTTTAATGGTTTAAAAATAGCGATTTAGCTGCATAGGCTACGTAATGCCCAATCTAATAGATTCAAGCCTACTGTAAGCTAGGCTGGAAACGGAGGAGTTCGGAATGCTGGGGGTGAGTGAAAGTGCGTCTAAAACACGCGTGAGTACATCTTAACATGTTTCGGTACAGTTAAGGTCAATTTCACACCGGAATTCTCCTTTAAGTAGGCGCCTATCTAGAGGCTAGCCAGGTTGTGCTGTACCAGGCATTTCTTACAAATAATGACCATTGCTTTGTCTTACTGAAACATGCTTTCAAGTTCGCAAACAAGGCACCTCAGTGCTGCTTGGAGTAGGCTACAAACAAGCTGCACTTACAAGCGCAGCGGGAGCTGAGAATGTCAAATTGCACTTTTCCATCTCATGCATATGCATTCATAGGAGAGTCAGAGGAGATTGGGAGTTGCATGTAAAAAGATGGGAGGAGAAGTGTAAAATGTGCCTAATTAGGTATTCCCTCATATGTACTAAAACTGCCCATGAAAGCGCATGTCTATTTTGTACCTAAATATTTCCAAATTGTAAAAGCAGGTGTAAATGCGGTTGCGTCTATAAGACGCAAAAATTAGTAATCAGTTACCGTTACTGGTTACTTATTTTAAAAGTAATTGAATTACTAGACCAGTTACTGTTACTTTTATGTCTGCTTTTTTAGACCTATTTATTGTAATCAGGGCAACAGGCCTTCAAATCAAGCAGTAGTACAATAGTCCCTTTTAATACTTAACTTAATACAAAATAACTTAGTCATTCAACAGTGTTTTTTTTTTTTTTTTTACCACATTAGCCCCAATGAAATAATAGTGATTTTGCTCAGTTGAGGATGCATGTCATCGATAACATACCTAGCTATCATTTTATTCAGCTCTGCCCGGTTTATCGGCTGCACTGCGGCCAGTGTAAGTCTAGCTTTGGTTGTTTGCATGAAGTGGCGCCTTCAGCATTCGTAGGGCTGGGGTCTTTCAATGCTAATTGATTGATTTGATCGGTGTATCATTGTGCCACCCTTCGACGTCAGATTAGAAGCAAAATCTTGACTTCTTGTTTGCAGCGTTCATTATTCACAAAAGAGAGTAATGCAAGTAACTAACTTGTTTAAATTTCAGTCATTATAATTGCATTACTAAGAAATACTTAGTTACATGCTCCTTACCGACAAAAGTAGTGGGTACAGTAATGCGTTACTCCCAACACTGATCAAAAGCAACCTTAACTTTTGTTGGCCTTTCAAATGTCTTACTTTCACTTTCACGTCATCCAATTAAACTGTCCTACTTGCTAGGTTTTACCAATCTTCCTTAAAGAGACCCTATGCAACTTTTTCATAGTCATAAAATCGCTTAGAAATCGTTGTTTTGCTTGACTGACCAGTTTTATCGAAAACAGTCACATTTGCTCCCGCCCCTAGTGTCCCTATCCGATATTACAACCTTGCAACTTTCTGATAAACGATCGTCTGCTGTTTACTTCTGGAAGTCAGAGACGCGAAAGGAACAAGAAGAACCACGCTTGCAATTTATATATTTATATAAAGCCTATATATTATATACACGCTAAAGCTGTCGGGGAAGCTCTGCAGAGAAATATGCAAGCATAAAACGAGCGAAAACGAAAAACGAAACCGAAACCAGAGCTGAAATCGCCAATCCTGCATTATTCCTCTTTAAGCCTACCTTACATTGACAGACTTTGCAAAGATTTGGAAAAGATTTTTGAAAGACTACAGTCTCAGACCCTCTCACATCTAAAGACAATTCATTGAGTTTTTAGTCACAGTCTACTCACAGGCCAGTCTCAGATTAGGATTTTGCAAAGACTGTGGGTCACTATTTACAAGACTGCTGCTAGATTCCTTCAAATTATTTCCATGATAAAGTAAGTGGATGTAATGAAATAACTTTTTTTATTATAATTCAGTGTAAACACAACTATTTAAAAAAACTTAAAAAGGTGCCAATCTTAGCGGTTTTAAGTCCGTCGGAGTCCGTCTTTTTCTAGTTTTGCCGTTAAAGGGATATTCCGCCATTTTTGGAAATACGCTCATTTTCCACCTCCCCTCGAGCAAAACAATCGATATTTACCTTGTTCCCGTTCATCCAGCCATTCTGTGAGTCTGGCGATACAACTTTTAGCTTCAGCCTAGCATAGATCATTGAATCGGATTAGACCATTAGCTTCTCGCCTGCTAGCTTCATGTTTAAAAGTGACTAAGATTTCTGGTAATTTTCTCATTTAAAACGTGTCTCCTCTCAAGTTAGAAAGTGCAATAAGACCAACTGAAAATGAAACCTGGCGTTTTTCTAGGCTGATTTGACATGGAACTACACTCTCATCTGGCGTAATAATCAAGGCGACTTGCACACTACTGGCACTACTACTCCTTGTGGTCTATGGGGACTATTTTCAGATGCTGCGTACGATATCACTGCGCCTATGGTACGTTTGCAAGTTGCCTCGATTATTACGCCAGATGAGAGTGTAGTTCCATGTCAAATCAGCCTAGAAAAACGCCAGGTTTCATTTTCAGTTGGTCTTATTGCACTTTCTAACTTGAGAGGAGACACGTTTTAAATGGGAAAATTACCAGAAATCTTAGTCACTTTTAAACATGAAGCTAGCAGGCGAGAAGCTAATGGTCTAATCCGATTCAATGATCTATGCTAGGCTGAAGCTAAAAGTTGTATCGCCAGACTCACAGAATGGCTGGATGAACGAGAACAAGGTAAATATCGATTGTTTTGCTCGAGGGGAGGTGGAAAATGAGCGTATTTCCAAAAATGGCGGAATATCCCTTTAAGACAATATCAAACATGTTTGATGTTATCGGAAGTCTTTTCAGCCGTGGCTCATGCAAATAGTGACGTGAACATTAAAAACCAATAGTGACCTTGCTCCAACACGAAACCGGAAGGGGCTTATATGATTATTTGTTATTTCATTTCTTATAAATTATTAGAGTGCATGAAAAATGCACTTTATTGTTATCCGAATTATTAGAGTGCATGAAAAATGCACTCTACTGTTATCCAAACTATTCTTATTATTCTTCTTCTAACACCTTGTCCTAACCGGATCCTAGCGAGCGACTGTCAATGTTGTCTGTCTACACTGAATCCGTTAAATATGCCATTGTGTTGCGTCACAGGCTTCCATATTTCTCATTCAAAATAGCAGAGCAATGCGAGCGACAAAAAGAAAATAGAAACAGGGCGTCCGACAAAAGTTCTCTCAAAAACGTCGCGCTGTTCGCGTCGCTTCAGTCAGGACACTCCAATTGAAAACAATGTAATTAAACGGATTCTATCGCTAATGTTCGCTCGCATCGCGTACGGTTAGGACAAGGTGTAACGCTTTTTGTGCGTTTAATGTGGCTTCAACGGTTTAACTTTGAAACTTAATTAAAACTGTGTCGCGTAGATCTTACTTAGGCCATCCGGGCTTTGTATTTTTCAACTTTGTAACTTTTATATTTTTTTAACTATTTAATTAAAACTATAAAAATGTCCCCATTGACTTAACATTGTGATTATGACATCACAATTCCGATTAGAATCCTATGCCAGAACTCTCTCTCTCAGGCTTTTAGAATCCTATGCCAGAACTCTCAGGCTTCTAGAATCCTACTGTATGCTAGAACTCTCTCTCTCTCAGGCTTTAAGCATGCAGTCTTGCTCTAAAGGGGCATTCACATACGTCGCTACTCGCACATCGCTCCTCGCACATCGCTCCTCGCTTCCGTTAACTGTCAATCATCTCTATTTTACATTCTGATTTGGTACTCGCTTCACTCGCATCGCTGGAAGTTAAAATTATTTTAACTTCGTACCCGCCCACACCGCATCGCTAGTCCTCGCATCGCCTGTCCTGGCCACATTCAGCTAGAACACATTCACTTTACATTGACAGTTCTCGCTCAGAGATGGGCGAGTAGCGACGTTTGTGAATGCAGCTTAATTCGGTTATTAAGTGATGATGTAATAATGGGATAATAAATAGTTTTCCGGGTCCAACGGCTTTCAAACTCTCATGTTATTCTCCATAGACAGTAAAATAAACTATTATTTTCCGCTATTCTGACTAGCCTTTAAGAAAATTTTCATCTTATACAGACTTGTTGCCTCAACCTAATCAAATCTATATTTTTCGCGGAAGCCTGGACGTTACCCATTCATATATCATCTGGCTGCATAGCTACAGTGATTACTTAATTAAAGTTTAGCAATTTTGTTTTAAAACCGCTAAAACGAAGGTGGTGATGACAAAGTACAAGTAGCATAACCCGTCTGGCTGCGCTAATAAACGTCTTTTCACAAAATAGCTGCTGGGTCCGTGACGTCGGACTTAACCACCGAATAAGACTACAGATCCTATTCAACTGTTCCCTGTGCCCAAAACTGTTTCAAAATAAAAATCCTCACTACCATAATTCACTATCAAATCGTTCAACCATTTAAACTACTCAACTATTTAACTGTTCAGCCATTTTAACTGTCAGTTGTCATCAACTGTTTAAACTACTCAACTATTTAAACTACTCAACTATTTAACTGTTTGGCTATTCCAATTGTCAGTTTTCATCAACTATGACGCCCTCCAACTGTTTCTACTGCCTGAAACTGTTTCAAAATAAAAGTCCTCACTAAAATAATTCACTTTTAATCAATTCAACTATTTAAACTACTCAACTATTTAACTGTTTGGCTATTCCAACTTTCAGTTTTCATCAACTATGACTTCATCCAACTGTTTCTACTGCCTGAAACTAAATTCACTACTAATTAATTCCACTATTTAAACTATACTCAACTATTTAACTGTTTGGCTATTCCAACTGTCAGTTTGCATCAACTATGACTTCATCCAACTGTTTCTACTGCCTGAAACTAAATTCACTACTAATTAATTCCACTATTTAAACTATACTCAACTATTTAACTGTTTGGCTATTCCAACTGTCAGTTTGCATCAACTATGACTCCCTCCAACTGTTTCTACTGCTTGAAACTGTTTCAAAAATAAAAGTCTTCACTAAAATAATTTATTAATTCAACTATTTAAACTAATAATAATAATAATAATAATAATAATACATTTTATTTGAAGCGCCTTTCAAGACACCCAAGGTCACTTTACAGGGTTGCAAAATCATCACATAGAAAATAAAAAAGAAAAGAAAAATGTTAAATGTCAGTTAGTCAGTCCATAAGCTTTTTTGAAGAAATATGTTTTCAGTCTACTTTTAAAGACAGTGATTGAGTCAGAGTGTCTGATGTAGTCTGGCAATGAATTCCATAGCTTGGGGGCGATTTAGCTGAAAGCCCTCTCTCCCAGGGTGCAGAGGTTCACATCAGGGACACGTAGCAGGCCTGCTGAGGAGGATCTCAGAGGGCGGGCAGGAGTGTACACTTCCAGGAGGTCAGTGAGGTAGGTAGGGGCGTTGTTGTTTAGGGACTTGTATGCCAGGAGCAGGACCTTGAAATTTATTCTGTAGGCAATAATTCTCTATTAAATAGCTCAACTATTTGAACTACTCAACTGTTTAACTTTTTGCTCATTCCAACTGTTAATTGTCATCAACTATGACTCCCCTCAACCTTTTCTCTACTTCACCTCTATCTTTGTCTCAATTTTCATGCACTCGTAATTCCCTGGAATTGCTTTCTCTAGTTAGTCTAATTATTCTACGTGACAGAACAGCTCTATCTGTTAGGGATGTCCCACATGAAACAATGCTGCAGAAACGTGAAAAAAATGACTTTGATATGAGTAGGCTATCATGTTAGTTTCTGTTGATGATGATGTGTAGCCTAGTGCACGATGGAAATAATTTGAAGGAATCTAGCAGCAGTCTTGTAAATAGTGACCCACAGTCTTTGCAAAATCCTAATCTGAGACTGGCCTGTGACTAGAAACTGGATGAATTGTCTTTAGATGTGAGAGGGTCTGAGACTGTAGTCTTTCAAAACATTTTTCCAAATCTTTGCAAAGTCTGTCAATGTAAGGTAGGCTTTAGTGACTATGATTACCCTAGCAACATCCTACCAACCACTTCAAGTACCTTGAATCTTGAATTTCTCCTTGGGGATCAATACAGTATCTATCTATCTGAGCAAGTTTCTAGCAATGGTGTTACATGCACTGATATTTCCTTCTGGAAATGCGTTTTGAGGTATATAGTTCTCTTCCAGTCTATAATTTGACTCGAAACACTTGGTTCAAACTTTGATGTGTAGCTCTTACATGAAATATTTTTTTGTGCCATGACTTCTCATTTTTATGTGGTTTATACTTTTTGAAGTATTTGATATTGAGGATTCCGGCCCACGTCACTATTCCTTATTGTTCCCATAACAACCAGCATAGAGATATTAACAATGCCATTTTGGGAGTAAAAAAAATGGCGGAGTCCAATAGCGATACACCTGCAACTGAATCAAAGTTTGCTTCATTGAGTATTTTAAATAACCTGGTGCAAGGTGATCGACGTCCTAGACCTAAAGTATAGGCCTACTGTGACACTAATTATTTGGTTAACACCACATCTTGATAAACGCATGACCATTTAAGTTTGAAGACTATTTGGCTGGACTAATGTATCGATAGCACTGTAGGAAACACTGTTACTTCTATTATCGGTCCTAAACAGTGCTACTGTTCCTCAGGCTTGAACATGACAGGCAGTAGCCTACGTTGAAAAAACAAAAATATGTGCCTGGAAGAGTCGACATACTCTGTTAGCAGGTGCATCCAAGCTGGCAGCACTCACAGATCATTCAAGCGAACTGTTTTGACTGGCTATTGTAGGCATATAAACGGGAGCTAGCCTAGGCCAACTCTGGTTTTTAGGCTAATTGAAATAATTTTTTTTCCATTTGGTAAAATGACAACGTGTTGACTGCTACCTAACCTGACTCTCGCCAGATCCTTGTAGTTCGCTGAGCTTCACACAAGGATCTGGGACTTCTCGATAGGAGATGTATTTCTGAAGCCGGGGCCTTGTAAAAAAATCCTTGCATGTGATTTGATAAACCACTTGTCCGTTATCTTGAATGACGTGCTAGGCTACTTCAAGCTCTTGCCAAACCCGGTCGGAAGAAGAGTGAAAACATCCTTGCCACCAATAAATGCCTTCAAAACCATTCTCTGTTCATCTTTTAAAGAAAAAAATACTCAATAGATTCAACGAAACGGTTGAAATAGCAGAATCAATGTCAGCACAAGACTCCTCGCTGCGTGCCGCCATTGTTGTTTGAATCAGACACCTCGGTGCTACGTCACATGTATGAAATCCCCTCCGGCGATCCTGATTGGTTCATTATTTTTTGCTCCCTGGAAGGACGCATTGTCCTCGAGCCCAGACCCTTGTGTGGAGCTCAGCGAAACGCCTCTGGTGGAGCATGGCGGAACTACAAGGGTCTGGCAAGAGTCAGTCTATATGCTACCAGTTGTCTATTACAAACTGGCGTTTTAGTTAGCAGGGTTCATTAGCTAGTAACTTATTAGCCCACTATGTTTTTCTAAATTAGGCCTACAGAAACCTTAACTAAGCTTACATCAAACTTGGATTAAACTCTGAAAGACATCATGACATTTACTGGATATCTGAGAATGTTTCTCCATGGACAACTAAGCAGGAGAGAAGAATGACAGAACATCTGTTAGAACTGACATGACAGCTGGCTACTTTTAAGGCAAGCTAAGATCTTCTATGAAGTAAATCTATGCAAAAACTGTTTGGAACTGTAGTGTGATAACTGAATGTAGAACAGTAATGCCTTACACTACTCTGTTACTGACACATATAGTGTGATTACAGTAACACAATACTTTGTACTGTGTAATGTTATTACTTTGTAATAATTTCTTACACCCAACTCAGTTTCTGTAATTCTACAATATATTAAATTAGGTTGATATGCATTCAGAATTAGCTTGAAAGGTCTGAAGACTGTTTCTGAATAGATATAAAAAAGACTGTGAAACGTGTCAATTTTGGCGTTAGACCGTTAAGGGTCTGCTAAACTTACAGTAGGCACATTTGTGTACATCTTCAGCCATACTTTTTGATTATGTTGTCCTCTTAATATGTCATTTTTAGCTATACTTATGTTGATACAAGTTTTTAGAATGCCAAATATTGAAATATGCCAAATCTTTTTGCTTTGCAGAAAAAACAAAATCCACGGGGACATTGGATCAACTCAGAACCACAGAACATTATGTGTATAGTGTCAGAAATGAAGATGTATCTTCAAGTTATTTAAAGTAAAGTAATGAAATACCTCAGAATAAAATGGCTTAAAAGTCTGCTTATTAAAGGCTGGAATCCACTTAAATGCATTCCATAAATCACTTAACCTAAAAATGAAGGTTGTTTTCCATTTACAAAGCCAGCCAGGTCTGTGTACAGTTCAAACACTGAATTGGAGAGCTACACCGAGTTTTGACAAAAACAATTTGGGATTAGAATCACATACGCTATTTTGAAATGCAGGTAATCGAACAAAAAACATATAATATTAAAACCATAAGATCTTCCAGTTTTACCTTCTTGATGCAGTATCAGAACCAGAGTGCCCATCAGGATATAAGCAGCTGTGAAATGCATTCTTTCTCGAAATTATAGTCAACAAAATTGAAGGAATTTACCAACCGAGGAGCAGCAGTATAGCATACAGACAGAAAGCAACCCTCTCCTGGATCAGAAGGAGGTGTGGAGTTGAGAATGTACAGGGAATCCAGAGTTTGCGCCTCATTTTTCTTACACCTGGTGTTTCAACACACAGACTGTTGTAAATGCAGTCTCAGGATTTCCTACTCTCTAAATACATGTGTGTGTAGTATGGGATGTGTGTGGGATGTGGTGTGTGCATGCGTGTGTGCGTTCGAGTGTGTGTGTGTGTGTGTGTGTAATTTTATGACTAACATGTTTAACTACTACATCAATATTGGTTAATACAGTATGTGTGCTTCCATGCATCAATTTGCATGTGCATATGTTATTTTGACAAAGTTGAATGTCAACTTTCAAGTAAAGTATTCCACCAAACAAACTCGAAAAGCATCTGTGCTGAATCAGACAATGATGTGAATCAACATCATAAACATCAATCCCCAGGACTAGATTGCAGCTCATATATAAGTAAATGAAAAGAAACTGTTAAACAACTGAAGTTACCATCCGAGTTCTGCCTAATGAGAACAGGTTCCTGGCTGACATATGCCTCATGTTATGTGTGTACAGTATGCGTCCCTCTCTCTTTCTCCAAATTTGCTTGTTTACACCTATCGGTTTAGAGAGGAATTCATTTATATTTAGTTAACCTCTCAACTCCTGTCTCCATAACATAATGTTAACTTAGTGCACATTGTATAAGATTAGTGCTCAAGACAATGTAGCATTTCATCCTTAGTTTGAACGTGAACAGTTTGAAAAGAGAGAAAACACTGGGATTTTTTTGTCTTGAAATTGGGTAGCTGTGTAGCACCATGCCTTCACAAAAACCAAGGGAAACCCATTGTGGTAAACCTACATCTTAATTAAAGCAATAATGATCTGTTTGAAAATCTCTGCTGGAACATCTGTGTGACAGATTTTCTGTATTTTTTTTTTCAGCGTACAGGCTATATGATACCTTTCTAACCAAAGTTAGATCAAACAGATACTGTACACATAGTTCATTTCAGTCACTATCCTTTGATAGTTTTATACGTCTAAATAAAAGATAAATCAGCAACAACACCGTGGACCTTGTATATTGTCAGATCCGTTGTAAATAGGGCCTGTAATGTAATCACAGTAGGTGCATTGAGAAGTATTTCAAGCTAAACCACAAAGCCAATATAGTCTCACCTCAGTCCTATTTTGCTTACTTTCTGACTTCTCATTACTTGAAATTAAATTTACGTTTGCATTCAAGGGGGATAATTAAAGACTTGGGAAAACACAAAACATGTTAAGTCATGGAACCCCAGGCTACAGCAACCATACATTTGAGGAAGGGGGAGGTGGAGAGATGAGAACACATCAGAGGAATAGAAGGTAGTTTATCCTGCAACATCCTGTGGGAGGGACATAATGAGCCTGTTATACTCAGTAAATGCAACTACTGACTTTAAGATACATGTATTACAGGCAGTAAGTGTAGCTGAATTAAAATGAATGGAAATCAACAATTACAATCAAGGTATAACCAGCAAGTGTAATAATCAAAAGTTTGGATTTAGTCGTTTATTGAAATAAAAGTCTCAAAAACTTGCTAACCTTGATACCAGAAAATCAATGGGGGAATTGTCAAAAATGTGGTCTTTTACGTCGCAGTTTAGTGGTTCGGAATACACTAGTTTCCAAATATGTTTTAAAAGCGAATGTACCAATGGCACTTTGTGAGAACAATGAAAGAAAATCCTAGGATTTCAGTCCTCTCACCTTCAGCAGGCCCATTCAAAAAACCCATTCAACTCTATTTGCATTTGAAAGAGACACTCACTAAGTGACCCATTTAGTCTAACTTTTTTCCAACTTGTAGTAAAACTACATAACATGTTTTAATGTTCTTTTTACTTATATGGAGCCAACACCGTTGTTTTCAAGTTTCAAACTTCAAAAGTCTTAGTGTCTTTTTTTACCTTTGACCTTTAACCTCTGAAAATCGTTTTATGTTTACACTGAATTAAAAATAAAAAGTGATTTCATTACATCCACTTTACTCTCATATAATTATTGTGGAGGACCTCTAGAATATAACCATATGTGCCTGTACATATGGCTCTGGACTCTTACCTCACTTGGTTCGTGTCTTTTAATTTGATGTCGAGTAGCGACTACGTCATTGATGTTGCAAATGTGAGAACGCACATTGTTCATTTAAGTTATGAATGTTAATACGGAGGTTTTGATATTGTTATCCCACTACGGAATACAGTTTGTGGAGTTGTGCGTTGATGAACGAAGTAAGTGTAATACAAACTTGGGTAACATTTCATAATAAGGGTCCTTAAAGAGAGTGTCTTAGTGTGTTTGGCAATTATGAATAGCTGATGCTTAATAAATGCATTATTCCTTGTGGTCGTGCGGTGTATGGGACGCAAGGATTGCAATTCAAGTATTTCTGACTCTTTGATCTTCTTCCACGGCCGCTCGCCACATTGGTGTCAGAAGTGGGATTTAAAAGGAAAAGATGGAGAAACAGATAAAAGAGTTAGAAAAATCCATCAAGCAAAACTTTCGTCTCCTGGACGATTTGGAGAAACAATGGTCGGGGCCCATTCATCGTCAGCGCTTTCCAATTCACCCTGATGGTTCCAGTGCTCCACGTGCATATCGCCCCCTAGAGGTTGGGAAAGCTACTGCGGGAGAATTACCGCTGCCTGCTGCCCCTGGCCGCGCCCCACTGACTAGGAGGAACACTGCTGGTGACACCCTCCTGTCTACCACAGGCGCTGCTGCTGCAAATGAACCACCATCACTGGTAACCACCCCCAGACCCTCACACCCTGCAGCCGTGCCTAGGACACCAGCCAAGCTTCCTAAGTACAATGGGCTGACACAGCTAGAGCCGTATCTCTCTCAAGTGCAGCTAGCAGCATGGCATGGTGGCTGGAGCAATGAAGAAGCCGCCACTCATCTGGCCCTGGCATTGGAAGGAAAGGCGTTGCAGGTGCTCCTCGACATTGCCCCAGCAGAGCAACGTGACCTACAGGCTTTGACCCTGGCGCTACAGAGGCGGTTCGGGCAGAGACTCCTCACCGACCAGAGCAGGGAGCAGCTAGCTAGCCGTCACCGCCAAGAAGGAGAAAGCCTAGGCACCTTCGCTGCAGATGTGCAGCTGCATGCACAACGTGGTTACCCACAGTTCCACGCTGCTGCCCAAGAGTGGTGCTCTCAACAAAGTCTACTCCGCAGAAGGGTTCCACGGCACAACCACACGTCAGGATGGCAGACATCAAGGTAGCTGATTATGGTGAGGAAGAGAAGGATGTTGAAGAGGTTTATCAAGTCCAGCCTTCACACCAGCAGTCTCAGCGGTGGCCTCAGTCCTCCAGGCGCTGTACACCTCTCCAATCAGACCGTTGTTACCGATGTGATGAGCCTGGCCATGTTGCTCGAAATTGCCCAGCCCCCGCGCCAAAGACCAGAGCCATCAACCCCACGGGAAACGGCAGCGGAGTGGCTCAGTGAGGGGACCACCACTCCAGTCGCCAACCCCTCTCCAAGGCCAGTATGCACTGGTTGGCTGTTTCGGTCACACCAGGGGACTGTATCTGATTTGTGAAATTGATGGCCAGCGCTGCCGGGCCCTGGTAGACACGGGGTCTACCATTTCCTTGGTGCGGCCTGGCATCCTCCCAAGCACTACTGGCCCTCTCCCAGAGGCGTGGTCCCCAACTAACACCCAGCTGATGACAGTGACAGGAGAGAGAGCGGACATGAGAGGGAAGAAAGGACTGAGAATCCAGGCTGGAAGCCTGGTGCTGGTGCACGAGTTCTGGCTTGCCAACATCCGAGACCCATGCATCATTGGACTGGATTTGCTGAACCGTTGGAAAGCCCTTGTTGATGTGTCAGGGGCAACCATTACCCTGGGCACAGAGACTCTGACACTCCAGTCTGATCGACGGAGGAAGAAGCTGCCCAATAACCAATGCACCAGCCACCAAGCAATGGCTCTGCAGGCGCCAAGTCACTGTGCATCACCACCTGCCAGCACACTCGCCAGCACCCCTGAACAGCCGCTGCCTTCCCCAGCCTCTATGTCGGAGTCAGCTGTTTCCCCCTCTACTGAGACGGCCGAGGCCATACAGGACTTGTGGCAACGCAGCAGAGATGGCCTTAACCTACAGCAATGCTGTGAGCTGAAACAGCTCCTTGAGGACTACAAGGACATCTTTGCTGCAAGAGACGAGGACTGCAGGCATACAGGTTTGGTCCAGCATGCTATTGACACTGGCTCTGCCAAGCCCATCCGTCTACGCCCTCATCGGCTGAGTCTCGCCAAACGGCAGGCGGCGGAGGACAAGATCCGCGAAATGTTAGCTGCGGGAGTAATTGAGCCCTCCGACAGCCCATGGGCAGCCCCAGTTGTCTTGGTGAGGAAGAAAGACAGCAGCTGGCGCTTCTGCGTGGACTATCGACTCCTTAATGCCACCACGAGGAAGGACTCCTACCCACTCCCGCGCATTGACGATGCCCTTGACTACCTCCTGGGGTCCAGCTGGTTCAGCTCCTTAGACTTGTGCAGTGGCTACTGGCAGGTGGAGCTGGCCCCAGATGCAAGACCAAAGACTGCCTTTACCATCGGGCAGGGGCTGTGGCAGTTCCGTGTCATGCCTTTTGGGCTCTGTAGTGCCCTGTCAAATCTGCGGGAGGTTTTCCTCGCCATCCGGCAGGCTGGGCTGCGGCTGAACCCTGCAAAGTGCCGCCTGCTGACAAGAGAGACAGAGTTCCTGGGTCACATCGTCAGTGCCCGCGGTGTAGCCACCAACCCAGATAAGGTAGCTGCTGTCCGCAACTGGCCCACCCCAGCTAACATCAGTGAGCTGCGAAGCTTTCTGGGTCTGGCCTCATACTATCGCTGCTTCATCAGAAACTTTGCAACTATCGCCAGCCCGCTCCACCGCCTGACTGACAAGGGCCGACCATTCGCCTGGGATGATGCCTGTGATGCAGCCTTTGCTCAACTTAAGAAAACACTCACAGAGGCCCCAGTCTTGGCCTACCCTGACCCTCAACAGCCCTTCATCGTGGACACTGATGCCAGCAACGTAGGGATCGGAGCTGTCCTCTCACAACAGGCGGAAGATGGAGAGCGTGCAGTGGCCTACTTCAGTCGTGCCTTGAGTCGGGCAGAAAAGAACTACTGTGTCACCAGACGCGAACTGTTGGCAGTGGTTGTGGCGCTACGACACTTCCGGCCATATCTGCATGGCAGCCGCTTCCTTGTCCGCACAGACCACGCCTCACTGACATGGCTGCTGAACTTCAAGCACCCTGAAGGCCAGGTGGCCCGCTGGTTGGAGGCCCTCCAGGGGTATGACTTTGAGATCCAGCATCGGGCGGGGCGGCATCACAACAACGCTGATGCGCTCTCCGGGCGCCCCTGTGCAGCATTGGAGTGTCGGTACTGTCAGCGGCAGGAAGAACGGGGCCAGCTGACAGCAGTGGTGGCGACTGCCAACCTCACTGCCAATGAGGAGGGGCAGCTCCCATTGACTACTGAGCAGCTGAGGCAGCAGCAGGAGACAGACACCACCCTGGCGCTGCTGAGAAGCTGGCTGGAGGTGGGGCAGCGTCCTGCATGGACAGAGGTGTCGGCTCTGGGGCCCGAGGTGAAGGCCTACTACTCCCAATGGGGCAACTTCGAGCTTCACAACGGTTTGGCCTACCGGAGATGGCAGGCCCGTGGAAGGGGAAACGACCTTCTCCAGCTTCTAGTGCCCCGAGCACTCCGCTCCCAAGTTCTCCAGACCGTCCACGGCTCAGTAGGAGTGGGGCACTATGGGAACGCCAAGACCCTCCACCGCCTTAGGATGAGATTCTACTGGCCTGGCTGTCGGCGGGATGTGGAGCTACATGTGCACTGCTGTGACCCCTGCACCGCCCAGAAAAGACCAACACGGCGCTCCCATGCTCCCCTGCAGCAGTACTTAGTGGGAGCCCCAATGGAGCGAGTGGGAGTGGATATTCTTGGGCCCTTCCCGGTCACTGATTCTGGGAACCGGTATGTCCTCGTGGCCATGGCCTATTTCACAAAGTGGCCCGAGGCATATCCGGTGCCAGATCAGAGTGCCCTCACATCAGCAGAGAGGTTGGTGGAGGAGATGTCAAGTTAGAAAGTGCAATAAGACCAACTGAAAATGAAACCTGGCGTTTTTCTAGGCTGATTTGAAATGGAACTACACTCTCATCTGGCGTAATAATCAAGGCAACTTGCACACTACTGGCACTACTACTGCTTGTTGTCTATGGGGACTATTTTCAGATGCTGCGTACGATATCACTGCGCCTATGGTACGTTTGCAAGTTGCCTCGATTATTACGCCAGATGAGAGTGTAGTTCCATGTCAAATCAGCCTAGAAAAACGCCAGGTTTCATTTTCAGTTGGTCTTATTGCACTTTCTAACTTGAGAGGAGACACGTTTTAAATGGGAAAATTACCAGAAATCTTAGTCACTTTTAAACATGAAGCTAGCAGGCGAGAAGCTAATGGTCTAATCCGATTCAATGATCTATGCTTGGCTGAAGCTAAAAGTTGTATCGCCAGACTCACAGAATGGCTGGATGAACGAGAACAAGGTAAATATCGATTGTTTTGCTCGAGGGGAGGTGGAAAATGAGCGCATTTCCAAAAATGGCGGAATATCCCTTTAATGTTCAGCTACCAGGCAACACAGGTTCGGGGTCACAGAAAACCAGAGAGGCATGTATTCCAAAAATAAACTCTTATTTATTTACATTAAAAACATGAGTGAGTTCTCTCCAGTGTGGGTTCGCTCAAGTCAGTATTACTCTCCAGTGTGGGTTCGCTAACAGCAGTAGTACTCTCCAGAGTGAGTTCGCTAAAGTCAGTAGAGGTGACTATTCAGGGAATGAGACACTCGTGAATAAGTAGCACTCCAATGCACAGCACTCAGTTGTCACAGCAAACAGTGAAATCATCACAATCACTCACGCAGGCTTATGGTGACAAATCATGACACGCAGTGCAACAAGCTAGGAAATAGCGTCCACAACCGAACTGAATTCGTCGTCACTCTGGAAGCAAACAGCAGCACACCTGTCGTCACTTCAGTTAAAGGAGTCCTAGAATTCAAAACCACATTCACCTTGTTCCTGTTGAATTTAGGCTGCGAGCAGTGTCCAAAGGACAACACCAAAGACTTTACCGCGTCCCCCGCCTGCTTTCGTATGCAAATTGGGAAATAGAAACAGCTGTGTTGAAATGCTCCAATCTGAACAGAGCTCAGATAACACGTAATAGGCGCCCATCCCCCTTTAGATACACCCCCTCTCATTTGCATACCTTAGATTAATAATTCTTGTTAAACTGCTCTTACGATGCTAGTATCTAGATATGTGGTCTATGGCAGAGACGTTGTAATGCTAGCGTTATTACAGCTAACTTTGGAGAGTTACTATACTAAGAAATGTACTGATAAAACTTACCAATCTAACACATTCATTCTGTTGGGGAATCTGCTGCACTTCATCTTCGTCAGAACCTTCTTCTGACTCGGTTTATACATGTATGGCTGTATTCCTTATTTAAATCCATTGTTGATAGCTTTATCAAAGACTTTGGCTTTATTTACCAGCAGTAAACGTAGTTTCACTTTGCTCTAGCTTCAGACCGGTGGATTGATCGAGCCAATCAACTTTCAGGACATATCGGCCAATAGACCAATCAGCGCGCATCTCATTTGAATATTCATGAACTTGCTGAGTGGGCGGGAAAAACAAACTGTTTCATTGCAAGGCTTATTTATGACCTTGTATTATGCGATCTAGCAGTGCTCCTGGGGCGTTTTCAGCCCCACAAATTTACATATGACATTATTTAGGCTCAAAGATCAATTTGTAATGGTCAAAAAATGCGTTCTATGACTCATTTAATCAAGTTCGTGGTGGCTAAACACAGCCGGTTCAACAACGAAATGAAACAAACACCACAGACACAAAACAGGACAAAACAGCAGCGTTCGAACTGGAACCAAGATGCCTTGATGTTGCCGCTCCCTGTTACGCCCGAGATCTGCTACACAAAGAACATTTAAACCCACGCAAGTTTACATATTACTTTAAAAACGGTTAACGTGACCTACCGCTCTGCTGTGGTCAGTCATAAGGCCCATGTTCAGCGACTAGCTGCACTCCTAAACCCCAATGTTTGAGTTAGCCCACTGAATGATACAAACGTAGCCAATTACAAACACAATACCACAATCACCTACCGAGAAGTCGGCGGACACACGGAACCGGCCAGAGGCGAAGCCAATACGGGGAGCGGTGAAGGCTGGAGTCAGGCAACCGATGGAGCTACGACAGGGCCGGCCCGCCGCTTAGGCAGTATAGGCAAATGCTAAGGGCGCCGCACATCCAGGGGGCGCCAGAAATGGAGGGGAAAAAAAGTGTGACTTCCACTATTCTTAAAACTGATATGACAATGTCTTAATAAGCCCACATTAATTCCACTGCATAGCCTACTAAGTAAATACTAGTAATAATAGCCTTCTTTCCTAAGGCGCCCGCGCCCCCGTCCCCTTCCCTGAGAAATTACCTGTGACGGGCGAAAAACTTCTCTGTCGGATTGCTCTGAAAGTTCTAGTCACAGGCGTGACAGAGCACGATTTTAGCTTTCCTATGGTATTATGTAGGCCTAGGCTACTAGTTGCTGTGATAAACGTTTCGCAAGAAAAACCAACGTGCTACATGAAATGTAAAACATTCTGCACATTACTGCGACGGCCAAAAAAATGCAAAATGCATACCCATTCTTCTGTGTTGAATTGCTCACGAACTTCTAATCATAATGATAGCATACATATCCCCGGACAGAGCACGGTCTTAGCTCTCCGATGGTATTAAATACTAATTGACATAATAAACAGTTTGCGAGAAAACCAATGTGAATTTAGGCTACATGAAATGTAATCATTTGCATTCCATCTATTACTCTCAGTAGAATCTCGCCTACATGACAAACCATACATCAAAATAAACGACAGACCTTACCAAATACAAGGATATGAAGCATTCATTTGTACAATAAGCCATTCCCGAGTAATCCAGTTTTTAAATTGCTGCACATTTCTACTTGGTTTTGAACATTTATTTAAACGATATAGAATTACATCGAAAACATAACCATTGCTTCCAGATATTCCTATGCATTATGCCTATTTTAGACTAGTCGAAAACCATGATAAATATAATTACAGTACTCTCACGTTCTTAAAGTGACAGGCACTGAATTCGACCTACAGTGTAATGGCATTAAAGATAAATATAAGTCGATATGACAATCCTGTCAAATTCAAGTCAAAATAAAAATCAATATGAAATAGTTAACTTATACTATATGAATAAATGTGTATGTCTAAATATGGCAATATGAATTTCAAAATGTTTGAGATACAAACATATTATAGTGTGTGGGGATTATATGCCTTATAATGTCTTTGATCTACACAGGTGTGATGAGGAGCTCCAAAATAAAATCAAGAAAGTATTACAATTCTTGACTTGATATCATTTTTAAATTGTGACACATTACAATTATTATCATGTATTTATCTATTTTCATTTTCATAGATAGATAGCCTACCCATTATCTATGATTATGTAAGTAACTATTATTGTATTGAATTTGAGTTATCAGTCTACAACACCACTACAAATGGCAATGGGAAACCTATAGGCATACTGTTATATCTATTCACCTGGTTCAACAACTGTCACATTATAGCCTATATTGGCTATTGGCCCCATGTGTCTGTCAAGGGGCCTGCACTAAAAGATTGTGCTGATACCTTTTGCACCCATTTTTTGTTGCCCCCCAAAGATGACAACCTGGTAACCCCTCTAAGCTATTTATATTGTTTTTCATATGTTCAGTTCACTATTTGTTGTATTTGTTTCTTTAAGGCTTTCTAAGTAGTTTGAATGTGCTTTGCTTTATTTTCATATGAGAATGTTCAAGACAAAGCTCAGTGTCTTGTGAGTGTATGTACACACTAGCAGTGTAATTTACTGTGATGCAAGGGGGCGCTACCTAAAATCTTGCCTAGGGCGCCAAATTGGCTAGGGCCGGCCCTGAGCTACGACGTCAGCCTTCCCAATAAAAGCTAAGACTTTATAGCCGCTCCCACGTACTGATTGGCTCACCTCCAATTGGCCAGAGCCACTCAGAAGGGCACTGCCAAGCTAACAAAAAGGGGCATGAACCTAGTCCTGCTACAAATAGCTGATGCTTAATAAATGCATTATTCCTTGTGGTCGTGCGGTGTATGGGACGCAAGGATTGCAATTCAAGTATTTCTGACTCTTTGATCTTCTTCCACGGCCGCTCGCCACAATATGCATGTGACAAATAAAACTCCTTGTATCCTTGTATCCAGTAGTCGAGTTGTTAAAAAAATGGCAGGGGGTATGGTGGATTTTAAAATTATTAGTCTTGCGGGAGGTATGGGGGTCCTCTCCCAGAAAATTTTTAATTTTTAAGATGCCATTTCCTGTATTCTAGTCCATTTATAGCGTGACCTGCTGGACATGGGCAAATCCTAAATATCTTCCAATTCATGTACATTTTATGTGTCACTAACATTTTAGATCATGTCAGCGTCGAGTTGCTGAAATTGATCCCAGTTCAGAGTAGCCTAACATTATCACTTAAATATATTAAATATCTATCAGATCTGAATTAGTGAACCAGACATCAATTTTAATGCATTCAACGATGACTTGTTATAATTACCAATCTAGCCAAGTTAAATGGAACCAACAAAAAAAGTTGAGACTTTTTGCTTTCACTCTGGAATTCTACCACCATACAGTAGCCTAGAACAGAAACTTTAATGGCCACACAACAATGTTGGTGGGATACTTTGTAGCTCAGTCTCAGTCTTACGTTCTACCTTTAAAAATGCAAAACAAAAGCGTAATCTTTGTGCCTAGGCTACCTGAACAGCGGAATAATAATTCTAAAGATGAACAGATGCTCAGACGTTTGTCTCTTCAGCCACCTCGTGACATTGTCTATTTGCAGAACCGCACACTACAAAACTATTCTTTCGTGTGAGTGAGGATGCATTCATACATCACTCTCAATAAGATGACCTAAAAAGTTGGACAACATTGCGTTAGCTCGCCATGAGCCGCTGCGGTAGCCCTTTCCAATTAGGCTACATTATGGCAAGTTTGTTCAGAAACAGCTGGAGTGAACACCTAGCTCTCGCTAGCGGGCTAGGTACCTTCACTTTAGCAAACAAGGGAGACTGGGCGTTTCAGGTTTGAGTATAAATGTACTCTTTCTAATTCATCAACTTTTTGTCCTCTTAATAAAGCCGACGTCCCTTAGATCAAACTTTGCTTGTCGCTTGGCCATGATGCTGCTGAATGAAATCACCTGTCGTGCGCATAGACAGTAGAGTGTGGATCGGGCCGATTTTTTCTGTCCGAGACCGACCCGAGCCCGACAGCGCAGTGATCGAATCCGACCCGAACCCGACAGGCATTAAGATATTTGTGTCCGAGTCTGACCGGGCCCGACACAGTTCAAATAACACTATTTGCATACATACTGTAGGCATACTAGTGACTTGTGTGGAAATTCCGATTGTAGGCTATCAATCAATTGACAGGCATTCAGAAACGTCGGCACAGATAAGCGGAGCCATGAACGCACACACACACACGGAGCAAGAAGTGCACGCGTTAGAACAAGAGGCCGGGCACAGTTAGGCTATGTAGGCTATGTCTAGCTCACAGCTCACAACTGCACTTACTGTAGACTACGTGTCTCGTTGTCGCATGCAATAGAAAAATCTTGCACACAGGAGGAAATATGTTATGCTGTTAGGATCAGGAATCAGGATAGGATAATCTGGCCCCAGCAGTGGCGCGACTGGCTGGGGCACCTGCACCGCACACCGGCGACCCGGGTTCGATTCCCGCCCCGTGGTCCTTTCCGGATCCCACCCCTATACTCTCTCCTGCTCGTTTCCTGTCATACTCTCTACTGTCCTGTCCAATTAAAGGCATAAAAAGCCCAAAAAAATAATCTTTAAAAAAAAAAACAAGGATAGGATAATCTATTGCAAACCTATCACAAAAACGAACATCAAGTGAAATAAGTTGTTTTTCATTTTACATTTCAAATGTCTTATCGTGCTGATGTGTCCGGGTCCAACCCGAGCCCGAACAAAAGTTCTAAATATTTGTCCGACTCCGACCGAACCCGTCGGGTTCCGACGGGTCCCGTCGGGCTTCGGTCGGGTTTCCATGCTCTAATAGACAGTAAAAGAAGGCTGCATGCTTATATGTCGCTGATTGCCGTGACAATAGGAGGAGCATGCCCCTCGTCCACAGTATTTTAGCCTCGATGTGCGCAAAAGCTAAATGTTGAAAATGAAATAGTGGCGATATTTCCACATTCATTGAAAAATTACAGGGGCCATCCCCCCTCATCTCGACTACTGCTTGTATCCTTGTAAATGACCCAGGAAGAAACAATTACATTTTGGGAGTGATCCGTATTGCCGTCCAGATTCAGGACGCATTTATGTTTTTCGCTTGGCGGTGTAATGGCCACGTGGTCTGAATAGTTTAGGTTCAAATGTAAAACAACCAAGGAAGAAGTAATAAGTTACCCTACAGTCACACTAGCTACAAGAGACAGCGACAACTCCACCAACTTGCCGCTGAGTGGGGAGGTGCTTTGCGGGTGATTGATGGCTGACGATTTCTACAGTAGGCCTACGTGCTAGGTAGCTGACAGATAGTGTGGCTCTGAGATACACACTACTAACCTTGTGCAGTTTCATCTTTCTGCAGCTCAGTTTTCTGATTAAAGCAAGTTTGCAAATTGGTGCAAATGTGTTGGCACCAATCAGAGGCTGTGTTTATGATATTATCATGCAGATGACAAACCAACTTAATCAACCCCAATCCAATCCATTTCCACCATGTTCTGTTTACTTTGCCCCCATACTGACAAGTGGTTGTCTGATTGTCATGATCATATTTTATGTGCAAGCAATTAAATCAAATAATGCAATCAGAGGAAAGACACTGAGCAGTTTTGTTACTTTATTTATTTATTTGAAATAACATTTTTTTCAACAGTATGGAAAGGAGATACATACTAGAAACATTGTATTTATTTTTCCACAAAATATCACTGTTACCCTTTTATGTAGTCTCCCATTTTTATACAGTGATTTGTGCTCTGACACCTCAGAATTCAAGGTAATGTTAAAAAGTTATACAACAAGTATGACAAACAAAAGCTCAATAACAATTATACAGATGTAAGTAAAGCAATGTGAATGCACATACAAGAATGCATTCAGTAATCCAGCTAGATATGCTTCATTGTTGAAGAGGTGTCAAAATCATCTCAAATTTCATTTCAAAATATGTTACCGAATGGGATACTGCTTCAATTTATTTTCAATGTAAGGTGCATTTTTAGAGTTTTACTTGAAGTAGATGTGTACTAGTGCTTTTTACAAGGCATGTTGCCCATGATTATGAACATATGAGTACATCATTCACTGACAAGGAATTTTATGTGCACTGCTGGAATGCTGTCTACACTTATCGATGAATCAAGTATCACATTATTCATGTACGTTTAAAATGTGTTTAATACTTCAGTACTGTTGCAGCAAGCTAGAGTTGGATGCACAAATACAAAAACACACAAGGGCTTGGGTTGATTCAATTAAAATTCACTTAATGCTTTGTGTAGAGATAAAATTGTAAAATACATGAGCAAAATGTGATACTACATCTGTTACGACTGCTGTAGGTAATCCAGCAAGGCGAAAAGATGGCAAAAATAGACAAATTACCATACTACATTCTATGCCAATATATCTGAAACATGGGTTGACACATGCACATATATAGGGAAATTAAGCTGTATGTTTATATGGCATATTATTACTCTATATGCCAATGTAAAGCTTATCTACAGTGCAGTTGTAGCTCTGATTATAAAATAGGAAAACCCATGCTTTGTTTAGAAAAGGCATCCACAACATTAAGAACTTTGTACAATGTATGAAACGTGATACAATAAATAGTATTATAGAATTACTATACAGAAAAGCAATTTCATTTTGTCATATAAAAATATGTTTTAGTGCAACCTTACATACACTGGTAAATCACATCATTCAATCTCTGTTGTTCAAATCACACAGGGTATTGCATTATTACATAGCAGACACAAAAACATGGTAATTTACATGCCTTCCTGCTTCAGATGCTAGTAAGACTATATGTAGAAAGAAAAGAAAAGGCACACATATTTTAGATTTAAGAGTACCAGGCAAATGTCTATCAGCATGTTTGGTCAAGTTCATGTATAGGTTTGTATATATTTTCTTCATTTTATATGTTAAAAACAGTTAATATATTTTACAAAGGCATGCTATGCACATACATTTCAACTGCAAAAAAATAAAATGTATCGTGTTGCCTAATGAATTAAGATATGGATGTTTGCATGTATTATACATGTGTAAACATTAAAATATAATGTTTGTGCTGAATTTCCCTTTTAGCCACATTTAGTCATTTTCTGTACAGTTGTTTACCCTATTTGTGTTTAACAACCTTTCCCCCTGGCTTTTTAAAAGTGGCAGTTTTTCCTCACCACTTTTACTGTTGAGAGGAAGGTAACTTAATACATTTTCCATGCTGGAGTGCAGTGGAATGGCAGAACCATTCTGCCTGGTGTCTAACTCATTTGAGGGATTCTTTTTGATTGATGCCATCTTTTCAGAGTTTATGAGAGATTGGGAGGTTGTGGATGGCTGTTGATATGGTAGATTATCAGTGGACAGAGATTTCTCTATGGGCTCTTCTGAAACAATCCGGAGAGAGGCAATGGCCTTGGTGCAAGTCTGTATGCTCTCCTCCTGTTTAATGTCCTTATCTGAGATTTCATCCACATCCCTTTCGGATTTGTCAGAAAGCACACTAACTGAAGGCAGTGATTGCTTTCCCATTAGGGAAAACAATATGTTTCCCTGGTTCTGGGAGGAGTCCAATCTACCACTGAGCACACTATCATCTGCCACTTGGAAGAACACTTCATTAGCGTTGGACTCCTTTGATGTGTTCTTCTGTAAGGGCAGATGGGCAGGATGGCTAAGGCCTGGAACTGAGGGTCTGACAGAGTGCACAATCTGGATGCCCCCAATGGGGATCATTGGGAAGGGTGTATGAATCTGCTGTTGGGAGTGTAGGGGCAGGTGGCTGAACAGGCCATGGTGGGAAGTGGCTGTTCCTGTACCACTGCTGTTTCTGTCACAATCCATCTTCTGTATCTGCTCCTAAAATATATACATCATTGGTTATACCAGCTGAAAGCCACTCATGCATTGTAGTCAATGGTACAGATTTATGAAATATAAAAATAAACCCCATACTACACAGTATATTACACATATGAATTATATTATGTATGGGGTAGATTAAAATAATAACCAATCTGACCATATTGTGGCAATTCTGAGAGAAAATAACAACTGAACACTTTAAAAGGGGAATCATTTTAATGACTGAAGCTAATTTCAAGATGGGTTCTAAATGAATAATTGCACAATGACTCTCTAAAAGCAAGAGGCTTGTATGAGCAGCATAACATGTGAAGCTCAGTAAGTCAGGCGTTATTCATCCAGGTTAGTCTGGTTCAATGATTTCTGCTACTGTTGGCACAGAGAAGAGCCACACTAATGTGTTGACTCTTTTGTTAAAGCTACATTTATAGCTTTATATAATCTATGATACTGTAAACGTTGGTAATTTGTAACTCAGTTGCAATGTATCAGTTGAATGGAAGCATAGCCTAATACGGCCAAACAATTGGAACTACTTGACGGGTGTGCAAATATCTGAGAAAAAAATATTACATCACAATCAAAATAGGAAAATCAACAAAGCACAGTGATATAAGTATTAATAATAATTAGAGAGTGTAATTCCAAGAAATGACCAGTACATACAAGAGAGTTAAAGAGATGTTAATATGCAAGGACTTTTATTTTAAATATAGATAAAGAGTAATTTAAATTGAGAGAAATAGGGAGAGAGCAAATAAGAGAGAAAGTTAAGAAAGAAGAAGACAAAGTCTATTTTAAATTCAAAGGCATTATCCACCTTATTCCTTAACCCGGATATATGCATCGTTCCGATACTGTTTTCAACTTCCGTTCATTCTGTTTGCACGTGCGTTCTTGGTATCTAACTTTATGCTTCAACTTAGATTTCTTTCGAAATGTTGACAATTCTGCCCTGAGCATGGATATACTACATCATATATAACCCATATAAAATAGAAAAGTTTACTTTTACATGCGTTATGATTAGGGCCGGGACTTTAGCGCGTTAATTACGATTAATTAATTACACAAACATTAATGCGTTAAAAAAATTGACGCATTTTAATCGTATGCCTATTTATTTTTGCACCGCGGAACGTTTCTCACTGGATGAGTTTCAGACGGACCGATTATACTGGAGCACCAAGTAGTTCGGTTCAGACCATAGACTGTAAGGTTCAGACAAAACAAACCACAGTGGCACAGTGAACATGAACAAAGAAGCTGATGTGACCGCGTTGGTTGGCCCCGTGGATGGGAAATGTTGTTACAAAAAACGAACGGATGGAAGCGCAGATAAGAGCATGGTTGTGTGCAACCTATGCAACAAGGACGTATCACCACAGGTATCACCTCAGTGCAAAACATAAAGCAGCTAGCTGCTAGCGTGGACAAAGTATTGTGATACTCCAGTCCAGACACTTGAGGGAAACCTCTGAGCTTTATTTATTATTAAATAGCAACCGAGTTGCTGTTACAGCCACAACTCACGCTAATAACAGTAATCCACCGCACCTAATATTCCATGTCCAACTTTCATAGACCTAAAAGAAACTTCACACTCAGAACCGCATACAAGCACACACGCACACACGTAAACTCCGCCCCCCAGTTCCCCTTAAAGGGACACAACAATTTCATGAACTCAACTCAAGGTAACAGGTGACACAATTAACAGGATATCACAGTATTATAGTTTACAGAAGGTCTACCTATCTATAGGCTACATGAATTTCTGAAAATGTACTATTTGTAAATATGGTATTGCTACACTTTATGGCAAAAATTGCACTGGTCTGTTGGACTTATTAATAAACAATATTTTTGTTGCTTAAGCTTAGGCCTATGTATTCAGTCATTATCCAATAGTAGGCTATACTAAAAATCCATGTGAAAAAAAAATACTTCTCACTGTTCTCAGGTCATATATTTATATACAATTAAAATGTGATTAATTTCGATTAATTAATTACAAAGCCTCTAATTAATTAGATTAATTTTTTTAATCGAGTCCCAGCCCTAGTTATGATATGTTATTACACGGCTCTCTAGAATGTTGAGAGAGCTCCCATTCACTTTGAATGGGCCTCCCCAACGTTCTGCGGTGAATAATATATATTAAGGTTTTGCATCCACGAACGTCATAATGCCTTAATGTCATGTGACCGTTTGTTTACAACTGGAGTGGTAGGCAGAGTGGTAGGCAAAACCGTACATATCAGCGGGGTTACATTATGTTACACATAGGCCTACTGTAGTTACTACGCTTACAAATATCTCCGAAATGTATTTTTTATGATCGAAACACAGATTAAGAGATGGCAACTACTTGCGTAGCATTTGTTTGTTTGTTTGTTTGTTTAATCGTTTCCGTTTGTGGTACGGTATGTGTCGCCACCTGACGAAATGGTTAGGAAATGCAGGAGAATGTAATGTAACCCCTATTAGAAAGTCAGTTTCTGGTTTAGTATAATTTGTAAATTCATAATTATTTATTTGATAATAAAAAAATGGTATGTTCCCGTCTTAAAATAGTAGCCTACAATTACGTTACATTACGGTTGTCCTAATCAATCAGAAAGAAAATTGCCAGCAAAGACCGCAAACAAAGTGTGCCATATCCGAGACATTAGTAGCTTGTAGTCTACAACTGATTGAACTGAAATTATGATGGACAGAATCGTGTCAGTGTCTGGCTAATTTTATGTCAGGTTGGTGAACCTTATTTGATTAACTAGCGGTTTAGTGTTGAGTCCTCGTGTTGTCATGCATCTGGTAGCCTGTGCTAGCTACATTACTTTACTGGCTACTTACCCTGCCACAATATCTTATCCTGACACTCCAACACAAACATTATTTTTTTTACTATTTACGAACGTGTAATTACATCGAAACTGGTCACATAATTATAAGCACCATAGTTTCTGTCTTTTCAAAACGTAGCACATAACACAACATGGCCAAATAAATGACAGAACTAGCCTACCTGGTGGTGCTCACCATATGGTGCTCACATCCATGACGTGCAAAACTATTAACTACAGTGAACCAAAACATGACTTGTAATTGTAGGCTAACATAAACCACAACTGGGTCACATGATCCCAAGTTATAAGCTATTATGCGTGTTTCAAATCCAAGTTGTTGTTAGAGCTATTATATCAGCATCAATTAGCATTCCTACTTTGCTAGCCTTTGCATCAGCAGATGGATACTTGCAAACGTTTCTAGTAAACTATCTAGCTTACAGTTGGCTATTAGGCTTGTGCACAATTCCGAATTTTAGAATTTGCCTCAATTCCATTCATGAGTTGGAATTTGAATTGAATTGGCCACACCCCACAGGAAGTTGAATTTGAATTTGAATTGGAATGACAGGAAGTGGAATTCGATTCATGGCAATTCAAAGGAAATTCCACAGTCACATAACAGGAAGAATGTGTTGAATCTCACATACATTCAGTTCAGGGAAAATTACATTGAAAATGTAATTGATTACTGTTTTCAATTATAAGTGGTGTGTTTGTTGAAATCATATCTCTGACATATTTCGTGAAACTTAATTGTTAAACAATACACTGCAAAAAAGGGCGATTACTTAAATGTAAACTTTTTACAGCCTCAAATGATATTCCTTTTGCTAGTAAATTTTCTGGACTTTTTGCCTTTACTCAGAAAGGACAGTGCAGATAGACAGGAAGCGAGTGGGCGAGTGAAAGAGATGTTATACCGGGTCCCCAAGGGTACTTGGACGAGTACATGGTCCTGCTGCTGTAGCCTGTTGCGCCACAGTGCCACAGCTCGTGACAAGCCTAGATCACGTGTATTTAAAGTTGTTACAGCCTCAGAATAAGTTAAATATAAATATAAGCATAGACTGCTGTTTTCTAAGATGATATCTTAAATCTTAAATGTCATCTTAAATTAAGGCAAATTTTCTTGTTACATAAAACAAGCTTTATTTTGATGAGAATTTGAGGGAGAGATATTAAAGATAAAGACAAAAAAGATAGGGTTGTGCTTGATTTAAGATAGTGTAAAGTTGAACACTATTGGAAATTCACTCTGAAAACAATATAAATGATCTAAAACTTCTAAATCTAATTTTTTTTTTTTTTTTTTTATCTTGATTAGAATCAAATAATTTGCAGTGTACCCTTAAATTATGTAGGCCTATGTGAATTTGTTTGAATTTCATTGAATTTCAATTCTACTTCCCTTAATTCAAATTCGAATTGTAATTCTGCATCCTGTTTTTGACCTCAATTCAAATTCAATTCAAACTCAAGAATTGAATTGGAATTTAGGAGTCATTCTCAATTCAATTCTGAATTTTGCACAAGCCTGTTGGCTATAAAGCACATCTTCATGTTGATTACTACCTACCTACTCCAGTAAGACACAGTTGTAAATAAAAGTCTAGCGAGTCTGATTAACAGTTACCTTAAGAAGGTTGATTAGGCGAGCTAGGCTATACTGTCCACCAAACGAAGACAGCAACAAGTAGCATAAGCAACATAAACAAGCAGCTTTATATGTCCACTGTATTTATTTTTATGACAAGTTTATTTAAATGATATGATAATGCTGCCCTATGGAGCACAGCCAGCAATCTTATACAGTAGTGCCTTTTGCAGTGTGTACACAAACCGGACTGAACCGTACCAAAACGTAACGTACTGAACCGAACTGTACCCTACTGCCTGGAGGAAAAGTAGCTTTTAAGATCCAAGGCAGAACATGTATGGGGAGGACGTGTTCACGTGTCATGTGTATAAAAACGAGGTGAAAATATGCGACTTATTGTGCCTGTTCCATGAGGCGGCAGTGTGCTTATTAGGCGTATCGCCATATCTAGCCTGTTAATCAAATTAATGTATGAAAAAGTTAGGTTAGCCAACGAAGGTTCAGTGCGTTGACTCGCCAGCTTGCCTACCAGTTGCCTACCAGTCGGCGATGGAACATAGAATCACGTGACCAAAACATCACAAGCAAAACCTTAATAATCACCGGTGACTGCTGTCAATGGCAACGGGTTTTGTGCTTCTAATTCACGTCTTTCATATCAATCCACAACAAAGCCGTTGCAGGATCATCCAGACTACTCGTGGTGATTTTACTGCATACTATTCCTATTTATGCACCAGCCTGCAAAATTTGAGCCTCCTACAAATTCTAGTTCTTGAGCAATGAGCTTGTGAACTTTGACAAAAAAAAGAGGCAGAACAAATTTGACACCCCCCTCCCGCTGTAAAACTGTCTGTTACTTGAAAAGTATTGATCTTAGCACAAAAGCATTTTACAGAGTGTCTCCTGGGTAACATACTGTAGGTGCACATGGTATTTTTTTCAGATTTTTTTGAGACGCAAGTGCGTGTGCTCTGGTTGATTTGACGTGGAATGACCCTTAAGTCTATGGGAGTGTTTAATTATTTCATCGTAAATATCTCAAAAAGTTTAAAGTTCACAAATGTGAAAAATACAATCGTCAAATCTCCGTTACAAGACCTTTGTAGGAGTGTTTGAATGACGTGAAACGGTTCAGTGGTTTAGCGTCATTAACCGTTGATTTTAGTCGGAAGATATAATAATAAGAAGAACAGCGATAACAGTACATTGCATTTAACATGCAATGTAACTATAAATGCAATTCCAAGGAATGAAGTGCATGAAAATGCCAAAAATGAAATTTAAAATATAATTAAGCCATAAGCCCCGAGAGACTGTGGTTTATACTGTGGTTTATACTGTGGTTTGGGGCAGCTGTGGTGTACTGGTTAGCGCATCGGGCTTGTAACCGGAGGGTTGCCGGTTCGATCCCCGACCAGTCCACCACGGCTGAAGTGCCCTTGAGCAAGGCACCTAACCCCTCACTGCTCCCCGAGCGCCGCTGGTTGGGCAGGCAGCTCACTGCTCTGGGTTGTGTGATTCACCTCACTGTGTGTTCACTGTGTGCTGTGTGTTCACTAATTCGGTTAAATTGGGTTAAATGCAGAGAACTGAATTTCCCTCACGGGATCAAAAAAGTATATATTCTATTCTATTCTATTTTATTTGCTAAGGGGTGTTGCCTAAAACCCCCTTCGCTGTTCGATTATACAGTATAAACCACGGACTCGAGTGGCTTATTGCTTTTCTAAAACGGTTACTACGTTGATCTAGCAAGATTTCATGAAACAAAGGCACAGCAACTAAAAAGTAACGATGTATTCATAGATAATCATTCTTCACCAAGAAATATATTCCCTCCATATTAATGGTTGCCATGCAACAACGAGACACAGCCACTATATAGAACGAAATGCGGTCAAGGTGTGAGGTTATCGTGAAATTTACAACGGCATCGAACACGATTCAGCCAATCACAATCAAGGACCGGAACTATCCGTTTTAGAATTTGTAGTTAACACAAATAATACAAAGAGAGAGAGAGAGAGAGAGAGAGAGAGAGAGATGGGGTAAAACAGAGCGAATGAGGATTTACATGTAGTGTAATTTACAGTATGTTGTTATAAGTTATGTATTTTAGAGTTGCTTGCTATGGAGGTTACTAGCAATTGAATTAGACACAGATATTGATGGATGTTGATAAATAGTTTAATGGACATTGATAGACTAACATTTTAATTTATGTTGATAGACAGATAGACAGTTTAATAAATGGTTTGAAGTAAATAGATGGAGAGAAAGTTGAATGGTTACTATGGTGGTTCCTACAGTGGATACGGGTTGAGAATGCACCTTTTGCCGTGGGACTCCCGAAGAGATCCCGTAGGCTGTCAAGACGATTTCTTCGAGGCTAAGGCAATGTACCCAAACAACCACCAGGTGGCAGAAAGTTTCAACCCGCATTTCATGATGAAGACCGCATATCCGTCAATAGTCGACTCCATTAATCTCATTTAATCATTAAAATGAAGGTGATGACTGGCGAAATTAATGAAACGACGTTTCAATAACCCATTGTTGAAATGAATGAAAATGGTTTTAGAAAATCGCCTATAGGCCCATCAGAAGGAAATAGCCTTCAATTCAACCTGAAAGACTCGAAAGGCAACCTTCATTAATTCATTAATTCATTACGGTTACAAGACCGCATTTCCTTGAATAGACTATAGTTGTCAAGGCGAAGACGAAAGAGATGGACAAGATGGACATTAGGCTACATTTATATGCTAGGAATACTTATAAATGTTTTATATTTTAAAACGGAGGCATGCGTTCATTTTAACCGGGGACGCTGGGTACATGTACCCAGCACTTTTTGTTATCACAGATTTTGTCCCCACCACTTTTGACAACTGAAAATAAAATGTATTTAACAGAAATCTCTTTAATACATGCCTTCGCTTGTCACTTTACTTATAACCTTAGGCTGCATGCACAGAGAAGATTGCACATTTTGTAACATTGTAACAATGGATGGTCAGATATGAATAGAATATATACTTTTTTGATCCCGTGAGGGAAATTCGTTTCTCTGCATTTAACCCAATTTAACCGAATTAGTGAACACACACAGCACACACACAGTGAGGTGAATCACACACTAACCCAGAGCAGTGAGCTGTCTGCCCAACCAGCGGCACTCGGGGAGCAGTGAGGGGTTAGGTGCCTTGCTCAAGGGCACGTCAGCCGTGGTGGACTGCTCGGGGATCTAACCGGCAACCCTCTGGTTACAAGCTCAAAGCCCTAACCAGTACACCACGGCTGCCCTTCATATGCGATAGGGCAGTGAGGGTGATTCATTGTAACCATCGACTAGTAGGCCTAGCTCCGCAAAATACATTTCTAGCAACTTATATAGATCTAGGTATGCATGTTCATGTTGATTCAGAGATAGGCATAGACTACCGTAGGCTACTGTGCGTCATACTATATGACAGCATTTTATCATGTGGTAAATTAATGACTAACGTCAGTTTAACATGTCAGAACTTTTGATGGGCGTTTCAAGTGCATGCCACAAATATCAAATAAACTCGACTGACTGAATCCCTAATATTTGTTGGCAACTGTTAAAATATTCAAAGCCATGCACTGGTAAGGCATGGTAAGCTCTATTTCGTAGAGGGCCTATGTATTAACTTTGAAAAATGTCTCTGCCCCCCGCGAAAGTAGGCATAGCCTACATTTTCATGAGGAAAAGCAAAGAGGCATAGGCGCGAGGAAATAATAAGACCCCAGCTGTGGCACTACTGGTTGAGGCACCTGTGCCGCACGCCGACGACCCAGGTTTAGTTCCCACTCCGTGATCCTCTACGGATCCCATCAAGAAAAGGCATAAATCACTCCAAAAAATATATATATTAAAAAAAATGAAAGATATTCTCAGTATTGCACATTTTTTTTATGTTTGCCATGTCTTTCGTGGTAGCGCATTACTATAGAACGAAATGCGGTCAAGGTGTGAGGTTATCGTAAAATTTACAATGGCATCGAACACGATTCAGCCAATCACAATCAAGGACCAGAACTATCCGTTTTAGAATTTGTAGTTAACACAAAGAATACAAAGAGAGAGAGAGAGAGAGAGAGAGATGGGGTAAAACAGAGCGAATGAGGATGTAGTGTAATTTACAGTATGTTGTTGCTGAAAAGAGCTACATTTTTCTCTAAATTTTAAGTTAACTATGTGAATTCGTGGTTCTGCATTCACACACTCATTTTCACATTTACATAATTAGTGTCAGGCTCAAGTGTCTGTCGAGAGAGAGGGGGGAGAGGGAGGCAGTCGTCCTCAATGCCGCATATAGGTAATGTCTAAAGGCTGGCTTACATTGCACGATTTTGGTCTGTTTTAACAGTCGGCGACTAAATTTCCAAAATCGGGCGGAAATCTTGGGAGTTGTACTAGAATCTCGGCGCGCTCCCGTCATCTAAATCGTTTAGTGTAAGGTGCCAATCTTAGCGGTTTTAAGTCCGTCTGAGTCTGTCTTTTTCTAGTTTTGCCGTTACGACAATATCAAACATGTTTGATATTATCGGAAGTCTTTTCAGTCGTGGCTCATGCAAATAGTGACGTGACCATTAAAAACCAATAGTGAACTCGGTCGAACACAAAACAGGAAGGAGCAAAATAGGCGACAGCTGTAGCCTATATGATTATTTGTTATTTCATTTGTTATAATTTATTAGTCGGCTATTCTACGTGACAGAACAACTCTATATCTGTTAGTGATGTCACACATCAAACAATGCTACAGAAACGCGAAAAAATTACTTTGATATGAGGAGGCTATCATGTGAGTTCCTGTTGATGATGACGTGTAGCCTAGTACACGGTGGAAATCATTTGGAAGGAATCTAGCAGCAGTCTTGTAAATAGTGACCCACAGTCTTTGCAAAATCCTAATCTGAGACTGGCCTGTGACTAGACTGTGACTAAAAACTCAATGAATTGTCTTTAGATGTGAGAGGGTCTGAGACAGTAGTCTTTCAAAAATCTTTTCCAAATCTTTGCAAAGTCTGTCAATGTAAGGTAGGCTTAACTTGACTTGACTTCATTCAAATTTTGAAACGTAGGTATTCAATAGGAGAAGGCTGCTAAGTATTTTTCAACTTTGTAACGTTTGTACTTTTTAAACTATGAATTAAAACTCAAATTTATTTATTTTTTAGCCTAGACGCCCCTAGCGGCAGCAAATCTAATTGAACTGCTGGGTCTCAGGCTAAAAATGTTCCCTGTTATAAGTCAAGCTCATAATAAATAAATTAGAAGAAATGAAATAACAAATAATCACATAGGCTACAGCTGTCGCCTATTTTGCTCCTTCCTGTTTCGTGTTCGACCGAGTTCACTATTGGTTTTTAATGGTCACGTCACTATTTGCATGAGCCACGACTGAAAAGACTCCCGATAATATCAAACATGTTTGATATTGTCGTAACGGCAAAACTAGAAAAAGACGGACTTAAAACCGCTAAGATTGGCACCTTACACTAAACAATTTAGATGACGGGAGCGCGCTGTGATTCTAGTACAACTCCCAAGACTTCCGCCCGATTTTGGAAATTTAGTCGCCGACTGTTAAAACAGGCCAAAATCGTGCAATGTAAGCCAGCCTTTAAACGGTTCAAGATGAATAGCAAAAATGAAAAGTGGTAAGCGGAATAATAATAACTATAATAAGAAGCCTAGGAAGAAGATTGATTTTCATGCACTGTAATAATAATCATAGCTAGAATGCAATTCCAAGGAATTACCAGTGCATGCAAAGTGGTTACTAAGAACTTTCTAGAGTTAATTGATGTCAGTGGCGTCGTTATATGTGAGAATTCGAGGCTATAGCCCCAGATGTCTTGGGAATAGCCCCAGATCTCTGTGCCTTAAAAAATTATGAAAAGCGCCCCAGAGTTTTTATGAGGTTTATGAGGACGCCACGGCCAACAGCCACAACTGCAACATTGTTACTAACGCTGACCTGGCGTTCCTTATGGAGTCGGAATAATTTGTTGCAAATTCGACATCAGGCTTCCCCCCTCTGTCGGACTAATATTACCAGAGCCCGTCTACAGTTTAATAGCCTACTATTGTAGCGTAGCATACAGCGCAAGAAGAGGTTGAAAGTGAGACATCATCTCTCCTAACCCTTGATAATACTTCCATCAGCTCAGGTTCGTGAAAAAAGCTCTAGCTAAATTAACGGTCTGTGTTACTAGCTAGTAGCCAGCCTCTGTACCTCGCTAACTTTAAGACACTTCATTTGGTTAACACAGAGGTAAACTTAATCCCTTATCCTACCGGCTCTGCAGGATATTGAATCACATTCTTCCCAAGCATTCGTTTTCCATGAACTTTTTCCATTAAGTCTACTAGTACAGTAGTCAACAGGCTTTTTTTGTGTGTTGGATTAATCCATTTACAGTTAGTGATTAGAGTGGCATTAAATATGAAAATTATATTAAAAATAAATTACAATTGGGAGAGATAGAGATAGCAAAAGTGAGATAAAGTGAAGAAAGAGAAGTGAGAGATCCAGTTGAATAGAGAGAGAGACAGAGGAAAAAGTTCTTTAATGCCATCCTTATACCAGAAAACTTGAAAGACTACAGTCTCAGACCCTTGATATTGTTGTAATGCCAAGACTCGGACTGACTGAAAACCGCTAAGATTGGCACCTTACACTGAATGATCTAGTTGATGGGAGTGCACAGGGACTCCAGTAAAACTTTGATGATTTCATTCCAACTTTAGTCGGCAACTATTCGCATCCTATGGTATATTTCATCCTATGCACAATCAGTTTATTGCTGATTTTATGGGGTATGTTGAGTAAAATCAGTAATTATACTAGATTCAGTATCTGAAATAAGTAAAAAAAAAAAAAAAAAAACATGACTCACTGTTCCTGATTCAGATGGACCCCTTGTCTTTAGTGCCAGGGATATAAACTCTGCCTGGAGGTTTTGCCCCAGGCTCCAGGGGGAGTTTTGATGATGCAGACCTCTCCTGGGGGACACAGGTCTCACTCTATAACGACTCCTTGGGGAAAGATCTCTTCTACTGCTCAGCTCACGTCCTGGAGATGTGGGTCTCCCTATATTAGAGATGGGTAAAAGGAGGTTTGTGGGCGAGTGGTCACCCCTGGGGGACACATCTCTATGGAAGATGTCCCTCCGAGGAGATAAATGCCGGAGATGGTAGGCCTCTCTTCTAGGGGACAAGCGTCTACGGGGTGAGAGGTCCCCCTTGGGAGAGAGGTATCTCTGGGATGTGGGAGATGGCTCTCTAAGAGGAGAGGAGTCACACCCTGGAGAAGATATACAGGATGAGGAGAGGTCAAAAGATGGGGGGGTATGCTCTGGTGAAAGGTTGGAGTCTTCATCCATAGAATTGGGCACACTCAGTTGGTTCATGTAGTTTCTCAGCTGTGTGACCTGGATGCTGGGCAGGCTTGTTAAGTAACTGAACAGTGGAGATTTAGAGCCAGAGTGCAAAACGTTTCCAGAAGATCCTTGGGAGGCAGTAACCACAGTTGCAGCAAGCAAAGCGAGGCTATGGGGCTGAGGGCTTGTGCTTCTAGAACATGTCTTTGGTGTTGAATCACCATCATATTCTTCCTCATCTTCTTCATCCTCGTCTATCTCATCTCCATCATCGTCTGGTCCATCTGAGTCATCTGCATCAGAGAACTGATGGTCAGCCATGCCAAATTGCCCAGAATCTCGTGGGTTTTCCTCCGCAGTATCTGGCAAAGTAGGATACAAAGATGGTTTTATACAAACGTACAACTTCTACATTTCAAATCAAATTTACTTCAAATCACCATTTACATCTACACAATTGAATTTAATGAAACGTGGGAATAACTGCAAATTCTTTGTAAAATGGAGAGAACCATTATGTCTGTACATATGAAATATGTCACACCTGCTTCCTCTGCTTCCACATCATCAACACAGGTCACTGACACCCCAAGTTCCAAGCACTTCTTCATGTGAGCTTTTGATTTCATGTGCTTTGTGAGATTTCCTGAAACCATAGTTGAAGTACAGTATTGGTGAGCTTCAAAACACAACACCTGAAAGAGTGCTGTGTGGAGAGCACTCCATAGAGTGCTGCTGTTCATTGGGTGCTTGACTAGTATAATTATTCAATGCTGTTTTTATGTTTTAACAATGACCTTTTAAACACTTTTAAACTGTAACCCTTTTTATATGTTATTTATTACATTTTAAATACTTTTAAACTATCACCCTTTTATGCTTTCATGTACTGTACTATGTATTACCTTGTGTGCTTTATGTTTTATTTTTCTATTCTTTAATTTTTAACCTATTGTTTGCCTATTGCCCTTCTATGCTTTAACTAGCTATTCCTGTTTGCTTGTGTTTATGTAAAGCACATTGAATTACCTCCCATTTGCTTGTAAACTGCATGTAAGCTTTTTACGTGTTGAAGTTATGATTCATTTTAAAAAGAACCAAACTGATCCACCACCGATATGAAAGTGTGTAACGTGGACTTTCTCATTGACCTTCTGAATGTTATTTAAATCCAGAAAGAACACAAACCAGTCTTTGATTTTGAAAACGTGAGCATGGTGAACTGAATAGAGAAGGGCCTACAGTAAACTGGTGTGTCATCACATAGCCTAACAAAGAATTGACTTGACGTACTTGAGGTGTGTCGATTCATAATTTGAATGGCAGCTGCTTCTAATAATATCAATTTATCTATGCTAACGAATCTGTAGTAGACTGACAACTACAGCTTTGAATGCAGTAGAGAGACTGGCATAACAATGGCCACCTCCACTACTAACTAATCGACAATAGTGCAGACGTCTGTGCACATGTACGGATGACTTCGGTGAAGTTGGAAGGAAATGGACAGATTCGAATTAAGTAGGGTATGGAATTATGACTTCACGTCAAGTTAAAACTGAAGAAACTCAATCAGTAAGCTGAGCTCCAATATCCAAAGCGGGTGATTATAACTGGATTTTCACTATTTAACAATGTAGCCTCAGGAGGCAATGTCGTGTGACACTGTAATGGGGACTGCCAACAATACTGCCGACATCGAGCAATATGCTGTTTCACCTTGTAGTGGCGCTTGACCTTAATACAGCCCTCTGGAGCGCTTAGATAGAAAGGTGCTTAAAGCCATGGCAGAATGCAAGCAAGAGTTGTATAAGAAATGCCCAGATTTTGAGGTTGCTTCTCCCAAAATGCGTAACTCCCTCTATCAGGTGTAAATGGCAGATTTAAGCGAAAGGAAGAATTTGTGCAGAGTGAAATGCGTGTAGCTATGCACCTTTTTACGCACCCTTACGTGCATGGCAAGATTCCCCCTATATAAATGACTTGACTTGACTTGACTTGACTTGACTTGACTTGACTTGACTTGACCATTTTCACTAAACAAATCTAGATGTGTGATAGGTCTGATTTTATTCTTGTTGAGGATTGGCAAGGATTGATTTTAAAGACTCACCTTTAGTTTTGAAAGCAAAATTGCAGAATTTGCAGACATATGGCCTCACATCAGTATGAGTGCGAATGTGTTTTTTCAGCATGCTTGGCTTTTTACAGCGGATTCCACACTCTTCACATATGTACTTTCCTCTTCCTCTACCTCGCACATAAACATAGTCTTCATTAGATTTGTACCTGAAATTAAAAAAAAAAAAAACAGGCTAGTCTTAAAACAGTCAATGCATGCTCAAGGGGGGTCTAGTATCTATTCTATTTCATCATCTACAGTGGGTATAGTAAGTATTCACACCCATGCTAAAGTTGACTAAAAAGAGGAATATAAAATCATCTTTTGAGAGTTGATTGTAATGCCTTAATTCAAAAAATGAGTAAAAATCAAACCGCTAAGGACACTAATTTTCTTTGTGATTGAAGAATGTATCGTAAATAGATAAATGTTCTTCCTTAAATACAGGTTGCATAAGTATTCAACCCCTATGTTAAATTCCCATAGGAGCAGGAGGATTTTTTATATGTTTTTATTTTTAAAGGCCAGCTATTTCATGGATCCAGGATATTATGCATCCTGATAAAGTTCCCTTGGCCTTTGGAATTAAAATAGCCCCACATCATCACATACCCTTCACCATAGATAGAGATTGGCATGGTGCTTTTTCCAGTTAGCCTATTAGCCTGTTTGATTTGCATTGAGCTCAATGAGCATCAAACAGGCTAATTGGCTAACTGTAAAAAGCACCATGCCAATCTCTAGCTATGGTGAAGGGTATGTGATGATGTGGGGCTATTTTAATTCCAAAGGCCAAGGGAACTTTATCAGGATGCATAATATCCTGGATCCATGAAATAGCTGGCCTTTAAAAATAAAAACATATAAAAAATCCTCCTGCTCCTATGGGAATTTAACATAGGGGTTGAATACTTATGCAACCTGTATTTAAGGAAGAACATTTATCTATTTACGATACATTCTTCAATCACAAAGAAAATTAGTGTCCTTAGCGGTTTGATTTTTACTCATTTTTTGAATTAAGGCATTACAATCAATTCACAAAAGATGATTTTATATTCCTCTTTTTAGTCAACTTTAGCATGGGTGTGAATACTTACTATACCCACTGTATATGCAGCTGCTTCAAATCACTGATGATCTTGCTTTCTTGCATAGCCCTACTGGCTTCTTCTAATTGAGCTGAATTACAGCTATACACCTGGTAACTTATGGTAAAGTTTTATAAAAACACTGTTTGCAAAAAAGTGACGTACCCTCCTTCAAAAATTTTTATGCGAGTTGGCTCAGGTTGCTTTGAGATAGGCTCTTTTTCTCCACGGTCATCATTTCCATTCTCTCTTGTGCACTTCTTTTGATGACTATATTTGCCTGAATCTAGCTGAGTGACTTCTGACTTCAGCTAAAATGATAAAAATAAATATAAATGTATAAAGTTATACAAATATTATACACATTGACTTGATACAAATGAACTTAAACAGTAACAGTTTTGTTATTATATCATCATGTACATCACAATTCACATACAACAATAAATTAGTCAACTGAAAATCACAAATGTAAAAAATATTACAATATTAGCACAATATGGAGACACACACACACACACACACACACACACACACACACACACACTTTGTACCTGGTCAAACCTCTGCTTCCACAAGAGAGATGGCACAAGCTTTCCAGACCCAAGTTGATGCATAGCAGCAGTTGTATAGGTTTCAGTGTTCGTTCTCTGCCTTGAGCAAAGCAGGGCTAAGGTGGCCTTTGTACTAAGGCTAAGCGGGTTTGGATTGTAGGAACTAACACACCAAGAGCCATACACAGAACTCAAGGGGGTTATTTGAGAATGGTTTGGCTTGGTATAATTAAGGAAGCACCAGCTCACACTAGTCGTCGTCCGAAGAGTTGGGAACTTAAAGAATTGTTGTACATCTGCTAAATCAGTGAGCAGAAGTGTGCTGCCAGGGCCACCACCACCTTGATTTGCAGCAAGTTGTATAAGCATGTTGACTGGTATTTTGTTGCTCATATCCTGCTTGCTCTCACCTTGAGCATCTCTCATCACTGTGTTTTTTTGACCACAGTGGGCCTCTGCAACAGATTCATCAACATTCAACTGTTCTGTTGACCTATCCTGAGTGTCTTGCATAATTGGCAAGGATGAAGATGTTGGGGGTAATGTGATTTTGTCTTGTTCGTCATTGTGTAAAACATCTGGTGGCTTTCTGTTACTTTTACTTGCACCTGTGTTGCTAAGCTCAACAGCACTAAGTTCTTTCACTATTTGCCCATACATTCTCTCCTCTTTGACCCGTTTCTGTTGTTTGGTCTCAATAAAGAGTTCTAGGCTACTGGCTGGTGATAACATACGTTTACTTGCTCCAATGCCAGAAGAAGCATCTGTAGTTGATATTGTTCCAGATGTCAAGGACAGAGGAATTCCTGTGTTCAATCTTCCAGACAGGGACTCTGGAATTTTCAAGATTGGATATTGCACAGATGGATGTGGATGTCCAAAAATGTGTGATAGGTGGACCCCTGTTTTATGCTTTGACGCTATTCCTGTCAGTGAAATTGGCAATGTGTTTTCTGTGGATATAATCCTTGAAGTTGTGCATTGTGCATGTGTAGCCATGATCTCTGACACACTTGTGTACATGATGCTACTGTATGATGGCACATGAGTCTGGATTCTGACAGGGACCAGCATTCCTGGGAAAGATGACTCAGACCTTACATTAAGAGTGGAAACAACTGGCTGGGGGTGCTGCGAGGAATCTGAACTTATAGAAGGTGTTTGAGAGGAATGTGAGTGAAGATGATGAAGATAGCTTGGACTGCAACCCCTATCTGTCTCTGAATCACATTGTTCTTGGTGAAGAGTTTGGGGAAGCTGTTGGTGAACTGGCAGAAAACTAGAATGTCTGCCATGTACTTTTGGTAAGTGATGTTTACTGTAAGACAGAGAGTGTTGTTGCCTTTTTGAGAAGGAATCCCAGTATTGAAATGTTGGGGATGATGAAGGATGCAATGCCTCTTGATGTATTGACTCTTTTGTAGAATTTTCCCAGTCTGATGATCCTTGTGCTCTCTTTGATTTTGGTTCTTCACTAGTAGTTGTACCATGAGAAGTTGTAAGGGAACCACTATACCAACCTACACTTGAGAGATGGGGCGCAATCTCAGAATGTTCTTGCTTCATACTTGTCTCTACATTTTGTTCCTGTAAAGCAGTGTCAGGGTACACACTTAAGGATGCTTGCCTGACAAGGTAACCCCGTCTACGTTCTTTTAAAGATGAAGCACTTGCATAAAGCTCTCCTTGTCTGGAAGTGGTGGAAAGACTTCCATAATCAAATGACTTACTACGAATCTCTGGCACCTCTGCAGGTAATGTGCAGGGAGCCTGTTCTGATGAGGAACGTCGCATTTCCCTGTGGTGGTGGCCTGGTATAGAGAGAGAGTATCCACTTCCTGGAACAGTTAAAAACTCTGATTGCTTGCATAAATCCTCCAGTTTGGTTGGGGACATGCATTTTATACTTTCCTCCTTTTCAAATGACATAGAGAAGCTTGAGCTGTGAGACATATTACTGTCCTGACTGGGACTCCTTGATAGACTTGTGCAAGTGGACTCAAAACTTGATTCACCAGATGAGTATTCCATGTCCGCCAGACGAAGGCGCTTTTTCTTGGGAGGTAACTTTTCTGCTGGGAGTTGTGACAGAGTTTCACTTCTTTGAGGCCACTGGAATTCTTCAATGTGTTGCTTCTCTGGTTCCTTGGCTGCTGCCTCTGGCTCTCTCTCTGGTTTGTCTGGTTCCTCTGTCACTCTGATTTCGGGCACTTGAATGTTTGGCTGCCTCACAAGTTTATGAGGCATATGATACTGCTGGTTTGGTGACAGACCAGCCAGTTCACCTTCACTTTGTTGCTGCCGCTCTATGCTTTCAGATCTCAATACAAACTCAGGTTTTTTGCCATCCTCAATGTTTTCAGTGTCCGAGTGCTCTGATAACTTTCTGTTTGCTTTGTCTTGATAAGATGGAAGATCAATGGACTCAGACTTCTCAAATGAGCTTGGCCTACTCAATGAGTTTGTGTGCTGTATAACGGAAATAACATTACCTGTTGCCTTTCGGTCAAGATCTGAAATAATAACTTCAGAACTAATGCCAGCCACATTATCAAAACTGTCTGTCAGACTATGTGAACTACATATGGATCCTTTTCCAGTGGATGTACCTCTTGAAACATCTTGACCCATATGTGAATCACAATCCCCAACTATTTCAACACAACCACTGTTACTATTGTCATAATGTCCGACAGAGTCTTCCTCATCTCCAACACTCTTTTCCTTTCTGCGTTTTCTGGTGGTGCTTTCAACTCTATAAGTGTGTGAGACAAAAGGGGTTCTTTCCATGTCAGGAACACATTCTTTTCTTGAGGACCTAAAATCTTGAATTAGATTACCTCTGTCCCAATACTTTAATGGTGGAACCGTATTCTTTGCAAAAACACCTATGTTCTCTGAATCTGCATGTCCCTCATGAGCCGAATGTTCAAAAGCAGCTTGTCTCCTCAGTCTCCGTAAATTAGCTGCACCAGGATAGAAGACATCATCTGGAGTCATCATTTCATCAAATGAGTGACTCATTTTAAGGCCTGGTGGAACACTAAGGTTTGTTAGGGAGGATGTTGGCATTGAGTTGCTACGCATCAGAGGCCCTGAATCAGAAGGAGCTTCTAAAAGACTACTGTTGTGGTGAGGATCAGTGGCATATACTTTTATGTCACATCTAGGTAACATTTGCAAGTCTGAACTGTCACCTGTCAAGAACCTGTGTTCCAGTGATCTCATTCCGACATCCAGCATAGCATCAGACTCCTGCATATTGATGACATTATTGTCTTGACCGGTTGCCATTCCCACAGTGATGGACTGTCTCAGTCTGGCATTGGGCCTGTAATACCTTCCAAACATGATCTCTTCATAGGACTTTGCATTGGTGTTGGGTGGGCTGATTTGTTGATCTGCACTCTCAGACCTTGAGAAATAGCCTGAATCTGTACTGCCTTTGCTATGTGGGCTCAAAAGATTAAGAGACTGCTCTGAGTCCTGGCCTTTTTTTTCATTAAGCCTCAAAGCAAACCTCTGTTTGATAGCGTGGGACTCATCGCCTTGAACAGCTTGAGAATCAGTGCATTCCATTAATGTTGATGGGATCCCCTGTTTGGGAATAATTAAGATAGGCACTTTCATAGATGCCAGAGATGACTCCTCTGCTGAATCTGCATATGCTGGTTGCCCAATCATTTCCATTGTGCTTGACTCAGACTCAAATGATATCTGTGGAATTTGGCAAATGTTGTCCTGGAATAGAAGACCCTCTGTGGTTTCTTCCTCTGTATCTGTACTTTGTTCTACATCTGAATGTATGTCTGCCTCTCCAACTAAAGAGGCCTGATCCATGTCTGCACGTGTAGCTGCATGTTCAGAAAATGGAACAAGTCCTGCTTTAATAGCATGGGCATGGGATTTTCTGTGTTTATACAAATTACTCTTGGTTTTGAAGGAAAAGCCGCACGGGCCACATGGATAAGGTCGTTCTCCAGTATGTGAACGAATGTGCTTCTTCAACACACTGGGTTTAGCACAGGCCCTGCCGCAGTAGTTGCAGATATATTTTCCTGGTTTCTTCGGTTTCAGTTCCTTTTTATGTATTTCCTCATATTGCTCAGATCCTGGCTGAGAATACTGTACAAATACCACAGGGGAACTTGGAGACTTTTGTTGTGGGAAGACTCCTTGGCTATGGGTGTGTTCAAGGAACATGTCGTCTGAGGGAGGACACTTCAGGTGCCAGGTACGAGTTTCTGGACTAGGCTGTGGCTTTGTGCCAGGCAACACAGATCTTTGCATTAACTGTTGTGGATATGAATGTGGTAACTTTTGTGAATAAGAGGGGGGGTTGACTTGTGGGCACTGGTTGTTTTGAGATGACCGACTCATTGCAGATGACAAACCTTTTTCAGGGTGATACTTTAGTCCCAAACTACTGGACTTGCTCCCACTCACCCCACCCTGTACACCTTCAAGTTCTGATTGATTTGTCCCATCTAGATCTGAAAACAGTCTATTATTAGGTGATGGCTCAGAAACCCATTTCCTCTGTAGGATGCTCTTCTCTCCAGTCTCCTTGTTGCATTTTTGTTCTGCAGCTGGTTCATGATGCTCCATTATCCCCTTTATTCTACTGCGTTAAGTAAGGATGCTCTTTAAATTGCTTATGTATATGTTCCGAACATCAGAAAAGATACATCCCTTTCAGGTTGTTCCATATTTTACCGATATAATCCTTTCCCATCAGTTCATTTCTTTTATGTCACACCTCACACTTGAAAAAAATCCTTGATGTTCCGTTTTATGTTGTCCTTGTCTTTCCAGTGTGTGATCCCTGTACTATCTGTAAAGAAACAAAACAAACAAAAAAATCAGGTTGCTACATGTACATGTACATACTGTACTTAAAAATGCAATATTGCGTGAGTCTTCTACATTTTGTTTGTAAAAAATTCCAACTAAAATGGAGCCATCCCTCTAAGCAAATACACACACACACACTAGTAATATATTTGAACAGTTTTTAGCTGTTTTGCCATGTCTGGGTTACTTACAATGTATGGAAGTGATTATACAAATATTAGGCTAATGAGTGGTCATGTGGTAGCTTGATCAAAGGCAAGCTCGTTCAAAGAGTTGTTTTCTGAGTTGTCTTCCAGGCAGCGCTGTCACTGTTGACTTAAAGGCACTTAATCCTACTCCTAACCCTAACCTTAACCCATGCCTAACCCCAGCGCCTTGAAGACAACGTTGGGGGCTCAAAACACCAAGAAACCTTTCTACTCACAACTACTGAAGCCTACTTCTACTCAACTGTACTCATAACTGAAATAAAACTAGTCAATCTTGGACAGGTTCAAAAAGCACAAACTCTTATTTGCCGCAAGGTAACGTCATCTAAGAAAAGAGAAGTCGTCGCTCATACTTTGGCACGCAAAAAAAAGACGTAATTTCTGCTGAGATTCGAATACTACGCTCCGTGGTTCCAAAAATGGGATATTTGAATGACTACACGTTGTGGTTGCTAGGGCCATCCTTAAAAATATTTGTGTTTGCCGTAACCCGACCGACCCGGTCAATTTAGGGCCGACCCAAATATATATTTTTTCCCCCCTTTTAGTTAGACCGCCTTTCCGGTTGCGAATTGCGTTAAGACCGACTGATTTTTTTTTTAATTAGGCCTATTATTCTTCAAACAACCAATACAAAAGCAATGCAATTATATTTTCTTAAAGGGATATTCCGCCATTTTTGGAAATACGCTCATTTTCCACCTCCCCTCGAGCAAAACAATCGATATTTACCTTGTTCCCGTTCATCCAGCCATTCTGTGAGTCTGGCGATACAACTTTTAGCTTCAGCCTAGCATAGATCATTGAATCGGATTAGACCATTAGCTTCTCGCCTGCTAGCTTCATGTTTAAAAGTGACTACGATTTCTGGTAATTTTCCCATTTAAAACGTGTCTCCTCTCAAGTTAGAAAGTGCAATAAGACCAACTGAAAATGAAACCTGCCGTTTTTCTAGGCTGATTTGACATGGAACTACACTCTCAACTGGCGTAATAATCAAGGCAACTTGCAAACGTACCATAGGTGCAGTGATATCGTACGCAGCATCTGAAAATAGTCCCCATAGACAACAAGCAGTAGTAGTGCCAGTAGTTTGCAAGTTGCCTTGATTATTACGCCAGATGAGAGTGTAGTTCCATGTCAAATCAGCCTAGAAAAACGGCAGGTTTCATTTTCAGTTGGTCTTATTGCACTTTCTAACTTGAGAGGAGACACGTTTTAAATGGGAAAATTACCAGAAATCGTAGTCACTTTTAAACATGAAGCTAGCAGGCGAGAAGCTAATGGTCTAATCCGATTCAATGATCTATGCTAGGCTGAAGCTAAAAGTTGTATCGCCAGACTCACAGAATGGCTGGATGAACGGGAACAAGGTAAATATCGATTGTTTTGCTCGAGGGGAGGTGGAAAATGAGCGTATTTCCAAAAATGGCGGAATATCCCTTTAAGTATTGTGAATACAAATTGCCTACATACTGTACAAACGTAGGCTACGCTAGTTCGCTGAGCTTCACACAAGGATCTGGGAGTTCTCGATAGATGTATTTCTGAAGGCGGGGCCTTGTAAAAAAATCCTTGCATGTGATTTGATAAACCCACTTGTCCGTTATCTTGAATGACGTGCTAGGCTACTTCAAGCTCTTGCCAAACCCGGTCGGAAGAAGAGTGAAAACATCCTTGCCACCAATAAATGCCTTCAAAACCATTCTTTGTTGATCTTTTAAAGAATGAATACTCAATAGATTTGACAAAACGGTTGAAATAGCAGAAACAATGTCAGCACAAGATTCCTCGCTGCCTGCCGCCATTGTTGTTTGAATGAAACACCCGCTTCGGCACTCCTGATTGGTTCATAATTTTTTGCTCCCTGGAAGGAGTTTGGATTGCCCTCGAGCCCAGACCCTTGTATGGAGCTCAGCGAAACGCCTCTGGTGGAGCATGGCGGAACTACAAGGGTCTGGCGAGATCTCCTGCCAAGATGGTCCCGCTATGTTGGATAGCACGTATTTCAGGTTTGGGTGCAAATAAGAAAATGCCTCCATTCCACTATTTACACCCTGGTGCAAATAATCACTCCGTTTAATAATTTAATTTAAAGATGTTCACAAACACTGGATGTGATCAATCATTTCTCAAAATAATTCCTAACAGACATAATGTGCTTATAGAGCAGGTCCAGATTATTTGTCAAATCAGTAAAACAGTGTCATGAGATTGAATAACAGTCATACCCATCTTCTGTCATATTTCATATTTGTAAATCAAACCACGGTGAGTTGTAGCCTACTGACAAACAAGCAACATTGTAGCCTAATGCCTCAATCTGATGATATAACTATCAAGTGCATTAAGTCGTGTAACGGGTCATTGTTCAGGCTACACAAAGGGATGCTCTAGCTCTCTCTTGTTCAGTGCAAAAGTGACAGAGGTCTAGGCTACTGTACCGAGCAATGAATGCATTTCGGTTATGAAGAAAGTGGCACTACAAGTGAAAGGAGACATGTTAACATTAGGCTTTAACATCAGGATTACTGCTGCCAACACAGGAATTCCTGTGTAGCTTACGGGTGAAAGTATTGGGTCACTTGCCTTGACTCGCATATGAACTTAAGTGACATCCCATTCTTAATCTATACGGTTTTACATGACATTGGTCCACCCTTTGCAACTATAACAGTTTCAACTCTTCTGGGAAGGCTTTCCACAAGATTTAGGAGTGTGTTTATGGGATTTGTTTTACTTTTGTTCCAGAAGCGTATTTCTCAGGTCACACAATGATGTTGGATGAGGAGACTGGCTGTCAGTCTCCACTCTCATTTATCCCAAAGGTGTCCTATTGGGTTGAGATAAGCACTCTGTGGAGGCCAGTCAAGTTCATTCACACCAAACTCTACCATCCATGTCTTTATGGACCTTGCTTTGTGCACTGGTGCACAGTAATATTGGAACAGGAAGTGGCCATCCCCAAACTGTTCCCATAACGTTGGGAGCAGGGGGTCAAGGCTCTCATGCACATACTCATGGTGGACGGATACCTATCCGGCGGCGACAGCCAATCGTTACTCAGTGCGGGACTCTACTCGGACAGGTGTGCGTTCCCCACTCAAATTTTACTTCTTCTTGTTACGCGGCAAGCAATTATGTGCATTATCGCCACCATCTGAACTGGATGATGACTCTCATTTTACAGAATGTCCAATAAAAATCAATGTAGGTCCATGCGTCATTTCCAGATTTGGAATTTTGCGCATGGTCAGAGCTGACTGGCGCTGGATCAGAGCTCCAGTGTTCAATATGGCGTTGATTATGAATTGGCTGGATTTACTAGCCTAGCCTCCGCCATTCATTTGTATGGAGGGCAGGACTTAGTCACGCTCTCCAGTTATAATACCTCCATGGTTGGGAGCATGGAATTGTCAAAAATCTCTTGGTTTTCTTTTGCTGGAACTAAGGGGCCAAGCCCAGTTCGGGGATGGTCACTTCCTGTTCCAACATGACCATGCAACAGTGCACAAAGCAAGGTCCATAAAGACATGGATGACAGAGTTTGGTGGAATGGATTTGACTGGCCTGCAGAGTGCTTATCTCAACCCAAAAGGACACCTTTGGGATGAATTAGAGCGGCGACTGTGAGCTAGTCTCCTCATCCAACATCAATGTGTGACCCCACAAATGAACTTCTGGAAGAATGGACAAAAATTCTGATTTTAGGAAACATCATATTTTAACTGTGGATGGCTCTCTTATAGAGAGAGTCTCTGAGTATAAATATCTAGGACTTTGGATTGATGAGAAGCTCTCTTTTAAGTCCCACATCAGCAGCCTTGCCTCCAAGCTCCGTCAGAAGTTGGGATTTTTATACAGAAACAAGTCCAGCTTTCCCATGATCAGTAGGAAGAGAGTTGTTGAGGCTGTATTTTTATCAGTTATAGACTATGGTGATGTCATCTATAGGCATGCAACAGCATCTATATCTATTAAAGCAATTAGACTCTGTCTATCATTCTGCCCTTAGATTTATCACTGGGGATAACTATAATACACACCACTGCACTCTTTACAGTAAGGTTGGCTGGCCCTCTCTTTCTTCGAGGCGCAGTTTCCATTGGCACTTGTTTGTTTTTAAAGCTATTAATGGTAAACTACCGCCCTATATCTCCTCCTTATTGCAATGGAACCTTGGATCTTACCAAACTAGATCTAACAACTGGCTCACTCTCAGGGTCCCTAGTGTTCACTCAGAGCTTGGCAAAGCTGCTTTTCTTTTCGATGCCCCTAGCACCTGGAACGCTCTGCAACAAATTTTTAAGCTAGAGCTATTGCCTTCTGCTAATGTATTTAAGCAATTAGTGTCACATCTCTGCTCATCAACTTGTAATTGTTTTTAGTTTTTTTTATTACTTCTTTTACTTCTTTTATTTGTTTTATTCATTATATATATATATATATATATATATATTTGAAATGATATATTTTTTTAAAAATTAAATGTGTTTATATGTCCCCTCTATTGTTTTATATTTAATGCACGACCTTTTCTTGTAAACTCGTCGTCATTGTAAATGAGGGAAACCTCAATGCCCTACGAGTATAAATAAAGGTTTGAAATTAAATGAAATGAAATTAAAGATCAAGAATGGGATGTCACTTCAAGTTCATATGTGAGTCAAGGCTTTTGACCCAATACTTTTGCCAATATAGTGTATATTTCTTCTGATGGACTCACTGATACAGACACATTACCACTCACTCACACCCTAGACTCCTTTATCTGTTGCTATCCCTTTCAATATTACAAACAGATTTTGAAAAACTTTGTGAAAAATACAGGATGCAATGCGTGGGAAACATCTATATACGAGTTACAGTTACTTACCCAGCCGAAGCAACAAGATGAAAGCGGAAGAATGTGATGTGCTTGCAGTGTTTTACATTTCCAGCTAGATCCCATAATCAAGAGTAGACGGTTGATGGTCCAGTATTTCGATGAGTGACTGGATGGAGGATCCGGCCCATGCAACATATAACAATTTGGAAACAGAAGATAAAATAGAACGATCATTAACTAAAATTGCCATTTAAGCGAGTGTAGCATTCCATGAACAAAGAGTATACTCAAACTATATGCATATTTTAGGTACACTAGGGGATAGTTGGATGGACAGTGGGAGATGCATTTAACTATTGAATGCAGTAACCCATTAAACTTGAATCCAGTCCCAAACACTTTTCACTACAAAGGAGTCAAGGAACTATATTATGATGATATCCTGATGGCACATTTGTTGGCTTCATTTTCATTTCCAGTAAATACATTATGCTGATATGGTTATCAAGGACAGTCACAACCAAGTAAACTTTGTGATAAACGTACAATATGTAGTTTTTGCTCCCATCTAGTGGTTAAATTTGATTTTGCATGCACGCTCTAGCGCCACGCGTTTTCAAATGTGCGTTGCAACATGGCTAGAACTACGGGCAGTTGAATGGGTCTAGATTCATTCAAGATGTCCTCTCCCACTTCATCGAGTTTTCTTTCCGGTGATGATGTAAGTTATTCCAAAGTTCTTTGAATAATTTGTATGATCATGTATGAGTAATAGGGCTCGGGATCATGACGTGAAAACTTCGCGGGCGCAGCCATATTGGCAGCTTCACTCCTAAGTTTACTATGGATTACTATGGATTTACTCCCGCCTATATTAGTGTGTTCCTGTTACTTAGTTTTTGCCTTCTTGGTTGTATGTTGCTGTGTAGTGGGGTGTAACAGCACCACCCATGATCGCAAGAGGAAAAGAATCGCTAATACTACATTTCTGCTTCTTGTCTTCTGCATCTGAATGAATGGATTTACGCTCGGTGCGCTACCAATATGGCGGCTATTCCTAGAATGCAAGGCTTGTTCCCGAGCCCTATTACTCCTCGAGCAACATAGTGAATTACGTTGTCATGCTTATATTGTTTTTACATTAGCTTACTATCGTAATATTAGCATAGCAGCAGCTACCAACTTGACATGACAGTATAGGCTAATGCTTGTATTGCTCTAAAGGCATGAACTATGTCACTAAGTGCAGTGCTTGTCTGTAGGTTAAGTATGACCGTCTTCAAGCTGCTTCTCTGTGTAACGCGAAATGTAAAAACGCGTTTTTCCCCAGCGGTATTAACAGGTAGTGTTTTAAGTCCCTCTCGGCAGTTCATATTTTTCTATACACCGGAAAGACATGGAAGCCTTCCTGTGAACGTCCCTTTCAATGTAAATGCCGGGAAGTGATTCTTCGGCCAGTAGGACAAGTCAGATCATTGGCATATGTTATTTTACACCAAAGAGGATCTATTTATGAAAGACGTTGACTTGAGGTACTAAAACACTTAAAATCCTACATAATGTACCTTTAACTAAGAAATATTGTTAGTTCTAAAACAGATGGTTCTAGAGTAATAGAAATTGGAATGGGGCTTGTTTTACAAATTAAGGACCATTCTGCAACTACAGTACAGGCATTTTTAAGTCCCCACATTTCACAATTTGTACTGAGATGTTTTTGAAATGTATGTGCAATGTTAGGGTACACTTTGATTTAATAACATCTCCAAGACATTTCATATGTCAAAACACCCCTTTTGGATGTGTTCCTGGACTAAAATCCATGATTAAACATTTAAAAGGGCGTATTCAAGAAAGAAAACATATTCTAAATGTATTCTATTTAAGAAAAATATTAAATAAATTAAAATGCATGTCCCTAACTTTTGAGTCTTTACTGCAACACTTGAAATTAAATTAAATGGCATAGAAAACATTTCCCCAAGCCAAACAATTCTAGTTTCCATGGAAACAGAAGACTCTCACAATCCGTGTCCCAATATTTGTAGAAATCAAGATCATAACACTCTATGTAGTACTTATTGTGTGTCCTTACCAGGCAGCCAAGTCATTTTACATTCAATTCTAAAAATAAATGAATATTAAAATGTAACTATATCAGATAGTGTGAGGAATGGTTAACCCAACAGACCTTGCTAGGTGCTATTTGTTTTCAATATTAGCTTATAGACAGATTTGCCATGGGGCAGAAGACGCCGAATGGCCGGTCATAATGTTATAAAGTTAACCTAATAACCAGCTGCTGTAAGCTATAATCGGCATTTTTTTGTATGCCACTGTTGTCTAAATGATGATAACATCTCATTTATGAGCTTATTTCAGAGTTTGTCGTTCGTTTTCATTATTTATAAAACATCGTCTTTTTGGCGGTTTTGGTGGTTTCTGGCAAATATATGCATTACTTTACATTCCTGAACATTCTCTAACCATCGTCATTTCGAATAGTGCTGTTTTCGGCACTAAAATTCATTTTAATCTTTTCACGGAGAGCAGCTGCTTAATGCTGTTCATGGTGCTTTCTGCCCCTTGTGTGCGCGCGCATGTTTTCGAGAAATCTATGTATTGTCCTTACTGCAGCACTTTGCAGCACTAAAATCAAATACAAAAAATACGACTCTTTACGACTTTTTCCAAATTTGTGTACTTACATGTTTGTTTCACATAATGCCATGGTTGAAATTAATATCCATAAGGGTTTATTTTTCTCAGTTAGGGAATTCAAAAGTGCCTGAAGTTGCAGAAAGGCCCATATATTAAGTTAAATTTGAGTATATCACGTTTCCTAGTGTTCCCACCCAATCCAGGCATAGGTTCCTCAAACACATGCAGTCTGGCAGTTGGTAGCAATGGGACCTCCTTTATACACTATCTCAAATATATACACTGTATGATTGAATACATTGATTACACATATCTAAAATGTATCCCTCTAGTAGAAGAGCTCAGTCCTGGCAATCATTCCCCTCACACTAAGTGTTCATATTTTTCTAGTTCAAATGACATTACAATGTCCTCGCTGCATGTTGAGAAAAGATGGATACAAACAAGACAGGTTTCAAACAAGCAAACCTACAAATCTGCTAGGCCTACCCCAGTATCTGAATACACAAGTGTGTATGCTCAAGTGTATGCTCAATCAACATGTAGAAATAACATGTGTAGGATGCATAGTCATCTTTGGATGGGATGAACACTGAACAGCATGGGTGACAGTTCCTGTGTGGGTGTTGAAAGCATGAACACCATGCAGTGGAAAATTGTTGATAAGGCCAGTTATGAAAGGCTTTGTTATACAATTTTGCAAGCTCTTAATTTGCACAGGCTGAGGAGGAGGGGCAGAGCTAGTAAAACCCAGTATAACCAGAAAATGTACATGGCACATCCATCCATGATGAGGCATCTAGTGGAGTATGACATATTTGCTGCTGTTAATTTAAAGGTTTTTGTGAGACCAGTGAAAACTATTAATAATGAAAATATCTCACTGTCAGCCTGGATAGAGGAGATTACAGCCCAAACATCCAACGTCAGACATTTGCATCAGGATAATCCTCAACTGAGTTCGGTCTCTTATACCAAATGCTTATAATAAGCATAAGAAATAGGAAAACCTCTGTTTGTCCTGTCTGGGCTTATGGACTATGTACTCAGTGTTACTATTCATTCTTATCATGATGGTTATGACCAATCTTCCAGAGCCATAGCCTGCTAACTTAAATAGTTTTGCCAGCAATACTTTCAATCCTCCTTCAATCACATGAAACTATTGAAGTAGGGCAATGTTACATCTTAGATTGGTTATCGATGGGTTTAATTTAGGTCATACAGTGCCCTCCAAAAGTATTGGAAAACATGCTTAAAGTTAAATATAAAATAATCTTTTGGAAATTGATCTTAATGCCTTAAATGAAACAATGAGGAAATATTCAACCTTTAATGACATCAATTTTCTTTGTGAATGAATAACGTATTGTAAATAAATAAATGTTTTCCTTTAAATATAGGGGGTCATAAGTATTGGAACGCCCATGTTAAATTCCCATAGAGGATTTTTATTTTTATTTTTAAAGGCCAGTTATTTAATGGATCCAGGACACTATGCACCCTGATAAAATCCCCTTGGCCTTTGGAATTAAAATAACCCCACATCAACACCATACCCTTCACATACTAAGTGTTTGGCATGCTTAATGTCAGTTATTAGCTGTTAGCTAATTAGCTGGTTTCATTCTCATTGAGCTCAATGCAATTCAAACCATCGCGGCTCCTTACGTCTGCCAAAAAAATGCTATGATTATCAATATAGCCTAGGCCTATTTCTTATTAGCTCAGGCCATTCATATATTAACTCATGTAAGACGCACCTCATCTCTCTTAGATACTGTGGTAGTAGGCATGTGATGTAGGCTAGTCTACTTTAATATATCCGAGAAGATGTAACCCTCCAGCCCATGTGGCCTGTGAGTGGGGTGCACGTATGCATTAATGTAAACCGGACTTTTACATCGCAACGCCTAGAGTAGCAGGTGAAGCCTCATTGGATTAGGTTCAGCTGAGTTCAATTACATCTGTTTCCTTGATATCTGTGAAATGTCACAGGGTTGTTGATGCTTTTTGTATGTGATGAAGTATTATAAACTCATATGCAGATGTGTTGAAAACTTAAACGTGTAATTAAATATTATTTTTTTAAGTCTGTTTCTTGCGCCAGTGGTCCACAGCCACGAGTGCATTGCAACATTGAAAATTGTTTTATTGTTTAAAAAAGTGGAGGATATACTGTACATTTCCCTGACGCAGCTTGATCACTAAAGCCTAGAAATCTAGGTGCCCCTAGCGGCAGGCTATGATCACTGAGCATTTGATCGCTAAGAAGGCTGTTAAGAGTGGGTCAGCTCGATCTTACGTTTCCTTCTTAGTGAAAGATCTTCTTAAGCTAAGAGCGACTCTGGGAAACACGTTCTTCTTTCACAGCGTTCTTAAGAGCGTTCCAAAGAAGATCTTAGCGTTAAGAGCTTCTTAACGTGTTTGGGAAACGCGGCCATTGTCAGATTATTTCTACTATAAGGATATAGGCTGGTTCCATCTATAGAATATCTGATATTAACATGTTAATAACATTTTGGTGTTGGTCCTTGAGTCACTCCGTTTATGTATAGTATAGGTACAGTATATGCAAGGATGGTTTTGATGGTAATTGGCCACTGTGTGAAATCCCCTACCTATAGCACTAGGAATGTAACATCTCTCCTGTGAAAAATCAAAACAGATCCTATCAGTGAACTCACCTGTTTGGGCAGTTGGTGATCTGATGGGGGAGGTCAGTGACACAATGCAAAAGGTATGGGGCTGAAGTACGAGGCTATTTTTTTTTTTCTTAAGATTGTGTTAGTTGATCCCTCAGACCCTCGGAAACAAGCCTTGGCCAAAATTCAGAGACGATGTAGACAACTGCGAACACACACAAAAAAAGACATTCATGAATGTGTGATAAAATTGAAAAGCACAATCAATTATGATCAATTCATCAACTGAACTTGGAAATATGTTTTCCCTGTTTGCATAATAATGTAATCATAGTATCAATCAAATCATAGTATGAAAAACAACTGTATTTACCTTATGTGTTAAGTGCTTAACATTTTAGCATAACTGGTACTGGTACCCTAAGGAATAGATTAAATCTAATAACAATTTCATAATTTACATACAGTAATTTCCTTTGTATTACTGTAGCCGCATTGTGTATAAACCACAGGACACTGTTTTATGCGTTAAAAAAAACAAAACCATATTAATACCATATTAACTGCCCTTGTGTATTAACCTCATAGCTTAAGAAATTTTGCGAAATCAATGAATAAACCGGCGGCTATTAATTAATAGTTGGTAAATTACAGTAATGTGTGTTTTACTGCCATGTAGGATTATAACTTAATACTGATACAATACCTAAGACATCATTTCAGAGGTTTTATGAAACTTGACTGAACCATGACTCTATTCATAATCATCAGATCAGACTAGCCTGGGTGCAGCCGAACTTTAGCCCCGCCTACATGATTTTCCAGCAAGGAAGTTCAGTCTGGCATTTCTACGCTGGGCTTGCAGTATGCGCTGTACAGATCTCTCTGGACCAATCAAATTGTCAGGGCGGGCTTTACACGATGATGAACAACAGATGAACAACAGTGACATTCACGGCTTCACGCTTAGGTTGATTTTAAAGATATTTTTTGGGGGCTTTTATGCCTTTAATCAGATAGGACAGTGTAGGTTGACAGGAAACGAGTGGGAGAGAGAGTAGGGTGGGATCCGGAAAGGACCACGGGGCGGGAATCGAACCCAGGTCGCCGGCGTGCGGTGCAGGTGCCCCAGCCAGTCGCGCCACGACTGGGGCCGCTTAGGTTGATTTTGATTACAAGAGAAACGCTATGGCTATGAATGCATATTTTTCTCCATGCAGTTTGGCCTTTCATTTAGCTTACATAAAAACAGAGGTTTTATCACGGATTCACACAACTATTTCTGAACACTTAGACCAACGTGGATATGTGGAAAAAAATCGGTAAAAACAAAGGAGGGGAAATGTTTTCCAAATAGCCTACCCTGCTACATACAGTATTTAGTTGTCTTAAATTTCGCTATCAGGTGTTGTATAAGATGCTGACAGCGCAATAACTTTCAAAAAAGACAAGAAGATATAGCCTACGTTATTGCCTATTTCACTGCTCTGTTTGGTTAGGTATATCCAATAAGTGCAGAGCTATCCCCCCACCCTTTATCGGTTGAAACACGCCCCATAATCACAGCTGAATGGAGAAATTTCAGACTAACATTCTGACAAAAAATGTGAGGATGACGTAGTCATCAGACTGCACTAGTAGAGAACTGTGACCAGGATTTTGTAGCATAACATTATATAACATTTAGATATCATTTAGATCCGTAAAACATTTAATTTTTGACGCATTCCATGCAAGAGGCATTCCATGACTGAGAACAGCCTGAAGAAACCTCACTCAGATTGTTAGTAATCACTTCACGCCTTAAACAGTTGAACTGTTGAGTTAATCTGACTCGCTCCGTGCTCAGGTCTCCCTGACAGTACATTCTGAGAGCTGTGTTCGTATTGCTGTTCGCTCACCCACCTGGATGGAACTCCACCTGGATTGGAACAACCAGTGACCACACAGGGGGTGGCTAAGTGCAGTGACAATGCAGCGCTCTATCATTGCTGCCATAGTGCATTTCAAAACACATGTAGGCTACTTGAAGCTATACAAAGAGACAGTAGTAGCAACACCAACAGACACTAGAGCTGTGTCAGAGCAAGAACAATGTTAATGTATACACTTGAGGTAGATATGTTTTGTTATGGCCAATGGGGTTTACAGAAAGGGTGATATCAGTTTGCACTTGACAAAGTAGGAATTTCATTCTGGTCAATGCTGATTGGTTCAAGATTACTCCAAAATTAACTGGAATTCTATGCCCATTCATGCAACAACTGGACACAATCTCCAAGCCAACATTCAACTCAGAATGGAATCAATCATAATGGTCTGGGTTTTAATTCATACATTTTCAATTAATTGTCTGAAATCCCTCAACTTATACTATCATTAAGCTCAGTGGTTCTTAAACTTTTTATCTGCCGATTCCTCAAAAAAAAAATTCTCACAAACTCCTTCTCTCCAACCAACAAAATTTGGTTTAATTTTGGATAATACTGAAAGATAGGCATTGGAGGCAGAGGCAGAAAATGTCTTCCTCATAGTTAGAACATGTCAAAAACCAAAAGCATTCATGTCCATAATTAGCACTCATTCAGTGTATAACTGGCACTCCTGTGGCAAAAAAGTCTGCATAGTGTTCAGTCACTGGTGAGCCTTCGTACAGCATCTTCAAGCTCATCATTGCAAGAGGCACAGGTAGAGATTTGAGGTTGCGCAAACAGAGCACTCACTTCACTTTGATGCAAATCATTTTATCTCCTCTGATCTGAGAGTTTTAAGCAAGTGTGTACAGTTGAACACATCTAAAATGATGACCATCACAATGAAGTTGTGTAGTTGAATGTATTTTTAAGGCAAGTATAACAAAAAAAAAAAAACACTGCCAAATTAATGCCACACAGAAATTCACTGTTTTATACCTCTTTGAAGAAAATATGAGTTTGTGGACTACCTTTCAACTCCCTTCTTTGATATTATGAAAAACTATCAATTCTGTTTGAGAGACTAACTAGAAGCTAATTTTGCAAAAATATTAGCCAAATAAATATTTGTTCATATAAAGATTTAAGGGGAAATCAGACACACTTTGTCGTAATAAATCAATGTGCAGTGTGCCTTCTTTAATTGCATGAAAAAGTGGTCATGTTTTCAAAACAGATTTGACATGGTGAATTACTATGCCTGACCGGTCAGTGCTGATAAGCAGCAGTAGAGGTACTTGAGAGACTTGCATGATTTTATGTCAGAGTGGGTGGAGTCTAGTTCTACTCCTCTATCATATGGTGTTCCACAGGATCAATGCTTTGCTGTATTTTATTTTCACTTTATACAGTATGTTACCTCAGCCACATTATGAAAAAGTATGAAATAGCCTATCACTGCTGCTGACAATACACAGCTGTACCTCCTGTTGAAACCTGGTGCTTCTGACACATTGAATTGCATTATGAGTTTATCTCACCCATATAGCATTAGGAAGGAGTCTATATTTTGTGTATGATTTTTTATCACTGCATGCGTTTGTCAAAAACATGTTATTCCACATTAGGACAGAAAAGACCATGTCTAATATCACTGCAGCGTTGAAACATACAGTATTAAGGCAAAGTCCTGGACATTCCTATACAATTCAATATCTACAAACTTGTACTTTGATATGCCAGGCTCCTCCATCCAATTCTGCTGTGGAGCCATCCTCACTCGTGTCACGAGTCAATGGCTGAGAAAGCAGCTCATATCTCCCTCATAACTTCATTGGCATTTCCAGTGTTCAATCTCTTGTTGTAGATCCATTTCCTGCAACAACAGCCAAAGTTGGGCAACATCAATCTAACCAAAAAATCACGGGATGGACTGGGTAGGACTATTTTCTCATCAGTGAAGACCACATGCAGTTCTTTGTTTTAACAAGCAGTTGATAATCAAGTCAAAGGCACAACCCATGGTGAATTAATGCCAGAAATGTATAACTTGGTATCATGTACACTGATGAATTTATAAAAAATACCAACACCAGTCCAATTGGTCACATGAGCCATGGATCATGTTATCCACCAACAGAGTAATGTGTGTATCTGTCTCATCTGCCTCATTAAAACTTCAATGCAAAGCCATTAACTTGACTAATAAGACTATTACTATAATCCCGAATCAGAAAAAGTTGTGATGGCAGTGATATCACGCACTACTTCCTGCTTGTTGCCTATGGGGACTATTTTCAGATATCACTGTGCCCATGGTACGTTTGCAACTTGCCTTGATTATTACGCCAAGTGAGAGTGTAGTTCCGTGTCAAATCAGCCAAGAAAAACGGCAGGTTTCTTTTTCAGTTGGTCTTATTGCACTTTCTAACTTGAGAAGAGACAGGTTTTAAATGGGAAAATTACCAGAAATCTTAGACACTTGTAAGGATGGTGCTAGCAGGCGAGAAGCTAACGGTCTAATCCGATTCAATGATCTATGCTAGGCTGAAGCTAAAAGTTGTATCGCCAGACTCACAGAATGGCTGGATGAACGGGAAAAAGGTAAATATCGATTGTTTTGCTCGAGGGGAGGTGAAAAATGTCCTATATGTATCTCCAATTCTAGGGAGTTTTTCCTTGCCCCTGTTACTCATGGGCTCTCTTTGAATGTCTAACACTCTGTAAAGCGCCATGAGACATGTGTAATGTATTGGCGCTCTATAAGCGACATTAAATTGAAATTGAAATTGGAAATTAGCTTATATCCAAAAATGGCGGAATATCCCTTTAAGTGCAGAGGCCATTTTTGAATCCAAACTGGTTAGGATCAAGGAGGTCATTCTGTGAGAGAAATCCTGTGATTTGTTTGGTAGCTGCCCTTTTTAAAGCCTTGGAGAGAAAAGACAGGAGTGAGGCAGGGTGATAGTTATCCACCTGTAGAGGCAGTTTCTCATATGAGCAGTATGGGTAGCCGCCCAGGCCGGCATCTTGCTGAGGGCGGCTCAAAGACTTTTTTAACTTTCAGGGGGGCACTGAGGGGGGTGGTCACCCAGGGTATCATACAAGGTAGGACCACCACTGTCCACCTGGGTGGGAGCAAGAGAAGGCTTTTTAAGCAGTGGAGTTACCTGAGCCAGTTTGAAAGCAGATTGAAATGTACCAGAAGCTAATGGAAATGTAGTTTGGCAGCTATACGTTACTAGTTTAGACACTCACTCTCCATGAGAGGGGTGAATGAAGGAAATGTTGCTCCCTTAGCCTAGAGAGGAAGGTTGTGAGTGCTTGGTTCAGAAAACTGACTACTAATGGCTCCTGCCTCGTCAATAAAGAAAGGAGCAAATATGTCAGCTGTGAGGCTGGTAGCTTGTGGAAGAGGTGGATGATTTAGTAGTGTTGAAGGTGGAAAAGAGTTTACGGGTGTCAGTGGTACTGTGGATCATTGTAAAAAGCATTCTTTACCGTAACAACCGGTAGCTTGATCTGTAAGTGCATTTGTATTTTGACATTTCTTCTCAGGTGCTCTGAGGCTAGTGTGCAGACTGCAGAGTTCAGAGGGTATCATTCAACCATTGATATGACTGGTTAGCCAGAGCATGTCTGGTGGATAGAGAGCACAGCCTATTCAGACAGGAACTTAGTGTAGAGAAGAGAGTCTCTGTGGCATTATTAACCTCAAGAGAGAAGAATGTGCTACAGGGTGGAAGAGCATGGCTACTAGAGAGGAGAAATGGGCAGGAGAGAGTTTGCGGAGGTTACTTCAAAAAGAGACCCCTGGTGAAGGAACAGATCGAGGGCTGTTCTGTGAGACACAGTGAGGAAAAAGTGGTCGGAGTGGCGCAGAGGAGTAACTGTTATGGTTTTTCCTTGATCAAGCACTACAGAGCTTGCACCAGCACATGTTATAGCCCCAAATCACAAACAGTGGACTAGTTAAGGGCAGTGAACTAAACACTTCTCAAATAGCAATTTCACCAGTAGCATTGTAATATTACCTCATCAGTAGTTTGCTCAGGGTCTCTACGCATAAAAAGAAGCACCAACAATGTCCATAGTGAACCCAGAGTTCATTACAGAAGATTGTTAAGAACACTTACACTTTAAGACCAGAATATGCAAACATAAATGTTCCATCGGAATCAGAATGAAAAATCACCAATAGACATTTCAACAGCTCTGATCACAACAAAGAAAATTGCAATACAGGGAGATTAAGGTAGTGTAAAAGCCACGCGAAGGGCGTGATAGAGAACTTGTTACAGAGGGAGGCTACACTCCTTGGGCACTCTTATTCCTTATGGTATCAATGAGAAAATTGTGTTGAATTGCTACATAAAGAATAACGGCCGACGAGGTGACATGTTCGATGGAAATAATGGCGGGAAGGATGTTTAGAACGCCGGCGACGTGCGCAGCATGTTATTTCCATCGAACAGGTCATCTCAAAGACCTACTTCAAAGGTAGCCTGTTATACGAAGTTAAAATGGCCACCCCATCAGCCAATCAGAGAAGGGAATCCCATTGTTACAGGAGAAAACTGTTATTATTGTCTGTATTGTCTGTAATTGGGCATGGAGGTGTTTTTACGCATGTGCAACTTTTCTACTCTATGGAAGAGTGGTGTATTTGCAATGTACATTTATTTATTTATTTATTTATTGGGGGGGGGGGGGGGGGTGATTAAAAGATGTGCCACTGTTGTCCTTTCTCTTTATATAGTAATTTACATGTAAGGATCCAGCCCCCACGTACAAGAGTAACAGTTACTGTTTGTAGATTTAAAATCTACATCTAAACATTTACCACCAATCCTGATCTTCTGGATGCATTTTTGTAATAGGATCATTCAACATCTAAACAAACATTGTATTAAGTCCAGCATGCATCACGTTAAGCCAGATCTACGCAGTGTTGCACAAAGTCAAATGTCCAACCTATTGTCTCCCCATCTATCTGCTACTGGATCCACATTTCTGATCCTCCCCCTCAGCTCTGGTGCTCCACATGGCTGTATGCTCTCTCCTTCTCTACTCTACATTAATGACTGCTCAGTCTCACCTCAGACAATGAAGAGTTAACAAGGAACATGTAATACAGCTAACGTCATGGTGTGGAGATAAATAACCTGGAGCTAAACACACACAAAACTGTGAGGATGATCCTTGACTTCTGGATAAAATTCACCACAATCTATTGTTAGAAGAGCATTTTTTTTATGTTCTTGCATTGCACGTCATTTTACCTGACAATTGTTTGTTTAAAGTCTAATAAATAAAATGTGTTATGTGGTATATCCCTCTATTATAAGTATGTTTAACCTAATTCTGTTTTATCTAATGTTGACACCTGCACCAAGATAAATATTTCATAGTTATTTCATAATTTTCATGATAAACTAATGCTAAAATACTGAGGGTAGGTGAGGGTAGGTTAACAGTTTGCTACTCAACATTACACAAGTCAGTGCATAGTATTGATTGTCTTACACATAAACAGAATTGACTTGAACTGAGTCTAATTCAGGATGCTCTGAGTGAGTCAGATATGCTCAACCAGATGGAGAGGTGTGTGTGTTTGTGTGAGAGTGAGTGAGTGAGTGAGTGAGTGAGTGAGTGTGTGTGTGTGTGTGTGTGTGTGTGTGTGTGTGTGTGTGTGTGTGTGTGTGTGTGTGTGTGTGTGTGTGTGTGTGTGTGAGAGAGAGAGAGAGTGAGCGAGTGAGTGAAAGAGAGAGAGTGTGTGTGTGTGTGTGTGTGCATATGTGTGCATGCATGTGTGTCACACAAGTGACCTATTGGAGATTACGTAACTGCAACAGCTGCTGTCTCACCAGGGTGGAGACAGACTGATGGCATTGCCTTCTCTCGCAAAACAATTCTCATAACATACATATTGTCTATATGTGCTTTGTGACACACTGATGTGTCTGGAGGTACAGCCATAAAGATGTGTACAGAGTGTCAGCAAAAAACAAAAACATTTAACATTTAACATAAGACTTATTGCAGACTAGATGCATGGCTGTGTTGAGGCTGACTAAACTTCCAAAATTTCAAAAAATGAAATATAAGTATTTCTTGTTTTCAAAACAATAAAATGTAGGCTAATTCACTACCACTACTCCCATTATGTATTCGCCATATTCCGAATACTTGTTCATTAGCAGCTGCTTAACTTCAGTTTTACAACACTTGTACCAACACATTGCATTGCATGGACTTAGAACACACTGTTGTATGCTACAGTATGGCAAGCATTAGGAATTTAGGGATATCACAGATGCTCTAAGTTCACAAAGAGACAGAGAACACTGATTTCCAGCACCACCACCACAACAATATTGACCCAAGATAAAAAATAAAAAAAAGTCTATAGAAAATGTTAAAGTAAGAAAGTTTTAATAATAAATGAACTTTAGTAACCAGAGCTGCAAACCACTGTTTTGGAGTTCAGCTATGGTTGTAGTAACATACCAGTTTTATGTTACAATTAAATGGGTTCCTCACAACACAAGGCCATGGGAGCCAAGCTTACATTACCCCTTCAAGAAGTGCTCCCTCTGGCAACCACAGTCTAATGAACCTACTTTCAAATAAAACTGAGAATGGGATGTGCACTCAGCAGGAATGGAAAATCAGGTTTTCAGTGCAACTCCCACATCCCTGCCACTCCAAAAGCTACACTAAACATACACGGACAGTGAAGAGGAGAGATAAAAATTAAAAAATGGTTACAGACCATATAAGAATCAAATACTCCTGTGCAATGCATGTATAGTATCTAAAAAGTATTTACAAAAATACAGACCAGAGCAAACTCTGAGACAGAGAACACAACCATACAGAATGTTCCTCTATCTACCCACGCCTAACCAATGGAATCGCAGCGTTCATTACAGAGACTGGACTCTCTGCTAGTGATTGAACAAGCAATAACTGCAAGCTAAAAACTACTAACATACCATTTATAGTAAATAAAAACACATCGATAACAGAAAAAAATCAGCTAATAATAATGTACAAATCATCATTAGACCATGATTATAATGCTGTGAAACACGGCCCACTGAAAGGATTTCAACAACTCCCCACCGCACAGAAAACCTTTCAAAAAGACAAAACAGTATTTTACATCCCTAATACCATATGGTTATTGTGAAATTACCTCATTTACTTCATCATAACAACAGATAACAGGTCACATATTATGTCACAATAAGTAAATCCTAAATATTTATTGCTTCTGTAAGTACACATTTACAGCAGTTATTACCATTTTATTTTACCCTTAAATCCAAGTTATTTGCATTGTTGTCGTAAGGTAATTGCACAGTAATTGTCTAGAAATTACACATTAATTATTTGTAATATGTGGTTTAAAAATATTATTACCATTAAATTGCATTCATATTACCATAACATTGTAATGTAAAGTGTTACCGATGCTGCTCTGATTGGTTGTAGGTCTATCTAATTGAGCGAAGAGGCATTTTTTTCCCTGGTTCAGCTCAAATATGCCCCATAATCACAGCCCAATGGAACAGTATCAGACTCAAATTCTCCTAGACTACAGTTTGAGTATGACAACGTCAGGCTACAGTATATCCTGCCATCATGATTCTTATATTGCGAGATTCCAGACAAACCTACCAAATACAGTATGAAAATATATTTCAACTAGCATGCTTCTTAGTGAAAATGTATGCAAAAACATGAACAAATATATCTGCAAGCAGCAATAGGGGGGCCAAACAGTCCAGTAGGCCAGAGATGCCACAGCAACTGGATGACTTTGCATCAGATATAGCTGCAAGCACTCACAGCATGTTACATGTCAAACAATAAAAGATTGACTGAGATATGAGGTCACTTCCTGTTTAGCAGTTTTGCCTGTAACAGCCAATCGAAATTGGTGGCAAACTCTTTGGACAATTGCTCCAGAGAGTAATGCACTGATAAGACATAGTCTGAAGATCGTCTGTGCCAATTTTGGTGAAGATCAGATGAAATTTGTGACCTGAACGTTGTAATATTTTTGATATAATCCAATATGGCGGATATTGAGGTCATCAGGTGCATTGAATTCAGCTTGGTCCAAGGATTACAACAATACATTTTGGAAGATTGGACATATGGGTCAAAAGTTAAGTGCACGAACACGTGTCCAACCTTGACTTATTGGTGGCGGTGGAGCATTCGAGGTGCCGACATGAAACTGTGAAATTAATAAGAGGAATGCCCTCAATCGGTGTGCCAATTTTTACAACTTTTTACCGGACAGTTCTATGGGCTGCCTCAATCTTCAATGGTGGAGAAAATATGTGTAATGAAAATAATAATAATAATAATAATAGTTCGAAAATATACAAACACAAGGGGGGCCTACACAGCTTCACCGCTTGGAACCCAATAATAAGACAATTTAGAAACACAATGGGGCTTCGCAGCTTTTCTGCTTGGCCCCCAAACATCCATGAGGCACAAATTGTATTTCCTTGAAGGCTAGAAGAAGAATAGTATAAGCTTTTTTTTTTTTTTTATCACAAACTAGAAGTACTTTACTCTGATTGGCTGACAAGGTGGTTATTAATTCTCTATAGCCACATTGACATGGACACTTCTATTCCGATTAGAAACAGAATAACAGCTCCGAACAGAATAAAAATCGTCATATAAACCTTCAATCGGAATGAAAATTCATGATCCGATCAGAATATTAATCGGAATGGAAGAGGTGGTGTAGTTCGTTCCTAGTGTTCCTACATGAACACCCATGTATACGGTCATTCAGATTGACTGCTATATCTTCGCAATTAAAAGTAGCCAACAACGGCTATTTCGATCATAAACAATGACAGTAGTGAATGAAACTGAAGAAGTTGGCTTCTTTTTAAAAGCTGACTTTTTGGGAGTTTAGCTTATTTAATCATATTCCTCAGAGTTAGCTAAGTCAATACATTCCCTTCTCATGTGCATGTACACTGCAAAAAAATCTAGAATCTAAGTGACATAAATCGAGTGCTTATTTTTCTATTATTTGCTTATAACAAGACATTTTAATACATTTTTGCACTTGATTAAAGTCTTTTGGCCACTCCAAAAACTTTTGGAGGTGTCTTGGGCCTATTTCAATGAAACACAGTTGAAGGAAGGTTTCAGCTTAATAACCCCAGTGAAATATTCACAAATGCTAAAATGCACAATGTTTTTTTTTTTTTAGTTTGTTTGTGTTATTTAGGCTACTGGTAGCACATGCTGTGACATTACAGATCCCAGGTACAATGTGCCATGTTTGTGACTACCACCAGTCAATTGTGTATTGAACATCAATCAAGGACATAAACTGACAAATAAGAAAAACTGGTTATACATTACAATTGCATACACATTTTGGGTGATTTGGTTTACCTGGAATATATCAAGGAATAGACCCAGTGTGCACTGATTTGATTTCTTCTTTTATTTTATGTTAGATGTAAAGTGCATATCTGCCTCCCACTAGTTAACATCACATATGTATTTGCATAAAGAGTGGGATGTGATATCTGATCATAAGTGGTCACTCAAGATGCATTCTAATGTGACTTGACTAATGTGACAGAGCCATTATAGCCATTTCTTCTCAGTGTAAAGTCTGTGCATCCATTGTGTTTAACCCTAAAAAAGACAACGGTTTGCTCTAACCATTGGCCAAGAAACTATTTTTCCCACTACAGTTCTTTATCTCCCTGATTTAATTATATCTTATTCCTTCTCCGAAATAAACCAGACAACAGTAGTTGTTGCTTGACCAGGGGACATGCAAGTCAACACTGAGAGGCATAGACAAAACCTACAGCAATCTCACCATTTCATCTGACTAATCAGGGTAAAAACAACATTTAAATGTCATGTTTGTCTGTTTCTTAAGGAACTAGAATATATTCCTTTTCCACAGCATTATAATGCCACGTGTCTGAGAGGGCACCTGTGCAGAGACAGACACCAAACTGATAGTATAGAATTCTAAGATGTTGAGAATGGTAAGAGTGCCCTGACCATAGACATTGGCCCAGGATTTTCAGACGATTTCAGTGACGTAGGCTGTGTTTGAAACCAGAAAAATGCTGCCTTCTAAGATAGCCTTTGGTAGCAGCAAGGCATTAAGGCATGTTCAAATATTGGTATGAAATGCTGCCTCCTAAGCAGTGTTGGGAGTAACTACTTCCACTACTTTTAGCGGTAACGTTAAAAAAAAAAAAAAAAAAAAATCAAGTAACGCAATCACAATTACTGAAATTTAAATGAGTCAGTTACTTTACATTACTCTCTTTTGTGAAAAATTAACGCTTGCAGACAAGAAGTCAAGATGGGCTTACTTTAGCTGCTTCTGATCTGATGTCGCAGGGTGGCGCAATGATACACAGATGAAATCAATCAATGAGCATTAAAAGACCCCAGCCCTACAAATGCTGAAGGCGCCACTCCATGCAAACAACCAAAGCTAGACTTTTACACGGACTGCAGTGCAGCCGATAAGCCAGGCAGAGTTGAATAAATTGATTGACTGTTTAGTACTGTTCATATTTACATTTAAAAAGCAGACATAAAAGTCACTTAAAAGTGACCTTCCCTAGTAACTAATTACTTTTGATATACAGTAACTGGTCAAGTAATTCAATTACTTTTAATTAAGTAGGGTAGCCACAGAGAACCAAAACTATCAAAGTATTGTTATCAGAATTATACATATATATTCATTCCACTTATACTTGTAAAAAAGAAAGAAGCCTTTTTCCATCTGAGCTTTTCTGTTATGCATGTCATTCACATTTTAGTTTGTCAGGTCACCAAGATATGATCACCGAATTGTTTCAATTATGATGAATAAATGTAATTACATATCTCTCCAATGATTCCCTATGAGGACCTATTTGAGACAGAAATGAGATGACACTTAATTGTACAAATCACATCATAATCTATCATAAAAAAAAATCTCCTTACTACTCCTCTCCACAAAACCTTGGAACAATCTTATCAGAAGTTTCAATTCTAGGCAATTGTTACCGATGCTATAGCCTACAAATAAATAAAATTGAAAAGGCTAGTTAAATGTACTTTATTGTGAAAGTTTGTGCCTAGTTCAAGAAAAAACAGAGGATGTGATATTGCGATGCCTCAACATTTAGTAAACACTCATTTCAAGTTCAAGCCCTTTACAACCAAAATGTGGTACATATAGAAATTTGAGAAGAAAATGTAGCTTATGTGAAAGTGTGATATAATAACTCTAGTACCTCACTCATGGTCAATAAACATGTTATTGTTTGTGTCCTTGGCCAAAGATCAAAAGCATTACCAGTTAAAGATCAAGTTGTAACAGATCCCAGCTGGAGCTGGACATCTGCATGGAAAATAACAACATTTCTGCAACGTCCCCTGGATGGGGTGGGTGGGTGGGTGTGAGTGGTGGTGGTGGTGGTGATGGTGTATGGTAAACACATATTAGATCCAGAGAGAAAAACAGAAACTTCATAGAACAGAAACATGATGTCTGACAGGAAATTATACTACTGGGCCTAATGTAGGTTGTGTCATTATACCAGAAGTGTGTAGGCCTGTCTGTTCAACTATTGTATCTGTCCAAGGCTGAGGTAGCCACATGAGTCAAGCACTCAGATAACACTAATATTAAACACTCACCATCTATAACTCAACTTTAGAGAAACATCAAGATACCTGGTGTGTTGAATCTAATAAACAACACACTACAAATAACAAAGTGAACATCTGCGTACAGATTCTTCAATTCTGTTATGTTAACACATACAATAACCAGAAAAAGCTTCTGGGGATCAACAGAAAAGAGACAGAAGAGAGGGGGAGAAGGAAATGATTTCACCACTGACCTGCTTTTAATGATCCCTCTTGTCCATGGCATTCCGTCAGGCCAAATTTCACTGTGTACATTCTTTGAGGTCACTAACAAACCAGATAACAGGAGAAAGTCCCATCAATCAAAGGCCACTCACTGAACATATGCTAGGAAACCTAGGCTACTGATGTAAGCTAGTCACCAGAGAAAATACCCAGTCCTGACGCATATCCAGGAACAAAAATAGCAAAAGGGCCCCTGGAGGGATTATACAACAGACTACATTTAGAGGCATTTCTAGCGGCCATACACCACACAGTCTTGATGCCTGATGTGCTACATTTTCTAAAAGTACATGCAGTCATTTTCCCTTTCCACCACTGAGGAATAGTTAGCAGCCTTAAAAATAATGTCATCAATTGCAAGCAGTGATATCTTTGAGCAGCAAGCTAATTATGATGTTTTGAAATATGATTCATCCTTATAAAGAATGCATGATCTAAGGAGCATACAATCACTTCCTTTAAAAAGCTGTCCATTTGGTCTCGGCACAAAGCACAAAGAAACTAATAAGAGCCATAAGATTGCCAATGAAAGCTTGAAGCAAAGATCTTTGTCAGGCAGTCAACACTTCATACTGATAGACTGACCTCACAAATCTTTCACAAAACCAACACAAAGAATTTCATGTCAACAATGCAATGGAAATTGTATAACGGTATATTTGCTGATATAGTATGCTACTGTATATTTCCTTTATGTGTTGGTTATTCTTGCATGCATACATTCACAAAATGAATAAGTTCAGCCTGGAAACTGAGTGATACTGACTGGATGTCTAGAATTCTGAGCCAATCTGCTACAGTTTAAAATCAGTGCAGCTAGGTCCCACTAGGTAGACATAGATGTTCTGTGCTATGAGCATTTTTTGGTCAACCTACTCCTCCCTGGGTCCACTTGTCTACATCTGCTAGGGTCTGCACACACATGGTTTAACTGGATGTCTTATTTCATTAGGTTCTTTAGCAGCAGCAGCAGCAGCCACATCTACAGCAGCAGCAAATGAAGCACATTTACCGTGGAGATTAGCATATTCTACACTACTACACGTCATTGCTTCGCACCCAACGCACACTCTAACCTGTAAAAATAGTATATAAAAACTGTTTCTTTTTACACTAGTCACGACAAACTCCAAATCCATAGTCAACGCTCTATCATTGCTTTAGTATCACTGAACATTACATCAGTTGAAGAAGTTAAGCCTGCCAATGACAATGATGATGACACTAGTTCCATGTGCAATAACTGAAGCGAGTATCAACAATTATGACTGACCCATCCCACCTCACATCTTCTTATACTGTAACTCTGCATCAGGACCAAAACCTCATACAACAAGTACCCAACTGCAGTTGGTCTCACAAACAAGGCCCAGAGGCTTCATTCATGCTCCATGGACAATTGTCTAAATGTGACCCTGCAAAGCGAAACCAGTTGCTCTGGTAAAATTTTCAAAATTAAGGTATTGTGCTCACATGAATGGCCATAAACTAAGCTTTCCAACAATATGTATATTGAGGGTATTACACAAATGATCGCTAAGATAACCGCATCCACAAAAAGTTGACATGGTTTTCCTGTCACGATATGCCAGAAGAGGAGAAATCACTGTTTTAAGCGGCGTAGACAACGGGAATGACAGCAAATGTGTTGAATCTTCGCCGGGTTTAACAGTCAAAACGTATGTTTTTCCGTGAAATGAGTTCATGATATGAAACTGTATACTGTATACTGTCAAATTATGCGAAAACGTGAAATTCAATATTTTAACCCGGAAGTTTGTTTATTGTGGATTTTCTCAGAATAATATTGTGCGCAAAGCGACTGATTTCGCTTTGAAGAGTCACAAATGTGATATATTAACAAAAGTTGGTAACACTTTATTTTAATGTGTCACTGTTACAGTGTACCTACCTAATTAGTTACAGTGGTACAACCTGTGTAACAACATGTACTATCAGGTACTATCATTGTACTTGCATTATGTATCTGTGGGTACCAACATATAGTTGTTACATTGTAATACTGAGTGCTTTACAAAACTTTGCCAATTTGCCTACATTTTTCATCAGAGGCAAAGGGCTGACCTGAGACCTGCTGGATGGGGTAAATCTGGTCATGATAGATTTAATATACAAACCATTCTTAGCTCCAGTCAAGGCCTCACTGTCCTCAGTGTACATGTAACAGCTGCACTGCTACACCTTTGTTACTCTTTGATACAGTGAAATAAACCTGTTAAGTGTACCAGTTAATTACTTGCACTTAAATGACATGTATGTTGTGTCTTTGATGTCTTGGAACACGTCTGCCATTACCCTACGTAGCACATGTATCAACTGTGTTGGTACATACTTATTACTCTTTGATACAGTGGTATAAACCCATTAAAATGAAGTGTACCAGTTATGTACTAACATGTACATATTACATGTATGTTGTGTCACTGGTCTGTTTATGCCTACCTGTATAGCACATTTCAAGACTTGAGAATGAGGACATACATGTAATATGGATGTATGTACTTATCTGGTACACTTTATTTTAATGGATTTGTTCCACTGTATTAAAGAGTATTTAGTGTTTACCAACACAGTTGATATACTGTAGGCTATGTACTTTGTAGTGCACACTGAAGACAGTGAGGCCATGACTGGAGCTAAGAATGGTTTGTATATAAAATCTATCATGACCAGATTTACCCCATCCAGCAGGTCTCAGGTCAAAAATAAACGCAATCATGAAAAATTTTGGCAAATTGGCAAAGTTTTGAAAAAAGCACTCAGTATTACAATGTAACAACTATATGTAGGTACCCACAAATACATAATGCAAGTACAATGATAGTACCTGATGGTACATGTTGTTACACAGGTTGTACCACTGTACCTAATTAGGTAGGTACACTGTAACAGCGACACATTAAAATAAAGTGTTACCCAAAAGTTTTGTGCATTTTTCTTCATTGTACACAATGTTTTACTTGCATTCAGATTCAGTTTATATACATGTTTCTCATATTGTTTATCTTCCTGACTTAATAGTCTACTGTTGTCTTGTATTCTTTTATCCCTGTATAACCTACTGAACACATTTTCCACCACATCAAAAAAGACAAAATAATTGATAAGCCTCTGATTCTAATTCAATTGACACAAGGAAGCATCCACCAACGGCAGTAGTAAGCCTCTGCTGAGGTAAGTCCTCACCATTAGGCTCCGCCAATCAGCAGCACAAACAGCAGGTGGCAGGAAGTTACTCTCTTTGTCAGCTGAGCAAAAGCAAAAACAAAAGACAAGCAAAGGAGCAAGACCTATAATTATGTGTTATTATTGTGTCATATGATTATGGTATAACAATATTTACTTATAATTATGTCATTTCTTGGTGACTGCTTATCAAGGCAACTACATTCATGTTTGCCTTTTCCCAATATCATAAAAAAAAAATCAGGATCAACTTACTCATTTTAGAGGAAGCAAACAAAAGAACACACTATATATGTAAGGGATGACACAAGGTTCACGGCCCTGATGTGCCAGCAGAGGGGCGTTTACTCCTCGCAAGTGATTCCAAGTACATGGTTTATTAACGTGTAGGCTAACCCAAAGTAAGTGGTAAACCTCCTAAAAGAGGAGCTGTATGACTTCATTCTCCCAACAAAACAATGCCATGATGGGACTCTTGTTTGAGGAGGTTTACCACTTACGCTGAGTTAACTTACCCAGGTTTGTCACTAAACCACATACTTGGAATACCCCTGGTGCAACCTGGATCATGAAACATAACAAACTTTCTAGCCATTCACCAATAAGGTGTGTGTTCAGGAGAGCTTCAATTGCACAGGAGGGAGAGGGAAGAAGCGAGCAAGCTTTCTGTTTTGTTTGAATTTCAACAGAAGTGACATTGCCCAACATGGCTTAGAACACCTTTAAATTTACATATAAAACATTTATTTATCTGATTCCATGTTTCTACCACATTGTCTTACAACCTACATTTTCAGTCAGGACGCACATATTGGTCAACATCAAGTCAACATTTGCCATGGGTATAAATAATATACAGTATATCTCCTTTTCTCTTTCTGTATTATCTCTTCACTGCTCCACTCCTCCAATACTACCTTGACAACTGCCTATCTTGCCCTTTCTGTTTCTTCCTGTGCCTCCGCACTCATATGCAACATCCGTCAGCAGTCTTAGTGACACTCTTGCCATTTGCTCTTTTATGTGTGTGGGTGGACTGAGTAAGCGATTTAGTCACTGCCTGGCACAGCCCAAGGCAGTGTGGATACCAACTGGTACTTCAAGAACCTTCACACATGGTCTCCTAAAGCTTATCAGCCTCATGAAAGGAGAAAAGCAGGGATACATGAGTCTGTCTGTGCACATTTGTCTATAGAGCCGTTTCCTTTATGGACGTTCAGGGTAAAACCTAGAAGGTGGGAACTTGTTGACGGTGGGAACTTGAACAGAACCCAAACAATGAATGTTAATGCATGCTACTGATCAATCCAGTCAGTTCAGGTGTGGAACTAGCTTGAAGTAGCTGATAAGTCAATCCTTCCAGGGTGTCAGACAACATCTGCATGTGTGTGTGTGTTTGAGTATCTTTTCTCTCTCTCCTTCTAACATTTGACATATGTTTTTACTCTAACACAATATTAATAACTATATTGTGCCCTCCAGAAATAACCAAAACAATTCAAAATCACAAACTGAATCCTCATTTTTGAGAATTTCTGCCACTTATTCTCACCACTAAACTGCTAATAAATTAAGTTATGCTTTACAGGCAAAAGTGAGTATGACCCAAGACTACCGAGCTTAACTGACTCATCGCTGCTCTACCTGATCATGATGCACATCCATGTAAATAAACATAGAAATGAATTGTTTAAGGGATCAAAATTCAAAAAAGATATTCTTTTTTATATCATTTAAAACAATTAGCCAACATTCATGGTGGGTTGAAAGCGTGAGTTTGCTTTACTCAGCAACCACTGTAACAAGTAATCAAAACGAACTAGCTGTACGTTCGCCTACATAGCAAAGAGTTGGCTAATGAAAATAATTTTTAACAGCATCAATAATATATATCTAGCGATTGTACATTTTAATGGCATTTAATTTTTGTGTGTGCTTTCTGTTAATAAAGACCAATTTGAACGGAAACACTGTTCCGTGTTTTAGGACAATGAGCACATTCCACTCTGTCAAGTTTCACTGTAATTTCAGATATACACCGGAAAGATGTTAAATTCCCTGTACAGTAGGTAGGGGATCTCTCAGGGTGGCCAATCAACAATGACGCCTATTTAACATTACACAACATGATGTAGGATACAACAACAATGCACCGTTCACTGGCAGCAGTTGCAAACCTGCTGCATGTTGCACCCAGGATCTGTAACGGCTGGCTGTCCACGTTACCACAAACGCTACCAGTAGGCTGAATGCCCATGCAAAAAAACAAAGCAACAAACATAAAATCACCAACAAAGAAACCTTTGTGCGCAAAATAAACATCACCAACAGCGCAGCCTTCATGAGAATTTCACTGGAGTCATCAAGCAGGCACCTTCCTTCATGCATGTTTAGTTGAATCAGTCCCACTACAACCCCCAAAGGTCTCAGTAGTGTCTGCTGTCCCATACCCACCCTCCTCCACACTCATCAACACATTTTTGGTTCATCATTTTTCATTACTTTGGCTTTGGTTACTTTGGTTTATCAGCAACAAATATCATCAGAGATGGTTCATCAACTGTACTAAACTGATCTTTGACATTGTACATGTGCCCTAATGGACAGGACCACGCATTCATGGACATCCTGCACAGACAAATCGATAACAGCATGGCTCCCACCATAAAACGGATGAAGGCATATTAGTAAAGACTGGATGTTGGTGGCTTCATCCTATAGATGGTTACAGACGGGGGTCAGGATTTAGAAGGTTAGCTTCAGCCAGTTAGCATCCAAATTTGATTGATTGATTGATTCATTCATTAATTTAACCTTTATCATTAGGAGTTAGGAGAAAACACTGACTTAGGAGCAGCCGTTCTGAAATGACATTTTTCTTAAATCAGAGCCTAAACATAGTAAACCATAGTTACCAAATAGATAAGATAGGATTTGTGAGTTAGGAAGTTTCTGTAATATAGGACCAGCATTTCATTCTCACAATATAAGCCATCTATCCAATTAATCACAAAACACTGGTCAACTGACCAGAAATCTATACATGCTTTCAAAAATTAAACATAGGCCTAATGCATGAGTGCCACATCTTGAAGTCAACTAAGAAGACCTACAGGTTCAGCCACTTGCAAGCAATTTTCTTGTTTCAGCTACCATAGCAGCAACTGTTTTACACTTAAACAATTCAACAGAGATTGGATTGGACTCAATGTAAAAATCTGAGGATAGATTTTGAATGCACATTAATGTACAGCCTTTTCTGTTCCATTCAAACCATGGTGTTAAGTTTGTATAGTCTGTAACAGTATGTTCCTATATGCTAACTTTCATAAAGCCATTTCAATTACATCCACACACTCAGACCAACCTTCAGACACCAGACAGTCAACAGACAACAACATTCAGGCACATCAGTCATCAAAGATTATCCTCTGTCTCGTCACCTGCATCATAATGTAAGTGTGTGAATATGATGTGTGTACAAACAGGCACTCCAGCACATGTTCTTCTATATAGGCCACACACTCAAAAAGAGGAAGTGCACACAGCAGGCAAGTTTCTCAGTGTATAATTTGCATGAGCAACAAAGGGGAAATGGAAAAATGAAAGTGCTCTTTGCTTTGCACTTGTGCTGTCTGCCTATACTTAGTTCCTGTTCCTGAGACTGCTTTCCATATGTTTTGCATGCCAACACAACATTGCCAAATCAATTCTGGGCAGCTTAAAAACTGATGCAGCCAAGAGCAAAATTACAGAATGTCTTTAATCAATATCACTCAAATGCATGGTTACCTAAACTTGTGTCTAAATTGTGAGAGCATTGTAACATCAAAAAAACATAAATTGGCATGTTTATAAACTTCCCATGCAGCGGTTTATGCATTTTTCAAAGTAGTAGATACCCCTACTGTCTTTTATAACGTTCCTTTACATATTCATTTGCGTTTTTCAACTCATCCATCCTTACCATCCTTAAATCTAAAATGATGAGTTGTGAACTATAACAGCCCTGCATTGTCTACTCTGCTTCTTGTGTTTTGGTGCTTTCCTCTATCTCCAGCTAATGGAATGGTGTTCAGGTGTGGATGGTTCATCCAAGGGGGAAATGAGGTGTACTCTCCCTTCTCCTGATGGCATCTCACACTCCTGTAGCTATGTTGTCTGTTTTAGTTCAAGTTCAAGTTTATTGTCATGTACTTATAAAAAATAATTTATAAGTAATGAAATTCATTGTGCTTAAGTGTCCAGAATAAATGAAAAGAAAAAATAAATAAATAGATACTATACAAAAGAGGGGTTGGGGAGCACCAAGGGACACCCAGGAGCAACAGGGGCAAGGCAAAACTCCCTTGTTCAGGAAGACACCTTGGGCAGATCCACGGCTCAAGGGGCCAACCCAACTGCCTGGGGTCGTGCTAGTAGAGGGAGCATGTAAGTGTGTGTGTGTGTGTGTGTGTGTGTGTGTGTGAGGGCAAGGGAATCCTAAAGGCAGGTATATGTCATGTCTTGGGTGGAGTGGTAGTGGGTAAAAAGTGGGTTTTACTTGACTCCCCCTACACATTTGTTTTATCATTGACTATGCCGACTTTTATTAAAATTATCTTTAAAATGGTTTCCCCTTTATGCAGCCATGCTTTAAAGCAAGCGTGCATAACGAACGCTTTCTGATATTTGAGATGTAATAATCCACAATAAAAACAGGCGTCTTTGAAAAAGCTTGTCAGATGTTACTGCCCCACATAGAACTTGACAGACTGGATAGTTTAAGCCAAACTCTTCTACCATGAGGAAAACATCTACCCAAAAGAATGTCAGAGCCATGGAGTAGTACTGCTATGTGGTGACTGTATCATGACATTCCACTCACTTGTAGAATACTGCTGGCAGGAAGAAGCACTGGGCCACATGACTTGTGTCTTGTATGAGGTAAAATATGAGGTCAGGATAGGAGAGCTATCTGTGAAATTATGAGAATTGCTGTTCGGTATTGTTAACGGGGTAGTGCAGCATTTTGGACATAGGACCTCATTTGCAGGTTAACCAATCTGATATTTATCAATGAGACTGTTTTCAGCGTATTTAATCCAGTCCCTCTAGTTGCAGTGTTCAAGTCAAGTCAAGTCAACGCTACAGTATATGCTAGCCTGCCACTAAAAACAGTCTTACCCACTCCACAGGACATCCTATTCAAATAAATTATAATGCTAGACTATCGATGTAAATGTCTGAGTTGATGGAATAATGTTAGAAATAAAACTAGCCTGGTTAAAGCTGTTGCACAACTGGCTGGAGCACACTGTATGATGGCGATCCAGGAACGATCCCCTTTCCGGATCCCACCCCTGCTCTCTCTCCCATTCACTTCCTGTCATTCTCCACCGTCCTGGCATAAAAGGCCCAAAAGAATAAACTTTTTTAAAAAAAAGAAATAAAACTAGCCTCGCATCTCAATGATCGCATTACATTTTGAGGGACTAGTCTCTCAGCAGCGGCAGAATTTTACTTTGCTCCGGTTAGCAGTACTGCTCAAAACGTAAGCAGAAAAGCACACTCCATGCACTCCAGTCGGGACACCTCGGCAATATCAGTCCGCCACTGCCATTGCCTATGCCTACTACCAACTACAGGGAACTAACAATAACCATTGCAATGTGATGCAAGGTTAATTTCATTATTACTAGCCTCAAAAATGGAATATGGTATGGAAACAACAAAAGGCTGGAAAGGTTTTGCAAAGCTAAAGAAACCTTAGGAGGAACATTTCGCAATTAGGTTAATTAGCACCTTAATTGGGTATTTAAAAAGCCAGAAGTAAAGATGCAGAAGTATCTGTTACTCTGAAAACAAACAATGCAACAAAATCAAATAATAATGCTCACTTTAAAGAATTAGGGAATTTCATCATCTATTAATACACTGCAAAAAATATCTGCAGTGCATCATTCTATATTATTAGAATGCAGAGTAAATCTTTGCAACCAAGCGACGACTGATACACAATATTAGATGGCTGTGATTTTCGGGACCTCGATGGCGCGTTGTATTAAAAACAGGCCTATTTCAGAGAATTGTTGTCATAGTCTGTCTATGAATACAGTTTGATGCTCCATGCATAACTGATCAAAACTCTGCCATGCAGAGAAGATACCATAAATGTAATCATCTTATCTGGATCCAGGCTCATTTAAGATGCAATGAGGCTAAGCGAAAAACTGTCTTGTGGTTAGACAAATCAAACGTTTGAATTCTTTTTGGAAATCATGGACTTCTCGTCATCTGGTGGCCATAACCAGGCAAGAATGAGGCAACATTTCATTCTCAAAGTTCCATCAAGAGGTTTCCTCCATTACCAAATGTTTACAAACTGTTGATAAAAGAAGAGGTGAAGCAACAAAGTGATATATATGCCCATGTCTCAACTTCATTTTGAATTTGATGCCAGCAACAAATCTAAACGAACATAATACAAATTTAGAAAAATGAATTCTGTTTTTAATTACATTTTACTGTTTTCGGAAATGGGGTTGTCAGAAAAAAAGTAATGATTAGGCTATCTGGACAATCTGATCACCACTGATTTAATTTTAAATTATAATTATTTGATGGTTGAGTACATTGAGGCATAGCATTGCTGACTACACATCCACAAAAGACCCAATGATTTCTATGTCCTTTAAGCAGCATTGTGCCAGACTGATGTCAGCGATATCATTTCTACACTACTGTTCAGCCTCTCAGACAGAATCCAGACAGATGCTTGTATGTTGCATCAAGTCAGTAATGGAAGACCATCTTGGTACCATCAATGGACAAACGAGAAAAAGTGAAGTGTTTGATTTGAGAAGACATCTGTCATTATTTGAAAAGTTGTATATGAAAACCAGGCTGGGGAGATGAACAGACTTTACATTGGTCAGGAAGGACAGTTTTGTTGTTGGACTAAAACTGAACAGTCTGAAGATATTGGTGGATGTGGGATAAAATCAGAGCCATACTGGGCAACCACTCCCAGCTATATCTTGCTAGTAACAGCCACCACAGACACATCTCCCCCATGGGCAAGGTGGAGAAATGTAGGCTCTTTTTTTGCGTGGACAGACATTAGGTTGTACAATAGTACCCGAGACACTTTCAGGACACTGAACCTACATACATAAATTGGACCCTTATCATTTTAACTACAATAAATTGTGGTTGGGTTGATTGAGATGAGTTGATTATTTAGTTTAACTGCTTTATTGCATGATATTTTTCCACTACACGCATATTTCTATTTAGTTGCAAGAGTATAGCCTGTAGGCTAGGCCTGTATTGTCTGCATAGCCTATTCTGCTGAGAAATCATTCTTATATGATATATTGTGGCATATTAGTATCAACCACCAATGATGTATCTCTGGATCAGTAGTTCTGGAAGGTTATGGCCAAACATGCTCATCACTTTGTTCTTAGAGGTAGACATGGGTTGAAAAACAAGGGAGCACAACAAAATTCACAATAACATAAATCATTCAATACTACGTCAATGTTGTACCTGGCAAACCCAGTTGACATTGTAACAAGTTGTTCCAGATCTGCATCTGATGTTCATTTATTAATGAAGCCTAACATGTAAGGCTTGTGAGAGACATTGTCTGTAGGCTATATTTACGTGCAGAGTGATAGGCCCTATGCTTCTGCATATCTGACATCCTCTTACGAAAATAGCCCAGGCTACAGAACGTAAATGGTCGTTCAATTCAAATATCTAACAGTTTAAGTTGAATTATTTTCTAATGTAATTATCATTCTAGAGCTGTTCGGGTAGTGTGTCAAATAGGGTCAACTGAGAAGGATGCATACAGCAGCTTCACTGCAGTCTATTGAAAACAGAGAAAAGAAGCGCCGGGCTGAAAACCCCCTTCCGCAGCCCTTCCTGACGGCGAACACGTCATGGAACATTCCCGGAACGAGCCAGGGACCCTCCCACTTTCTCTACAGAGCGCGCACACAAGACACCTACTTTACTCACACACACCCACACATAAATACACAGACAGGAACACAATATTACGATCTATATTTCCACATGTTATGGTGAGAGTAAGAGTGCATAGAATCTCACAAAAATCAACCATAGGATTGGCAGCCAGATATCAATAACACTTAGCCCTCAGAAAAGAGCAAATTCCACAGGATATTACGCAACATTCCAAGTCTACATGCAAGTAACTGGGTATTCCCCTATACATAACACGTCGTGCACAACTACAGTGAACTTTTTCTATAAACTGACATTTCGATCTATGTAGGCCTTGTTAATCTTCAACAAGTGACTTACCGTATCATATTTGAAGTGCGCTGCATTAAATGTCCAACTGCATCAGCCACCACAGACGATCTGAGCCGTTCATGTACCTAGGCTCGAAGGATCACATCAACAATTCTTTCAACTAGCTTACGGAAGAGGTAGGCTATTCACTTTCCGCCAATAACAGAGCCGATGTGAAACGTAGCCTATAGGCTACATTCTGTTGCACCATCTCACGGTTATAGATGTTTGTTGTGCCCCCGCTACACAGCAAATGAAGGAACTCACAATAAAGGGGCAGCTTCGGACTATTCCTAGCCCCACTTCCCAGAATAGTAAGTCTGATACACCGTATGAGTGTGTAAGAGTACTTCGTCTCTGACGTCATTGGATCCCCCAGCGTGTCCCATAGAGAGGCTTAAGACCAACGAAGAGGGCAGGGAGAGGCGGGGAGAGCTCGGAAGCCCCGATCCCTACTGTAGCTCCTTCAAGGCGCATTGCAGGAGGGGATTCCTCTGCGACGCAGAGTTAAGAATGAATTCGCAGTTGTGGTCGGCGTTAGCACATCACAAATCATGCACAAACATAACGGAAATAGCATGAGTCGGTGAATTAAAATATAGACCTATTAAAAAGTAGCCTATAAATTGGGACATTGGCAAGCCAAATCCATCCAAGTGTTTTCCATCACCAATTACATGCATAATTATGATTTTGGAATAATTTTCCTCATTAAATTGGATAGAACATTAAATAGATGAAACAAACATATAGTCAATCAAATATTTGTGCCTCCTGGTGTTTTAGGGAGAACAATCTCATCCGATATCGCTGTCGTTGTTAAAACAATCATTTATCTAATCATTTTACCATTTTTGTTCATTCTTGCTGTGCTGTCATTTCTCATTTTCATAAATAGCCTATTTTGCAATGAGTGAAACGGTGCCCCATAAATTGTAAGTGGTGAAAGTGGTGAAACACAGTATTACACTCCCTTCTTGTCCAAGTGGCACCCAGCCAGTCTGAGTTGGAATTATCAGTAACTAGAAATGCAATTCCAAGGAATTACCCGTGCATGAAAATGTAATAATGTATTCAGATAATGTAGATATGGTTACTAAGGTGTTGCTAGGGTAGATATGGTGGTTGCATAGTTTAATGAAAGTTGATAGTGTGAAGGTAGAAACAATCCACAGTGTTTCGTACAGTATTCGCCCTCGGGATCGGCGTTTTGTTACATTTACCCCAGCAGGATTGAGTGATATGGTAACCAATACGCTTCTAGTATACATCATTCAAAAGAGGAGGATCTTGTCAACAAAACAAGCCCTCATTGGGGTACCTTTGAAAACTGTGACCAATCCTATGAGCGATTTATTGCGCTTAGAGCCCGATATCTTGTATGTTGACAGTAACAGTGTTCCGTACACAACGGTCATGGAATCGTAACAGTGTTCCGTACATTGCTTTTGGACATAAATGAAACAAACATCGTACATCGTGGACGGTGACTTTTACATCGTTCAGTGCTGCTTGTTATTTTTAAGATTACATATCAATGAAGCGTTTTGTTTATTAATTATGTGGCTATAATAATGTTACATTTTGGCAACATGTAGCTAGCAATACTAGCAAGTAAGCTGATACGTTTACGTCCTGTAATTGACCGTTCGCAAAACCCCGCCCTAGAACGGGCATTGTCCAATCCTAGCTCAGCAACGGTAACTAAGTAGACGGACGCCCATCAAAACATTGAGAATTCAGCAACACGGTGCAATGATGCACCTATGGCACGAGAAAGTCATACACCAGGTAGCCCAAAAGTTTAGAGGGAGGGGACGTTTATTCGCCTTTCCAAAGCCCAAGTGGAAAGATGCCGACAATGACCTCAATCACAGCTAAATGTCTCAAAGATTCATAACTTTCCATATCAGAACGACACCTTATCACCTCATATGTGGCACTTAACATTAACTTTCCATATCAGCGACACTATCACCCTCTTACATGTATGTGGCACTCAATATTAATCTCTTTACACACTGAGACGGCGGATTCGTAAAGAAACACTAAATTAGCTACCTACCTAAATTGACATTTTACCGTGACGAAGAACACAGTGTTGAAAGATACCTGTACGAAACTGCTTGGAGGTTACGTCTGCTCGAAGGTAGCCTAAGCAATAAAGCTAGCTTATTAATTAGTAGGCTAGTATCCAGATAGCAAGCAGAGGTTGGCCCAACGTTGGCAATGGTTGGCAATGGTTGGCAGCGTCAAGAGTTGGAATTCCAACGTTGGGCCAACACTGACCCAACGTCTGCTGCCCAACCAATTGCATGGTTGCAATTTGATATTAGTGGTTGGGCAGCTGACGTTGGGTCAGAGTTGGCCCAACGTTGGAATTACACCCACAAATGGCAGTGTCAAGCGTTGGAATGCCAACGTTGGGCCAACACTGACCCAACGTCTGCTGCCCAACCAACTGCAATTCGATATTAGTGGTTGGGCTGCTGAAGTTGGGTCAGTGTTGGCCCAACGTTGGAATTCCACCTGTGTTTTTAACAGCCTTACAAAAATGAAATACCATTTTCTGCAACTTCAAATGTTTAGGGGCCCTGGTCAATCCTGTTTTTTTGTTTGTTTGTTTGTTTTATTTATGGTGACATTGCTTGGAATTTTGCTATGTGGCATAGTAATATTATACCATTTGAAAGCTTGGACTCTTCGGGATCCAAGCATGACAACTTTTTTCATGAAAAATCTGTAAAGTGCTTTGCATTGTCAGATTAATTTTACACGTCATATATAAATTTAGTCAAAATGCCCTCCTCTACCGTTGCTGCTTCCCTACCTTCCAGATGCAGTATGTACAGTATCCTTAGCAATAGGTAGATGCAGCACATTGGGTCTTGAAATATTGCAGGAACCCATATAAATTAAATATTCATGTTGTTTTATCCCATAGTAGTTGTGCAGATAGGCAATCTTATACACACCCATACAAAAATAGAGACCTTTGCTTCCTAAGAGACTACAGGCCTTACCTTTCTAGGGTTAGGGAAATGGCCCAACCCATAAACTTTAACCCAGGATGTGACAGTAGACAGTGATAACCAATCAAGAAGTCATTGATTAAGTTGATTTCCACTTACATTGTGTGTCATTTTAAACATGAGTATTATAAGGCATGCTGGTGGCCACAGACCTTAGGGGGATTCGACCAGAAGTAGCCACCTGAAGCCGTCTTAAGCAGACTGCATGTGTGACCGGAGTAAATTGAAGCATCCATCAAAGATGTTCAAGGACACAATCACTTTCAGAATATTCCTCTGCAAAACCAATCTGATGAGTCACTGCTGCTACCAGTATCACTTAGAACCTCCTTTTCAATGCAAGAGTCACTTGTTTACTACTGTAAATGATTGAAATGGTTAGGTGATTGTCAGTGTACACACTATTTAGTACCAAAGTCACTATCTGACAATGCAATGTAGATGCATTTTAGCTGGCTGTTCTTATTGAAAGAATCAGACAAGATACAGTATGCAATAGTGGACGCTTTATTAAGCGATACAAAAGTACAGCGCATGCATAGTAGAAAGATGAAACAAACAGAATGAACTAGAATGCATTTCCCGGTGGGAAAGTGCGAAGTGTGCTTGCTCCGACGCGCCGCGAAAGCGCTCCGGCAGGAGACGCGACCGCTCGCCCTCAGGTCAAAACGCTAAAGTTTGGCCAAGACGCAAAGCTGCTTCGAGTTTGGCGGCGTTACCCTCGATTGCCAAATTCTTACACTGACGTGACGGGTTGCCTAGGTTCATCAGTGGTATGTCCCAGAGCACCTCCAATGTAAAAATGTGGATGTCATCCCAAAGATGTAAAGAGATATGAGACAAAATGCATTTTTGCTAATTGCGACGCCCCCTAGTGGCCAAATTACACCAAATTTACTAAGGCTACTTTGGATTGTGTCCAAAATTGTCCCACCAAATATGGTCTTGACACCTCAAAGCGTTTCCGAGATTTGACCTCACTTCCTGTTTGGAGGCTTCGCCATCGAATTTGATTGGCTGCCATGGGCGAATGCTTTGATGTATGGAAATGAAATGTACACCTCTAAGGTCTGTAGACCTTGTGTTGAATTATGTATGAGTTGTTCACGTGTAGCCAGCATGAAACACGTAACCAGTGAAAGAAGGGAGGAGCCTAAGGAACTAGGCATGTTTCTAGAACAAATACGAGTAATGTTAGGAGTATTGCGGGAACATCTGCTGTTTACTCACTGTTGAGTAAGTTGCAATGTGTTATAGCCTCAAATTGATGGTAGAATAAATAGGACGACTCACCTGTTCAAATGGTGTAATAGGATCAAATTTGGTGTTGATATGTCAAAGCAACCAGGCTGTTACTGGTTAACGTGTCTGAATATGAAATAGGGATGGCGAAAACTACAAATTTTCTTGACCGACCACCGAGGCTCATTAGCCGGTTGAAACCGGTTAACCGGTTCGTTTAAAATAAATTATGCTATTTGAAATAACAGCCACGCAATTTCCCAACTCTCATCTCTCTGTCCCCCGCTCATAGGCTACACACAGCCCCGGCGCCGCCCTTTCACTCACGTCACTTTTTTAAATCCCCTACAGCGCCAGTTTAGTTTGAGGAAGTGCTAACAATAATAACGAAAGATGATCATTACCTTATCTGTTACCATTGATGACCCTTCCTGAAATGTAGATGTAATGTCTTTCCAAATCTAAGCCCATCTTATGCGGAAAGTTGCCTAGACTGCAACACGATAAAACCAATGGATAAAACAGCGCACTTCCAGATTGCAAAAGACGCACCGGCCACCGCTGTGACCTCGTGCCAAATGTTTTTATTGGTTTATTACGTAGCCTAGCCTACAAGCAGGCGAGTTATGAAAAATTGAGTGTGAGGGATAATTTGTTAACTTCACGAAAAAAAGATCTTCTTGGAATGAGATGGCTAGCTGTAGTAACGTTTAGTCCACTGTCTTTAGGCTAATTTAAAGATGCCTCTCTTTTTTTTTTGTTAACCGACTAGCGACAACTTTGGTCGGTTAACATGGATACGGTCAACCATCGGTCAAACAGTCACCGGTTAACATCCCTAATATGAAATCGATTTTGGATTGGTTGCATGTGATACAAGCTATGCCATTTCCTGTCCATATTCAGATTCAGAAATACTGTACACCGGCAACAAGGCACACACACACACACACACACACAGACACACACACACACACACACATACATATATATATATATGTATATACTGTATGAGCAACTCCATGCAAAACTGTCAAGTCCATAACCCCACACAGCATCAAACTATGATGTGGATGATGATTTCTTAAAAGTTTACCATTTCGCTCTTCTTGTTTGTACAACATATTCAATGACATTGTTAACTTAATCATTTGCATTATATAAATGTAACCTATTTTTCCACCCTTATGTCTCAACATATAGGCTACTATACACATAGTCACATTCATAAACATAAACAGGATCCTAGGTTCTCAATTTGCTGGACTCACTGTCTACCATAAAGTTAAAGAATAGTAATAACAGAAGAAAAGGTAAGAAGATGTTGATAGCGTGATTAACTGTGTGGTGCCTCCACTGAAGAATGTCTTTACCACTGCCCTGGTGGAAATATGCAAATCCTCAGAAATGTCAAGTGACTACTGTTACTTCTAACTGCTTTAATATAGCTTATCCTAAATGAAATACTATGCAATGCAAGCGTCACAAAACATTTATTTTATCCTTTGTTTTTAACTCTTAGAATTCAGTTCAGTAGGCTATGACATAATAAAATGAAAGTACAAAAACAGTTTTTAAAACCCCTTTTTAAAAGTTCAACCTATCACTTTCAATGAAATCTCAATTAAGGATTACGTAGTTACATTGCATGTAAATGCAATGTACTGTTATCCCTGTTCTTCTTATTACATTGCATGTCAATGCAATGTACTGTTATCACTGTTCTTCTTCTTATTATTGTCTTCCGACCAAAATCAACGATCAAAGGCTCTAGAACCACTGAACCGTTTGACGTCATTCAAGCACTCCTACAAAGGTCTCGAAACGGAGATTTGTTCTATTATTTTTCACATTTGTGAACTTTATACTTTTTGAGATATTTACGATAAAAGATTTTAAAATTCCCATAGAGTTAACGTTGAGACCCTTTGGCGGTAAAGATTAACTGTTACGTCAGTGCTCAGCTGTCAGTAATCAATTGGATCTTTGATCCAAATGCCACCGCTGCAGCAGGCTGTAACAGCTATGAAAACATTCTACCATGCCACTGGTTAAACCAGGACGTTATCGTCTTGTCTCCTGCTACTCCTTACTTGATTTGTTTATATCGTTACAGTAACCGGTTTGCTCTCGGTAACGTATCAACAGCTAAAGACAATCTAACCTACGTCAACGTAAACACTGTATTTAGCTAACGACAAGCAAGTAACTAGCAAGTTACAAGCAACTAGTTGCACGATTTAGGTTCAAGCCTTCTTACAGTCGTTTCTAGTAGGCTACAAACTGCATTGCTATAATTTCACGTTTGTTTGTTAGCACGCTAGTCGTTTCAGCTATAGGACTTGCCAGCCAGGCAATCATTTAAAACTGTCGGCATCATTCACAAATTAAAAACCTTTGTTAACAGCGTATTGTACATTCCTATTAGGACAATCACACACCTGGAAATACTTCGAAGAACATACTAGCTCATCCTGTAGGCTAATATGTGTATCCTACATAAAATATCCTACATTGCTAGATATCCTACCTGTTGCTGCATCATCGTTTGACGTTGTTTGAGATTGTATTCCGTGTTCCAATGGTGTCTAAATCTATAGCCTATGGCCTACTTTTAACCTGCATTAGTATATGAAGGCTATGTAAGCTATCCTACCAGTCGTCACTGTGGGCTACTAAAGTGTCAGCTCTTGCAACTCGTTTTAAGTAGGCAACTTCATTTCAGTCTTTTAAAGAGTTATTTTCCAAAATAGCCTATATCCACAATTTTGATGCATTTTAATAAATCACTTTTTAAATGTGACTTTCCAAGTAATTTCAGTGGAATTGTAATTGGGTTATTGTTATTTATCTATTCTACTGTGTAGCCTAGTTGTCTTTTTAACTCTAGGCCTTATACAATGTTTTACACAGTCAGCAACCTTTTTGCATTTACATGCAATGGTAATTCCTTCCATGGAATTACATTTTCTAGTTATCGTTATAATTATTATTCTGCTTCCGACCAAAATCAACTATCAAAGGCTCTAAAACCACTGAGCCGTTTGACGTCATTCAAGCACTCCTACACAGGACTTGTAACGGAGATTTGTTCTATGTATTTTTCAAATGTGTGAACTTTATACTTTTTGAGATATTTACGATAAAAGAAATTAAAATTCCCATAGAGTTTACATTGAGACCCTTTGGCGGCAAAGATTAATTGTTACGTCAGTGCGCAGCTGTCAGTAATCAAGGATCTCTGATCAAAAGCCATGCCACCGCCGATGCGCTGAACCAGGCTACGTGAATGTTACGTTACGTCTACTCATTAAGCTGTAACAGCTGCAGCTGCTGTAAACCAGGACGTTATCGTCTTGTCTCTTAGGCTACTCCTTACTTGATTTGTTTATATCGTTACAGTAGCCTAACCGGTTTGCTCTCGGTAACGTTATCAACAGCTAAAGACAATCTAACCTAACGTCAACGTAAACACTGTATTTAGTTAACGACAACCAAACTTGCTCCAGGCTAACGTTTAACGTCGGGGTAGGCTGCAAGGCGAACAGGGCTTACACAAGGGCTTTTAGCCATCTCTACAGAGCAGCGTTTTAAGTGAAGTCCAACCTGATAGACAGGCCTACTAGTTGATTTAGGTTCAAGCCTTCTCACAGTCGCTTATTCCTATTAGGACAATCACACTCACACACCTGGAAACGGTTTCGAAGAACATACTAGCTCATCCTGTAATATGTGTAGTCTACATAAATTATCCTAGTAAGCTAACGTTACATTTGCTAGATATCCTACCTGTTGCTGCATCATCGTTGATTGGCGTTGTTTGAGATTGTATTCCGTACAGTATTCCAATGGTGTCAGCCTAGGCCTACTTTTAACCTGCATTAGTGTAGATATGAAGGCTATGTAAGCTATCCTACCAGTCGTTTCACTGTAGGCTACTTAGTCAGCTCTTGCAACTTGAAGTTGGCAACTTCATTTCAGTCTTTTAAATTCTAATAAATGAAGAGTTATTTTCCAAAATAGCCTATATCCACAATTTTGATGCATTTTCATAAATCACTTTTTAAATGTGACTTTCCAACTTGGAATTGTAATTGTTATTTATCTATTCTTCAGTTTAGCCTAGTTGTCTTTTTAACATAGGCCTAATATGTTTTACACAGCTAGCAACCTTTTTGCATTTACATGCAATGGTAATTCCTTCCATGGAATTACATTTTCTAGTTTTAGATAGTAACTGTGTGGTAATAATTCACCTATACCACCCATAGCCTAAATTAATTAAATGTTTACTATGAACAATAGTTAAATGAAACACACAGTAATACTTTCTATAACACTTTGTGTTGGATGTAATTCATTGAACCTAGAATTGTTAACTGCTATACAATAAGTGGGCCAAACTTCACAGTTTAAGTCTCCACACATAAGCTTGCCTACTGAGTCTAAAAACATAGCTCCCACTTTCCTTAGCTGGAGGGGAATTCTGAGATTTCTCCCTAAAGCAGAAACTATTATTTTTACCTAATTATTATTACTATTATTATTGGGAAGGTTATAGGTTTGCACTGATTCAGGTAGGGTAGTGGCACTATACTGGATGGTATATCGGTTAGAATATAGGACGGAGAAGAGATGGGGTTTAACTTTGTATTGTTCCAGCAGAGACATTCAGGATTCCATACATACAGAGAAATATACTGTAGGTAGATGGCTATTTATAGATAATATATCTGCAGCATACAGATATGCATTGAATACTAAGCTCATTAAACTGAATTGTAAGCCAGGACACACATACAGCAATGGCAACGCTAACCCCTTCAAGAAAGAAAAGAAACCTTTTTGTTCGTGACTACGTTATTATGTGGTCAATAACGCCATCTAGCGGCGTAAACGGTACTGTGTAATAGCGTTAACTCGCACAGCACAGGTACAAACTTCCTCCAGTCGGAGATTGTTAATGAGGGCTATATTTTACTGTCTATGGGGCTAAAGGACTGTATGGATTGATTGATTGTGTTGCTTGGATGGCGTCAGTTAGAACCAAAGATCATACAGCGCTAGAATCTTTGGTTAGAATACTGGTTGTGAAGCAGTAGTTTCTCCTTAGTTTCTTTATTGAGTTTTCTTCCACCATACAACAGCATGAATAAACTTATAATGTATAGTGGTCTGTAAAGAACCAAATAAACTGTCATTAATATGGTCACTAAATAAACTGTATCGCTATCTCTCATTCTATAAGCTCAACTTCTCACACAAGTAACACAGGCTTCCTTCATTTCAAACCCTTAATGCTAATGCTCCGTTTAGCATGCTAAGTCCTTGCATATCAACGTGAAAGATACATCCCACTCCCAATACACATGACCGAAGGTTACGGTCACTTACTTTTGTTGTCATACACGCACACAACTTCAACTTAAGGTAATTGGCAGTAAACTCACTCAAAACTAACGTCATGAACTTCACCAACACTGTGGTGTACTACTAGATAACGTCTCTAATGAACTAGCATGAGGCTGCACGAGAGGGCGTCACTAGGCAACAACACCTCAACAGAAGAAGAGTACAGAGATGCAAGACTAGTCTACGTCCTTACAGTAGAAACGCTAAACAGTAGATTCTTAAGCTAAACACATGAAGTATTATAATTTCAGAGAACACTTACAGTATATTACTTCATGGAAATCATGTCAAGAGCAAGTTTAAGTGTATTAGCAAACCTCTTGCATACCAGTGTGAATTAACGATGTATGTATCAAACTTACTTTTTGTCAATGATCGCATCTCTGAATGTAAAGGGCTGGATTACTCAGGATAACTGCAGGAATTGACTAAGGGTAAATTAATTATCTATGTTTTTTGTGCACAGCCGTCTGCTCATCATCACAACAGAAAACGAAACTTAAAATCCTCAGACAGGGCGACCGCTCTACTTCCGGTATTTCGCCGAATTTTGGAGTGAAGTTTACCCAGAATGCTCAGGTCCATACAAATCATCCAAAACACACCGTCAGTATGAAACATCGTGTGATTGTCGAGTATATATACCAAATGAACACAAGCAATGCCCAACAGCGCGTAAGTCCGTACTTGCCCCTCGGGGCCATGGCATTGCTTAGATATACCAGTCTCAGGATGAGACACCCCGTTGCGGACCTTCCTAGAATCACACCCACATTGTACCGTTGCGGTCATCCAATGAACAGTGGAAGTCAACTACCATTCCATAATGAAGGTATGAAAAGACATGGAATGACTCCATAGTGCTGTGAGAATTACACCAATATGTTTTACAAGAATGGCCTCGATTTGATTTTTTTTTAAAAATATCAACATTGTATCTTAAATCACTCTGAAATGTCATTTCTGCATGACCTAAGCAATTTAAGATGAGCTATTCTGCTTAATAGTATACATTCGCCAACACACACGTTTTTGCTAATTTTAGAGCCATCGACAGACCGAATAACACCAAATTTATTGAGGGTGCTTTGGATGGGGTCTCAAGTCATCCCACCAAATATGGCTTTCATACGTCACAGCATTTCCAAGATAGGCACACTTCCTGTTTGGCGGCTTCGCTCGCTGAATTTAATTGGTTGTCACAGGCGAACGCTTGGACGTATGTAGGCAAAATCAAGGCAGTTGATCCGCCTTGGTCTGTAGATCACGCGTGCCAAGTTTCATGACGATCGGATAAACTATGCGGCCAGAGTCGCTTTACTTTGACTTTGGACAAAATTCAAAATGGAGGAAAATCCATCATGGCGGAAAATGACGTCATATAGTGCGTTGGAATCAGCTGAGTCAGAGGATTCCAATGGTATAAGTGTTATCAAAATCGGCCATACGGATCAAAAGTTACGGGCATGAACGCGTTTTCCAACTTTGACCAGTTGGTGGCGCTAGAGCGTGAGAGTGGCGAGCATGAAACCTGGTGGTGTCAATCAAGGTAGTCTCCTCTATCAGCGTACCAAATTTCATGACCTTATGTCTTACGGTTTGGGCTACAGGTGGAAAAATGTGTGGGCATCAGCGCTCAAAAATCACTTTTCCATTCATTCCTATGGGAAAAAATCGACCGGAAAAACTGGAATAACGGGAGAACGACAAGGCGTATCAAAAAGCTGTATACAAGCCACCATCCTCGCATCAGGACGCACGCGTGAGAGGTGGAACGGCGTCTCTAGCTCCAAATCCCTAGGACAAGATAGGGAGACAAAAGTTGGACTTAAGATAAATAATATGAAACGCACGGATAACAATAGTGTGCTTTGCTTGCAGCAAGCACACTAATAACTTTGTATGCATGGGTCTCCTGCTACTACATCATAATAAGTAGTTAAAAGAAGACAGTTCATAAAGTGCAGTGCAGTACATCATGGGGATTTAAAAAAAAACTATTAAAAAAAATGTGTAATGATGATATTACGTTATTATGTTATGACCACGAGGTGGCGATGTTTGGTTACGAGACTAGGTGAAGCTGTACCTAGGAACAGCAGAAGAAGTAATGCTATACCAATGTACGGACGTAAATAAAGACTCCGACTGAGAAAGCACCAACGTTGTTTTATTTAAGAACATATAACTTTACAAAGTGAGACCCTGGAAAGATACTGGATGAAGGGCCTCCTAAGAAAAAATGGCTTAACATCGAAGACATCTCCTGTTCAACGCAGATCAGGTAAGGAACCGACAATTTCACTGCATTCTTTACATTAGTAGCTAATCATTATGCATGTGACATAAACATCCTTGTATCCTTGTGTGTACCCTGCAGCGCTAATATTGTGAATTATGCCTATGACAGCGGGAGAGAGAGAAAGATAACGCGAGAGAGAACATTTTGTACGTAACAATAACAATAGCCTCGCGATTATTATAAATAATAAAAAAAATACCGTTATGTCAACTGTCAGACTGCCCAGACGTGATTTTTTTCTGACTGCCATTTCAGCGAGTTAGCAATACATTTTATCCACATTCAGCCACGGTAAGAACACCTCGGCAATTAACCTCATTAATGTAGTATTAAGAAGACGTATCGACTAACGTCAAGTTATAGCAAGCACCTTCTAAGCTAGCGCGATTCGGCTACGCAAACTGATTAGCTAAGCTATCGGTTAGCTGCGGCGAGTTCGCCAGTCAGATTCTTCTAGCGGTCAATAACATTATTATTAACCGTGGCCGACAGCAAAAACATTTTATCTAAAAGGTTGTGATAAGAGGTGTGTAACCAAATCACTCTATTGCTGACATAAGTATCTTGTGGTGGTACATCTAACGTGGTTTGTTATGCTGTACTGCATTGCCAAGAGTTAAAAACTGTTACTTGTTCAGGGGTGCGTTTCTCGAAAGCATCGTAAGCCTACGATGATCGTAAAGTCCCTCTGACGACCGTCTTAAGATTTGCCGACTGTTTCCCGAAACCATCGTAGCTTAAGAGCATCGTGAAAACACTCGTAGATCTACGAGTGATCCAGAGTGCTCGTTACTGCCTAAGAGCGTCGTAACGCATATGCCTCAGTGGAGTCTCCAGCAGGAATATCAGTGACATTACACACTTGTGTCTATGGAATGTCACCGAACTTCCTGCTGGTGACTCCACTGAGGCATATGCGGCAAGACCTCTGCAATATGCGTCTACACACTGTATAAAACTGACTTCGCTTGTGCGAGTGTATAGGCTATGTTCTTAGGTAGTCTTAGGTGCAGTAATTATTCATCAATGTTGTGAAAGTGTTATTATGTGTCCCAAAAAGGAGACGGAAGGAATATGACGGAAAAAAATAAATAAATAAATAAATAAATATTTATTTATGATGAGATAGTTGTGCAGACAGTGTAAGAGAGAACTTGGAAGGGCAGTGGGGCAAAAACATAGGGAGGATGCAAGGTGTGCTGGTGGTGATTGGTGACAGTGCTCTGTGGGGAGGGAATAACCAAAAAACATCAAAAAAAGGTGTGGAAGACATCACGGCGGGCCTCAAAACCAGCCCGATAGTGTTGAGGCTGGTCGTCGGGACGTCCTCCCTCGTGTGGCACACCGGCAGCCTCCTCCTCGTCCTCCTTAGGCTCATCCAGCTGAAGCCCTGCCCGCACGGCAATGTTGTGCAACATGGCTGTTACACAAATTACCGCGCAGGCCTTGGCTGGACTAAAGAGGAGTCCCCCGCTGGATCGGTGAAGACACCTGAAGCGCATCTTCCACTGCCCGATGGTGCGCTCGACAACGCTCCTCGCCAGACGGTGAGCCTCGTTGAAGGCTCGCTGGTGGTCGTCCTCAGGGTTGGCCACAGGTGTGAAGAGGAATGGCCGGAGAGGATAACCACTGTCGCCGAGGAGTCGCCACTCACCCCTGGACGCAGTTGCCTCCTGGCCAATGGTGGACTCCCTGAAGATGAAGGAGTCGTGGGTGCTCCCGGGCCATCTCGCTACGACGTCGAGAATGATGCCTCGGTGGTCACACACAACCTGGCAATTGATGGCCGCGTAGCCCTTCCTGCAGATGTAGATGTGACCATCATCGTGGGGTGTCAGTATGGGAACTAACGTGCCATCCACCACTCCGGTCAACTGCGGAATATGGTGCGTGCGGAAAAAATGCCTGTCATCTCCTCTCTCGTGGTGAAGGTCAGGTGTTCAGGTACCAGGCGCAACAGGCAGTCGGTCACCGCCTGAACGGACCGTGACACAGAAGCCTTGCATAGGCCATGGCCATCACCCACGACCTGGAGGAAACTCCCTGTGGCGAAGAATCTGAGGGCGGCCAACAGTTGCGTTTCCGCGGTGAGCGCAAAACTCCTCCGAGTTGAGCGTCTCAGGTCCTCGCCGGTGGCCTCAAGGAGTTGCCGGATAGCCTCCCTCGGCAGCCTGTACCTCTCAATGATCATTAAACACCTCCATGGGGTTGTTATTCGCCCGAAGGGTAGCGTTCAGACGCACAAGGTCACTCCGGGGACGCCTCTGCCTCTCTCTCTCTCTCTCTGTCGCTCTCTCTGTTGCGCACAGAGCGCGAGCACTCGCTGTCTCCCAGCCATGGTTTGCTCTGCCGGCCTACATTGTCGCTAAGTATATGTAGGTTCGTATAGTAATTACAAAAACATGCAGATGATTAAAGATAATTGATGTGGAGGCTGTGAGGTATCATCTTGATGTAATCACATGCGCAACAATTAAGTGTATGTGGCCAATGCGTATGTGTACGTCTGCCAAATAAAATGTAATTACACACACTGGCTTATGTGAGGGTTCATGTGTACAGGTTACACAACACTGCACAGGTGACTCTGATCCTGTGAGCCATTAGGAGTGTGTGTTTCACATCAAGGTACTTGTGTGTCGAAAATGCAAACGACTCATTTGTCTAATTCCTCATGGCAGGCAGGCAATAACGGTTGTCATTAGTCAAGGTTGTGTTCTGCATGTTCTTTATGGCTCAGACACATGCAACAAAGGCAGCATCATTACATGATTAGTGAAACTGTCTTTAACAACTGATGGTTCACATCTAAAACCTTTACAATTAAGTCAGCATTTAGCCCCACACTGTTCAATGGGAATAACTTCATCATACTTTATGAACATTTCACACCGATTTCCTTACACCTTCTAGGTTCTTAACAACTATTTATCCTCAGGAATGTAGAATAATGACAAAGAAAGCACAGGCTGTGATGTACAAAACAATTTTATTCATTGTTGGGCTCACTTGGACCATCTGGAAAGAGAGGAAAAGTATTCAGGTGAAATGGCATTTCCAAAGTAAAGCCCAATCAAAACTGTTTGGCTCATTTCTATCAAACACACAATCACAATAGCACACAATTATGAATCACCTTGCTGGTCAGCCACGACAATTGGCACCGAAATAGTTGGCCGAGCCAACTTCTCCTCCTCCAAGGCCACCTGTCGAGCCAACAGGTGCAACTTGGCCCTCTTCAGAGCCAGGACCTGCTCCTGATAAGTGGCATCACGTTTGGAGGCCTCCCTTGCGATGCCACACAGCTCCTTCAGCAGCTCCAGCTTCTCCTTCTCCAGCTATACCAGGTCCTGGCTGCACTGGCAGGTGGCAGCGGGAGCAGCAGCAGCAGGACCAGCAGGAGCAGCCGAAGAAGGAGCTGCAGCAGGAGCAGGTCCAGCAGGAGCAGCAGCAGGAGCAGGAGAGGCAGCAGCAGGAGGGATGTTGCAGGGGCTCCTGGATTCCTGGGGTGGGGATGGTGGTCCTGCTGAGGTCCCTGGCTGCTCATGGTCGATGCCCCCCATGACATCTATGCCCCCAGGGATCCCCAGCGACGCAGTGGTCCCCAGGATGCCCAGGGCCATCTCCTCTTCGGGGGTTAAGGGAGGTGCTGTGCTGCTGCCTCCGCCTGTTGCAGCTATCTGCTGCCGTACAGCAGCAGCTTTCTTTTTCGCTAGGCTAGCGAAGTCCTGCCACTTTTTGCGCAGATCGGGCCCTGACCGCAGAACCCCCGTCGCAGCTGCCAGGTTCTCTGCTATTTGTGCCCACACCTTCTGCTTTTGCTGATTGGTGTGGGCACCTTTAAATCGGTCAAATATCACTCGTTTGTGCGCCTCAATTTCCTCGATGAGGATGCGCACTTCTTCTGGCTGGAAGGCCTGTTTCCGTTTTCTTTCCATTTCGTCCAAACCCCTCGGTGTTGATTGTGGCCATTAAATAGGCAACTCTTTCCACGTGACCAATTACAACGGAGGTTGATTGAATACATTTCACAGACATATTTATTTTTTTACGTGAACATGTTTTTGTGCAACGACATGTGATAACGGAGAGACGCGTTAGCCATTTCAGAAGCAATTTATTGTTTTACTAAACAATTTGTCTGTCAATTAAATGTTCGGGACGTTGAGTGATCCGTCTGGATACAGGAGGCAGTTATGTGTTCGCTCAGCGGAGGTTTGCTTTCTCTGAGTGCTCTGTAAGTGCGTTTGATTGTAAGACATGCATAGCCAACCTGTTAAAAGCAAAGCAAGATTTTCGGTTTTGTTCGGGATCTGATTTAGCCTACTCTTGGAATGCCGCATTCATTCATTGATGGAATGGAAACGTTATGCATAGCCAAGACCAAATAGAATTATTTTACAAGTATAAATGATTTACTTTCTTGAATTTGTAGGCTGGAATGAATCGCGGCAAAAGGTTTTACTGCCGGGAGAAAAAACGTCGCCCATAGGCCTAGTCCTATTCTTTTCTGTGGGCTAATATATTTTCTGCGACTCGAAATAGTCAACTAGCCTGCTTGCGACGTCTCTCCTCAGCGAGTCACGTCACTTTCACTTACTTTTATACCTAGGCTGTATAACATTTAATGTAGGCTATGGATATCTATAGATAGGCTGGTTACATGCTGCCACTCAGACATGCCACCACTACGACATGCTTCCATTTAGACATGCCTCTATTTCGACATGCTGCTATTTAGACATGCTGCCAATCCGACACATTTTAGTACCCCCATTCCGACAATTTACAAATCCTATTTTTTTCCAAGACAATTTAACGGACCCTATGAGCCCGACGGACGCAAAGTGCGTCAAAAAACACACCCATTTTTCTCTGTACATTGCTCCGCGATTATTAGTCATAGCGAGATGAGACCTATATTGCATGAAAGAGCAGAACCGGGGCTTTAACGAGACTAGACAGTGTCTGTACGATCAAGTATGAAAATAAAATAAAATCATGAATTTAAATCAAAGTATAGGCCTATCATATTTACAGTCTATATTGCTCCACGCAGCCACTGCTCTCGCTTGGATTACTCCGGGACCAGGCATCGCAGGCAACAGACACGCATATCAAATGAAAGAGGAGAAACAGAGCTTTCCATTGATACCAAACACATCAATCCTTTTGTGTTATAAAAACAGACGAAGTGACAAACAAATAAGAATGTCATATAGCTTCGGCTACCGCTACTTTCGTTTGATTTAGGCTACTCGTGAAACCATGGTAAAAAATATATGGCTTGCATGTCAGATAAAAGAGGAGAGCTAGAGCTATCCACAGATGCCAAATACAACCTTCTAGGTCATAAAACAGACGAAGTGACAGGAAAATAATAACTGTAACATTAATAGCCTATTAATTACCTCATGTCGGAATGGCACGTTGTTTGAAAAAAAAAGTTAAATACCGCCACTGCGACCATGAAAAAAAAATATGTCGAAGTGGTGGGACTTTTTCCCATAAGGAGACATGCCTCCACTACGACAATTGGACGTCAATGTCGGAGTGCTGGTATGTCGGAATGAACGGCGGATACCAGATAGGCTACTCAAAGCTATTCATAACTGTGTTTACTATGTGCATATAGGCTACAAAATGTGGTCGCTTATGGCAAATTTTTATGAAAAGGAATGTTTTGCAGGGGATGCAGTACCCTCCGCACCCACTTCCCGCGGCCTTGACATCTTCGTGCTTACGTGTCTTTTTTCTAACAGAGTTGCGAGATATTCAGCACTGCTTCGGTGGACAGCTCCCCTTAAGAGCATCGTAAGAGCAATGCACGCGCGTTCACGCTACGAGCATGTTCGGGAAACAGTAGGCAAATCCTAACGATCGATCTTAAGATGAATCGTAGAAAACCCTCGTAAGAGTGTCTATCCATCGTTATCGGGAAACGCACCCCAGGTGCATCGGCTGTTCAGCGAGTGACCGTGGTTGGCCAGCGGCTGCAGTCATAAAACACTGTCTCAAGTAGGCCTACAGTGGTGACAGGAGTGGAGGGAGGACGAGGAGAGCTGGGAGACAGCAGGGAGGTATACACAGCCAGAGCTTCATGATCCTTCAGCTTTTAAGAAATGAAGACACAATAAGTTATGACATGCAGGTGTTGCCGTGCACTTGTGATAATGTTTTATTCCCGCACTGGGTATTCTATTTGAATTAAAAAAAACTTGACACTGCAATAATGCATTCTAAAAAAGTAATATATTCAATTATTACTTAGTTCATTTATGTGTCTAGACTATTGATTTTATTATTACTATTCAATTGAATAGGCTATACAGTGAACGAATCATACACGTCTGATCAGGACGCATATTGTGCAAACGCTGACTGTCTAGCTCTGCAATGTAAGCTAAAACTACAGTACAGAGGTTTTTCTTTTTAATCACAGAAATTCTAATGAACCATGATTGTTTTCTGTCCTCAACTTCCCGACATTGTAGGCTAGCTCTGCATCATGGAAGCCTTATCATTCAATACATGCATTCTTTACAATTGCGTTCTCAACATAGTCTTGCAAACAACACATCCAACAATTGAAAAGTAGGCCAATTGACTCCCTTCAACTTTATTAGAAGGCACAAACAAACATTACCTGCAGCCAAACGCTGTCATTGATATGGAAATTAAAATCGCCCAGAAGGAGCACTTTAGCATACTTGATTATTATTATGGACAATAAGTCAGACAATTCTGAAAGGAAAGCGGAGTTAGGCTTAGGAGGTCTGTATATTGACACAAAAAGCATGTGTTGTTGGGCTCCGATAGAAAAGGCCAGGTATTCGAACGTCACAAAATCGCCAAAATTACATTCAGTGCAGTTATAGTGGTTAGACAGTATAGCCGCAATACTGCCCCCTCTCTTCTCCTTTCTTGCAGAGAAAAATAAATTGTTGTCTGGGGGCGAAGCTTCTATGAGGACTGTCTGGGCAGTAGTGGTAAGCCAGCATTCAGTGAGGATGAAAAAGTCCAAGTTATGCTGAGCAATAAGATCATTTATATAAACTGTTTTGCTGGACAGCGATCTAATGTTCAGAAGTGCAAACTTTAGAGCTTCAGTGGGCACTGAGCTGGGACAGGAGGGGGCAGAGGTGAGCGCTGCAGTTGACTGGTTTGCAGGGGCGACAACTCCTCTCGGTGGCAGCAATATTGACGCAGGCTGCTGGTCCAGTGCGTGGAGCATTCTCTGTCTATTTGGTCTGTGCGCGGGTCAAGGACACCTGTCACTTATCCTGACAGCAATGGGAAACAGCAAGGGGAAAGGGAGAGGTTTGGCTGAAATGGTGAGGTATGACATGGGCCTAGTCAGTCTGATGGGGATGGCGAGCTGAAATTGATGCCATTTATGAGATTATGAATCAGTTCTTTTGTCCCAGCTGTATTTGGGTGAAGACCATCAGCCCTAAGGAGATGTGGATTTCCCCAAAATGCATCAAAGTGATTAACATAGCCTTGACCAGTCGCGGTGCAAAAGTTTTGTAACCAGTGGTGTAGGCTAAATAGTCTACTGAAATGTTCACTATCGTGTCTCAGAGTAGGTGTAGGGCCAGACAGAACACAGGTTCTACCTAGGCTCTCAACGGTAGAGGTCAGACACTCAAAATCGTGTTTGTTGATTGTCTGGACATGACGTCACACGTACCGGTGTGGACACTGTGTGAACAGACGGATGACGCTCTAGGAGCATTGGAATCTGCTTGATACAGTCATGTACTTTACCTCCCGATATACTGTACGTAATGGCACTTGGGAGGGCAACAAACCTTACAATAGAGTCGCCAATGCACAGAAACTTCGGGGCAAAAAGCCCGCAGTCCAAGAGTGCTGGAGGGAGTCTCAACGGGTTCGACTGCTGGCTAGCTGGCAGGCTAGCGTCGTTAGCAGCAGCGGGCCCGGCTGCACTGAGCGTGGGAGTTCTCCTCGCCGCCGAAGACGTTCGTGGAGGAGTGGGAGCAGCTGATGTCAAATGGTTGGGAGCTGGATGCTCATCGGGCACTCGTGATACCAGGGGCAGGACCGGCGCTCGGTAGTCAGTGGTCGCGACCACAGAAGAGACTCTGGGGGAAGACCTGGTCGTTGGGGACCCCGTGGACGCTGAAGGCTCCGGGCCGGAGCGAGCTGCATGCGGTGTGGAGGCCCTGGACGCCGGCCTAGTCCCAGGCTCGTCAGAGGGAGCAGCTCGAGGCGACAGCTGGGAACGTTTGTTCCGTGGAGTGCTGGATCCAGATGGGGGTCCCGATGGAGATGCAGGTGACATGGGGCTGATACAGCGAGAAGAACGCTTCCTCGATCTCCTGGGCAAAGCAGGTTTATCAGCCCAGAGCTCCAGTGTTGAACCAACATCCAGGCTCGCCTCGGAGTCGACATCGGCGAGTGGGGCATACTTGTTGGCCAGTGCAGAGCACCGTCATCCCTCACTGAAAGGATCGAAGAGGGGTAGGGAGAGCTTTCCCTCTCCTTTTGCTGCAAGGATCCATTACATGAGGATGTACCCGGAACTCTCGTATCCAACGAGTCTTTGCGGACTGAAGCCGGTGAAGCAACGTATTCAGCTCCGTTTGCCGGCGGAACAGATCATGGATGAGCGATTCGATGGAGCCCAACTCGGCTTTAATGTCTGCGATGGTGGTGGTAGAATTCGCAAGTGATTCCCCACGATCGGTAAGTCCATGTACTTTCTCAGTACTACTATCCGTCTCTTTACGCAGTGTAGCCGTTGATTCCTCAGTAGGCCTGCCTGACAGATACTCATTGTCGGGTCTAGCTGGTGTGGCGGCTGGTGGGACGGACATGACGTAGCTACTCAAATGAGAAGAGTGGTCAATTCTGGAATCACTACCTCCCTCACATGTTCTTTTATCTCTTCTGAACGACACACATTTGCAAAGTGCCCAGTCTTTGAACAAAATTTGCACGTTTTATTTGCAGCAGGACATTTTGGAGAATTTGCCAAATGCTGATCTGAGTCACATCTGTAACATTTACGTCCCTTTCTGTTACTTTCTTCCCCTTTCTTCCTATAGTCAGTTTCACCTTTTCTTTGTTTCCCTGCGCCGTCGTAACGTTTCTTTCCTCTCTTTGAAAACTAAAGTGCATTCACCTCGCGCACTGGAACGTCACTGCTAGTAATCGTGCTGGCATCACGCAAGGCCGATTCAATTTGTCCTGCGAGCTGAATCGCCTTATTCAAAGTCAGTCCCGTTTCAAGTAGTAAACGTTCACGAATGCGGCAGAATTTCAGTATTTTCTCTTTATATCAGGATATAGGCTAATATAATACTCCAAGGTTTGGAATGTTATTTCACACAATTTCTAGGTTCCCCCCCACATAACAGCCAATACAATCTTTTGCTCAATATGACTGCTTGTATTGCCTCATGTCTGATGATAAATTTGCTTTGTTGGCTCCAATCAGAAACGGCCACACTCTAGTCCTGGCACGCTATTGGCCGGTGACGTGATGATAATGAAACTTAAGCGACGCGAAGCAGCAGTTGTGTAGTACACACTCAACCTATCAATGCCGCTGTCTCTCTCTGTTTTGGAAGATTTTAAAGACAAGTTTCTTTGAAAACAGAACAAAAACTTGCCCTGCAACAGTTCATACAGAAGAAGGACGTGTTTGCGATTCTACCGACCGGCTTTGGTAAAAGCTTAATTCACCAACTAGCCCCGCTCGTGGCAATTGCATACGGAGTCATTTGAACGATGCCCATTGATCACGCCTCTTGTGCGGTAGAAATAAAGCACAGCCTCCCAGGCTAATGTTCAATCTTAAAATTGTTCAATCTTAAAATTGTTCAATCGATTCGATTCGAGAGAGAGAGAGAGAGAACCCCTCTCTCACACAGGAAGCTTCCTGTCATGCGTATGCGTCGCGCGCGTGATTGAGTGAGAGAGAGAGCGTTCGAGAGATTTCCTGCTCTTTACAGTTTGTCGACTTTTTGTTGTTTAATCGTCGCTGACAAGTTTTTATTTCGTACGTGTTCTAACCGAGGGTCGTTATTGAAGTAGAGTTTGTAAAGACAAGGCTACCCTGACTCAAGCTTACAATGTCAGACATCCTGCTACAAAATGCACTTAAACAAATTGCCTACCTCAAAGAGGACATTCGCAAACTGTCCGGTGAACTCCGAAGGAAAGAGTCCCAGCTCTCCAGCTTCTCTGAGAAACTCCGGAATAAGGAAAGCATGCTGCCCAGCTTCACAGACCTGGCAACGGAGCAGTCCAAGGAAATATCCAATCTCAACGCGGCCATCCAGGACACCATCCTCTGGGATCCCTCCTGCCCTCAGCCGGCCTCCTCCTCCACACCCAGCCCGCTGTGGTCGGAGGTTGTGGTCTGCAACCGAAATGGACGCCATGGCCAATGCGCTCGCCCACCTTGTCTGAACTTGGTTAACAGATATTCCATCTTCACGGACTCGGAAGTTCAGATGCCTGCAGCGGTGGACCTACCAGTGGCTTCCACCCCTCGTCGATCATCACCTCCGGACAGCTTGCCTGCTGCCCAGGCTGAGGCCCAGCCGGAATCCCGACGGCCGCTGCTGACTGGACCTTCGGCTGCCACTGTCTGCACCGGAGCTGCAGCTAGTAGGGCTAGGGCTAGCCGGGCTGTGGATCCGAAGGCTGATGGTCGTTCCTTTTTTCTCTCTATTTTTTGCTGGCGGGATCTCCGTGAAATTGTCTACTTGTTTTTTGAACGAACTTGGACTGTTGGAAGTTTTGCTTTTTTGTTGGAAAGCGCGGCTGTGCGCGGGGTTTTTGGTTTGGAGTTCGCTGCTTACGCAGTGTGTGGACTAAAAGACTCTGCCCGATGGGCTACTATCTCTCTCTCTCTCTCTCTTTCTACTTTATCACAATTCACTCACACAAATAAATATTCACGTTGAAAGATAATTTTGCACGTGCGTTTTCATGAACTTAGAAAATTTGTCGACAACTCCATCGAGTTTGTTACAGTGGTGGCCAGTACGGGGATTGAACGCACTTTCTTTCACCTAACTTCTGTTTTCTCTGCACCAATATCCAACATTATTAACCCCTGATCATCAAACGCCTTTTCTGTCCTTTATGTCACATATGGAAGAACAGCTAATTGAATTGGCTTTAGAGCCATTACGTGAGCCGACTGATGGGGAAAGTTTAGTCAGTTCACAAATATCTGTTTCTGACACTGCGCACCAGGCGCGCCCTCACGTTACCTTTAGAGATCGGGTAGATAATCTCACTGCATCCCTTAGTGACCTATATCTTGAGGACAGTGGGGCTACAAACTCTAATAGTCAAGGTGGGGAAGGTGATGAATATGAAGGAGAAGGGGAAGACGTTCATGATGAACAAGAGGAGGAAGAAGAGAGTAATGACGGTGAAGAGGAAGACGGTGAAGAGGAAACTGACGTTACTGTGTCTCATGTGTCTGTTCAGCAGGTGGAAATGAACGAACTTCAGAGCGCACTTAACAAAATGAAAACTCGTGTGAATGAACTTGAAATTAAACTGTCTGAATCAAACACCAGTATCATTAACAGAGAGAGTTTATTAAGACAAATGATGGACAATAAAATTGAGAATGTTAAAACATTTGCTGTTGATATTGTGGCAAAACTGGAGGATGCTGTTGTGCACTGCTTACACAGACGAGACCAACAGTGGGCAGCACAGCTGAATCAATTCAAACTCACCAGCACCCCCAAGTTGTCTCCCCTGAACCAGAGTGGAGATCAAACTGCAAGGTTTCAGTATGACTCTCAAAGTCCCTCTAGCCTCACTGGTGCAAGAACAACCAAACTCCCCATTAAATTGAACTTTCCTGAATTTGGCGGTGACAGTAAAACAAAAGACCCCATGACTTACATAGAATTATGTGAAGAATTTCTGGATTTAAGACCTACATCAGTCAATGAAATAGTGGCCACACTGTCCTCTGTTCTAAAAGGCTCAGCCAAAAGCTGGTGGAAAGCCGAGCGAAAGAACATCCACACTTGGGAGGAATTTAAAAGTGTTTTTCTAGCTGCATTTCTGGCCACTGATTTCGTTCAGGAAATTGAAGAACGGTTGCGCACTCGTATCCAAATTCCCAATGAGTCCATTAGAGACTTTGCCTATGATTACAGAGCCCTCTGTCTAAAATGGAAACCGGTGGCTGAGTTGGTAAAAACCCTGGCAGCATGATTGAGAATGATATAGCATCAATGAAAAATTACTGGACACGAGTCAATGAAAAATTACTGGACACGAGTCAATAACGATAAAACAACTAAATTGCAACCAAAGAATAAGAAAGCTGAAGTGGTTGTTGTGAAGTCTAAAACACAGTCCCACACTCAGCCTAAACATCCACTTTCTCTCCTTGCTGTTAAAATCTCTATCAGAGGCCTCCAGGGAGCCGCCCTGCTGGACACAGGGAGTACATTTTCTCTGATGCGAGATAAGCTGTGGCAGCAGATTAAGAAACCACAGGAACACCTGACACCTTGTGGTGACCAGGAGTTCGCCCTGGCCAATGGAACAGCTAAGAAGGCATTAGGCAAAGTTAACTGTACCCTTGGCCTCCATAACACCTACTGGACTCACTCCATGTTTGTCCTCTCTGATGAAGATCTGGCTTTCCCTCTCATCTTAGGCCTGGACTTCTTACAAAAGAGTGGCGTGCACCTGGACTTCATGCAGGGTACTTATGGAGTGAGAAGTGGAGCAAAAATTACATACTATCCACACACTGACCAGAATGAGTGGGAAAATGAATGGTGTACAGTGAAACCAGCAAATATTCAGCTCTATTATGCCTTGCCTCATAGAGACCCAGCAGCTAACACCCCTGTCAGTCTAAACATCCTGTCTGACTTACCCCAGAAGCCTAGACCTGAACTTCTACAGCTGATGACTGAGTGGCCATCCGTCTGCTCTGGAAAGCTGGAAAGAACGACTGTCGTGGAACACACCATCCGCCTGTCTGATGACATCCCTCTGCGATGTCAAGCTTATCGGGTGTCACCACTCAAGAGCGAGATCATCCAACAGCAGCTGAAGGAGGTGGAAGCTGATGGGATCATTGAACCATCCTGCTCTCCATGGGCCTCTCCGGTTGTCTTAGTCCCCAAGCCTGATGGGAAATGGCGATTCTGTGTTGACTACAGACGCCTGAACAAAAAGACACTGTTTGATGCCTATCCCATGCCAAGAATCCATGACATCCTGGAGTCCTTTTCTGGCGCATCTGTGTTCAGCACGCTAGACCTGCGCTCGGGCTACTGGCAAGTCGCAATGGACAAAAGCAGCATTGAGAAGACCGCCTTCATCACGCCATTTGGTCTCTTCCACTTCCTTTCCATTATAAACATGAACTGATTTGCACTCTACAACAAAGTAATTCAAACTTCCATATCTCACCAACTCTGCGTTAATGGCGTTAATTTTCGTGGCGTGCTCTCCCGACTCCTAGCCTGACGACGTCATACTCAATTCTTATCAGAATATGAGTCTGAAACTGCTCCATTCAGCTGCGATTATGGGGCGTGATTCAACTGCTACAGGGCGGGGGGGATAGCTCTGCACTCATTGGATAGCCCAAACCAAACAGAACAAGTTATTGGCTGTCAGTATCTGCGAAATCTAAGACAACAAAATATGTAGCAGGGTAGGCTATATGGAAAACATCCTCCCTCGTTTTTAAAAATAATTCCTTCAGGCCCCAGCCGTGGCGCAACTGGCTGGGGCACCTGCACCGCACGCCGGCGACCCGGGTTCGATTCCCGCCCCGTGGTCCTTTCCGGATCCCACCCCCGCTCTCTCTCCCATTCACTTCCTGTCTTTCTCCACTGTGACTGTCAATAATGGCATAAAATGGCCAAAAAAATATATTAAAAAAAAAAAAAAAATAGTAATTCCTTCAAACTGTATGCAATGAACAGCTGGGGAAGTGTGTCGTTAAAGGAATAGTTCGGAATTTTGGACATAGGATCTCATTACCAACTTTAACGAGGTGATATAGGTCGGTGGAGACCGTTTTTATCGCGTTTAGCCCCTTCCTTCAGTTGCAGCGTCCCCCTTTGCTAACGCTGGTTTTGAGCTAACACATTTCTACAGTAACATCAGTCTGACATCAACAACAGTCTTACTCACTCCACCGCACACCCGAGACAAGTCAATTAAATCGCCGGACTAATACATGTCCGTGTTGATAGAATAATTTTAGAAATAAAACTAACCTTGCAACTCAATGATTTATTACATTTTGAGGGACTAGTTTCTCAATATCAATCCGCCACTGCCATACAGGGAACAAAGTAGGCTATTGCAATGCGATGCAAGGTTCGTTTTATTTCTAACATGGTTCTATCAACACTAGGCATGTGCATAGATAGTCTGACGTTAAAATGTATTTGTTTCGGGTGTTCTGTGGAGTGTTTTCAGTGGCAGGCTGGATGTTACCGTTGACTTGCGTTATCTTGGCACCAGATTAGCACGAGATGAACGCTGCAACTCATAGGAAGGGCAGAAATTCACTGAAAATGGTCTTCACCGACCTATATCACCCAGACTGAGTTGGAAATGAGGTCCTATGTCCAAAATTCCGAACTATTGCTTTAACCCAATGAGCAAACAGACATTTTTAAACAAACGGGAACAACATCACCCAAACATGCTGTTTTAACTTGGTGAAAGTGAAACTGAAGTTTTCCCACATATCAACATTGGTGTAAGTGTTCAGAAATAGTTGTGTGAATCCGTGATAAAGCCTCCGTTTCAATAGCTAAGATAAACGAAAGGCCAAACTGCATGAACAAATTACGCATTCATAGCCATAGTGTTTCTGTTGCAATCAAAATCAACCTAAGCCAACACAGTCTCACACCCAACTCGTCGAACGAGGACGCGTGTAGCCGTGAACCTCACTGCTGTTCATCTGTCAATCATCACGTAAAGCCCGCCCTGACAATGTGATTGGTCCGAACAGCTCTGTACCTGGAATAGTAGCAGCTGAACGGAGCAGTGCCAGACCGAAGTTCCCTGCAGAAAAAGAATGTAGGCGGGGCTAAACTTCGGTCTGGCATCCAGGCTACCCGACTCCCGTATTTCCCAGACAAAGCGGCCGCTTCTCACCTGAGTCTCAGACCTTTTAAAAATATAGGTTCCTCCACACACCTCCCTCACATCTCTGTGACGTCATGACGCAAGTTCATTCACTCTATCAGAGCGCAGCACAGGATGAGAGATCCAATCACACACACAGGGCACAACACACACCCAAAACGAAGGGCACTATGTCAAAAATAACAAACAATCAAACAGTATCCAAATCACATCAACAAGACAAAAATAACCCTCTACTGGACACCCGTTACAAGTACCTCTGTCCTCCTCATTTATTCCTAGTTTAAAACAGAACACCACAATCATGTTCAAATATAAATGCCATGCTTTGCATGGAAATAAGCTTACGCCTGCGTAACTTACCTTATCATTTTTCAGTTTAGTTATCACATTTTCTGGTATATTTCGACTTTTAGGGAACGTTTTCAACTCTTCTTCAGCCGTCATCCTTTCTAACCGGAGTTCACTGCTACAGTGTAACTGACTATGGCACTGGCTGCACTATTCAAAACGAATAGGTTGGTGTTGTTGGTGCACAAAAAAATCTAGTTTTTGTTTCATGTCCTCACACAAAACGCACATGAGAAGGTTTTACGTGAGCACATGAAAGTTTTATGTGATCACATGAAACTAACATTTAAACTAGATATTTTTTGCTCATGTCCCCTTAGGACCCCGTATGCTTGAGACATATTGACTGTATTTTTTAGACTTTTACAAATAAAATTGTTTTTTTTTTTTATTATTTTTATTTTTATATATATATTTTTTTTTAATGTATTTTTTTGGGCTTTTATGCCTTTTAATGTTACAGGATAGTGGAGAATGACAGGAAGTGAACGGGAGAGAGAGTCGGGGTGGGATCCGGAAAGGACCACGGGGCGGGAATCGAACCCGGGTCGCCGGCGTGCGGTGAAGGTGCCCCAGCCAGTTGCGCCACAGCTGGGGCCACAAATAAAATTGTTTTACTGGGATCACTCCTCTGTAAGTTAAGGAGCCTAGGAGCTAATCAAACGAATTTAGTATAGATATTTTCCTGGGTGAAACTTCCAGGGTGGCATCGTCAGATTTTATACGGGTTAGTACCCTATTTCCACATGTTTGCATCCATGAAATATTGTAATTTTATAGGCCTAATGCATATTGTGAACACATACTGAAACTTTGTTTGGTGTTCAGCTTTTTCTGTTCGTGTGTGACACAAGAAAGATAAAATAATAATATTAAATAACCCTTATAACCTAATTAACCTATTACCCTTATTAACCTAATATTAAATTTAAAAATATTTTAATAAATGGCATGAGAGAGTATAAAGTGTGCAAGTGTGTAAAAAGTGAAAACTCATCTTATTTAGTCTTGTGCATGTTCAGAATACGGATGGCTTGAGGAAAGAAGCTCCTCCTCAGCCTCTCTGTTCTGGTCTTGTAACAGCAGAGACATTTGCCTGACCTCAGTGTTTTGAAAAGTCCATGGTCAGGATGTGAGGAGTCCTTACTCTTTTCTTGTAGGTATCCTGCAGGGGAGGTTCTCTGATGGTACGTTCGGCAGATTATATCGCGCACTGCGTACAAAGTACAACTGTGAAATTAGGGGTACACAATGTGAAGGTATATAGCTTACCTGTGGTCCATTTGTAGTGCTAGGGTCAGACTGATTGGTGTTCAGTTTTCTGTGTAAATGTTTTCAGGTATGTGGGTATTTCCAATTACCAAAAGTGTTTTGAATAGAAGTGTTTTACCATTTCATAAAAAAAAAAAAAAAAAAAAAAGCTTATTGCAGTATAGCAATGAAAGTGCAAAGCAGAAAATGTGTTTAAATGGTTACACTGTGTTTAAAGGTTACAAGATGTTTAGGTTTTGAGCCTTGGTTTAAGCCTTCATTTTAAGTATGTGAGCAATGGGCAAAAGCTGTAACAGTCACTGGAATATGCTTTCTCGAAAATCCAAATACAATCCAATGCCATGTAAAGACACAACATCAACTTGTTTAGTGTGGAGGACCCTCTACAGGCACAAGTGATCATAACATCTATTGAACCTTCCTTATTCTCCTGTCTGTGCTCCTCTTCCACCATACACTCCTCTCATACTTGTTTCCATCCATTGCTGCTACTGTATCAGCCCTCAATTAACCATCAGCAACGAGTATGAACAATTATGAATTGTGTGCAAGCAGCATGATGGTGCTGTAATTGTGTTCAACTTCTGATACCTGTGGTTAGCTAACAGTATTTTAGTGAATGGAAATGTGTTAAGAGGTTTGCAAAAATAAGTACATGAGATCAGGAAACTGTGCCTGCCCAGATGAAAATGTCTTATGGTTTTGCATTTGAATCAGCCCTACAGCATTTGGTTCAGATGATGGATTTTAGTGTAGGCTATTAGTACATTCAGAAAAGCTCCCTCTAGTCTGTGTATTGGACTACTTGTGATGTGTGTTATTTGAATGCAACGTTTCTGAAATTGAACATCAGTATGAACGTCATTTTGAAAATGGTTGATAATAATAATAATAATAATAATAATACATTTTATTTAAAGCGCCTTTCAAGACACCCAAGGTCACTTTACAGGGTTGCAAAATCATCACATAGAAATAAAAAGAAAAGAAAAATGTTAAATGTTAAAGTCAGTTAGCCAGTCCATAAGCTTTTTTGAAGAAATATGTTTTCAGTCTATTTTTAAAGACAGTGATTGAGTCAGAGTGTCTGATGTAGTCTGGCAATGAATTCCATAGCTTGGGGGCAATGTAGCTGAAAGCCCTCTCTCCCAGAGTGCAGAGGTTCACATCAGGGACACGTAGCAGGCCTGCTGAGGAGGATCTCAGAGGGCGGGCAGGAGTGTACACTTCCAGGAGGTCAGTGAGGTAGGTAGGGATGGATGGATGAATTGAATCAGAAAATGGGTTTTAAGACCAACTGTAAAAGAAAAAACTGTAATCTGGGTTTAAGAGTAAAGTGTTCCAACATTTGAAATACAACCATTTGTGCACACGGAAGCACATGCAGTGTAGCGGCAAAGCATGCAGTTTGCTGAGAATGAAATGTGTGCAGAATTTTTTATAACCTCATAATTTACTTTTCCTCATAGCTCATAGAATGTGTGGATGTAAAGATAAGGTCATCCACATATATGGTGCAAGCAAGGACATCTTTGCAACTTCTGTAGTGCTTTGAATCTGAGAAATAACTTTGCATGACTGAGGAATACACAGTGACCCACAGAACATTTTAAACCCTTGAGGCATCGGCATGTGCTGTGCTTCAACTGTCTATCTGTGTAACTTTGGACTAAAAGTGTCTTCTAGATATAATGTAATGTAAAGTTTTTTTTTTTTTTTTATCTCATTAAGCCCAACATCTGCTTAAATGGATGAGACATTCATACCCGTGTCTGCAAAACAACCTTTTTTTGTGTCTTTACTGAGTTGTTCTATTGTTCTATTACAAACCTACTGTACATAATGATCTGTTTAGCACCAAAAGCAATGTCTGTCATCAGCCCAATATTACTGTACAATCAGTCAGATATGTTGCTCGAATGTAATGTCAGAAAGAGCCTGACATGATACGGGCAAAATTCTGAAAGTTTGTGCAGATCAATTATGCAATGTTTTACTGACATATTTAATTTGTCTCTTGCTTAGCACAAGGTCCCTAAGCTATGGAAGGACTCTATTATTGTACCTGTGCCAAAAAAAAAACAAATCCCCAATAGAATTAAATGACTTTCGACCTGTGGCTTTAACCTCTATTGTGATGAAAACCTTTGAGCGTTTAGTTAAACAGGTAATGACCACCAGTGGCGCCTGCAGGCGTACGTCCGTACGCACTGTGCGTACCATGAGACTACTCATCAATGAGAGAAAATTACCCTTGTGCATGTGTATTCACATCAAATTGGCCTACCATAACTTCCCAACTATGCACAGTATCCCATTAGTTGCATGCCATGCCATCAGGCTATTTACAATTTTCAGTTAGTCAACACGTTATCAAAATTAACTTAATGCAGAGCTACTGTATATCCATGCGCACGTGTTTTGTTTGAGCAGGAGAGATTACGCACGCAGGCGCGCAACTAGGCTACTTGTTGTTTTCTTTTACTCGGCTATCTATATATGGTTATCAGCACACAATGTGACGCTAAATCACTAACTCAATACTTATCATGGATATCGCAAGTTCTTTTAAATGAAAAGAGAAAGAATGGAAGATGGAGGCAGGAAAGCTAGAGGAGTTATGCCAGATGGGCAATAGACAATTTGTGTGCTTGTCGGAACGTTAGACTAGCATTACAACTGTTTAAAACCAGATGTTAACGGTAAGCTTTAACAAAATTAAACATAACTTAGCAGTAAGCTGTGTAACGTTGTCCAAATGATTAGATCACTGTTAGACATTTTTATTGTACTGCATGTGGATGTTATTATGATATGTAGGCTACTTTTTTTTGCTGACCAATGCACAAACCTAAAATCGAGAAACTGACAAATATTGTACAATATCCAAAAAATATGATTATGATTGGTGGTGTGCGTACCAGCTTTAATTCCTTCAGGCGCCCCTGATGACCACTAAGGTTGTAGGACAGCTTGACCCATTGCAATCAGGCCGTCAGAGGAGTGGATGATGCACTGTCACTCTTTTAAACTATCTTTATAATCGTGAGGGTACGAAAACTCATGCAAGACTTTTATTTGTGGATTTCTCCTCAGCTTTTAGCACAATCCAACCCCACATCCTGGTAAAGAAGCTCTTGTCCCTCTTTAACCTTGATGTGGGATTGGTGAGATGGATTTTTACCTCCACCAAGGAGATTATGTTTTCATCGGGGACCGTTTGTTTGTCTGTCTGTCTGTCTGTCTGTTAGCAAGATAACTCAAAAAGTAATGGATGAGTTTCGCTGAAATTTTCAGGGAAGGTCAGACATGACCCGAAGAAAGAAACTATAATTTTGGAAGTGATCCGTAACACCGTCGGGATTCCGGAGCCGTTTATGTGTTTCGCTTAGTGGTGTAATGGCGTGGTGGCGTGGTGGCGTGGCGATCGGAATAGTTTAGGTTCAAATGTATGACAACCTATAGGAAGAACGATACAGGCGGAGGTCTGCGCTCTCTGAGTGCTTTTCTAGTTGATTTTTTAACATGCAGGCCCCAAGCAGTCAGAGCAAATAGTGTCCTGTCCAACAAGCGACTGTCATCAACAGGTTCTCCCCAGGGTTGTGTCTTGTCCCCTCTTCTGTTCATTCCTTACACTAATGACTGTAGCTATGGAAACAGACATCTCCTCAAGTTTGCAGATGACACTGTTTTAATCAGTCTGCTACAGGATGGAGAGGTTCATCATGGGCCAGTGGTGGATTACTTTGTGGAGTGGTGACCACCTCCTGAAGTTGAATGTCAGTAAAACCAAAGACATGGCCATTGACTTCCGGAAAACCTCCTATCCAGCTGCTCCAACAATAATCAAGAGCTCACCAGTGGAGAGTGTGGACAGCTACAAGTACCTGGGAACAGTCTTGGACAGGAGCTTTAAATTTGACTTAAAGGGATATTCCGCCATTTTTGGAAATACGCTCATTTTCCACCTCCCCTCGAGCAAAACAATCGATATTTACCTTGTTCCCGTTCATCCAGCCATTCTGTGAGTCTGGCGATACAACTTTTAGCTTCAGCCTAGCATAGATCATTGAATCGGATTAGACCATTAGCTTCTCGCCTGCTAGCTTCATGTTTAAAAGTGACTAAGATTTCTGGTAATTTTCACATTTAAAACGTGTCTCCTCTCAAGTTAGAAAGTGCAATAAGACCAACTGAAAATGAAACCTGGCGTTTTTCTAGACTGATTTGACATGGAACTACACTCTCATCTGGCGTAATAATCAAGGCAACTTGCAAACTACTGGCACTACTACTGCTTGTTGTCTATGGGGACTATTTTCAGATGCTGCGTACGATATCACTGCGCCTTTGGTATGTTTGCAAGTTGCCTTGATTATTACGCCAGATGAGAGTGTATTTCCATGTCAAATCAGTCTAGAAAAACGCCAGGTTTCATTTTCAACATCTTTCTTTTAAACATGAAGCTAGCAGGCGAGAAGCTAATGGTCTAATCCGATTCAATGATCTATGCTAGGCTGAAGCTAAAAGTTGTATCGCCAGACTCACAGAATGGCTGGATGAACGGGAACAAGGTAAATATCGATTGTTTTGCTCGAGGGGAGGTGGAAAATGAGCGTATTTCCAAAAATGGCGGAATATCCCTTTAAACACAACCTCAATCTGCAAGAAGGGCCTGCAAAGATTGTATTTTCTGAGGAGACTGATGCATTCAACAGGGACAAAACTCTGATGGTTTTATTTTACAGATCATTTATTGAGTCTATTTCAACACTCTGCCTTGTCTGCTGGTTTGGTAATCTCCAAGTGCAAAACAAAAATCGTCTGTCTTCTATTGTAAACACAGCCAGTAAGATCATTGGCATTCAACAGCTATCTTTGTCACAAATGTGGGATAGACAGTTGCTGGGTAAGGCGAGGTGTATTTTATCATGCAATGAAATGACCATCCTCTATCTATTGAATGAATATGTTCTTCTCTAGACAGAGGTATAGGCTACCAAGGGCAAGGTGCGCTAAACAAGTGTTATTTTGTCCCTAGTGCAATTAACATACTTAACCAATCACAAAATCACTCATGACACTTAAGTGCCACTGAAATGTATTCATCATACGTATCCCTGGTATTTATCGTCATGTGGTTGTCATTTTAAATGGATCATACAAATACCTTAATGTGTCTAGTGCTGAGGTTGGTTGCCTGTGAACACTTGTGCTCTATGATGTGTATTTTGTCTTATATGTATTATGTCTATTAACCACTGATGCAAACCAAATTTCCCCTTGTGGGACAATTAATGTCTGAACTGACCTATTTTTTTTTTTTTTTTTTAAAGTGTATATTTTTTGGGGCATTTTTTTGCCTTTATTTGGACAGGACAGTGAAGACAGACAGGAAGGGAGTGGGAGAGAGAGATGGGGTGGGACCGGGACATGACTGCAGGTCTGACTCGAACCTGGTTCCACGTGGGTGCGAGAGCCGTTCATGGTATGGACGCTGCAGCCTGTTGCGCCACAGCCACATCCCTGAACTATTTATTTTATTTTGTTGGGATGTCCATTTGTTTGGAATATGGTGATTTTGTTTGTGTTTGCTATAGAATTGGCCATTGTTTATTTGGTCTTTCTATGCAATGATGAATAGCTGTTTTTCCTTATTAAAGGGGACCTATTATGCAAAACGTACTTTTTGCGGGCCTTTGTTTTCATATTTGGGCCTCTACTGTTCTTATTAACACTCCAAGCGTGAAAAAAAACCTCCATCCGTTTTCTGTAGGTCAGTAGAAAGACTTTGGTGTCAAGAATAGTATGCTGCTGTGAGCCATTTGGATGGCTTCCTTATCCTCACGTCATACTAAGGGAATTTGCATAGACTAAGTCTAACTAAGACGCTACTGGAAAGAAGGTACTATCCAGCGTGCACGCTTGACTTTTGGACACAGCCGAAGTGTTGTGTTGTTGGCTGCATGGAGCACTCCTGGGGCCTGTACTACGAAGCGGGGTTACTGGCTTAGCTGGGTAACTTCGGGAGTAAGTTGATCACGTGTGGCGTAACTTCCCGGTTAACCCGTACTACGAAAGGTGGATAGGTTTTAACCGAGGTATGCCTCCATGGCAATTTACGCTGCATCTCAAACCTGCTCCGATGAGGTTAACCCCAGTTCAACAAATCAACTTCTTACTCAGCGTCGTAGTACAGATTAACACCAATGAAGATAACCAGGTTTTGTCAACCCCGGTTTAGCAAAGTAACCCTGGGTTACATCTGGGTAGGTTGAGCTCGGGGTTACTGGCTTAGCTGGGTAACTTCGAGAGTAAGTTGATCACGTGTGGCGTAACTTCCCGGTTAACCCGTACTACGAAAGGTGGATAGGTTTTAACCTAGGTATGCTGCCATGGCAATTTACGCTGCATCTCAAACCTGCTCCGAGCAGGTTATGATCTTGGTTAACCCGAGGTTTGCGGTTAACCACACCCCACAATGTCGACGTAGGCTACTTTGAAGATACATTATTGGAGCGCAAATTGAAAGCGCCTCTCTTCGCAAGGCGAGAATCTTTCTCCATATAATATTCTCTGAAAGATAGCCTATACATTCTCAGCCGAGGGAATTCGTTGCATTTGTCAGCTGATCGAGGCAAAGTGGAGGCTATAAGCATTGGCAATATAACATATTTTCATAATTAAGAAATATTAATGCAAGCTATAACTAGGCCCATTCTGAATGTTTTTGAGTTTCATTTTCACCTGCTGCCAGCGGCACTGCCGTTGCATCTAAAATGTTCACAGGATAGGCATACACTAAATCAGTCAATGGGGCTAAACATTAAATTATCCTTTATTAATATTTATTAATATACAAGGCATGAATTATGTTGCTTCTGTAGGACTCTTATGAACTCAAAATGTATTTATTTCAACACATTTCAGACATTCCGCAAGCTATTAATCCTCCGTAACACATAGGCTATTTAAGGAAGATGAAATAAAACTTTACTTTCATATATCCGATCTGCAATAGCCTACGTGCCAACAGCCTTGTCTTGCTTTGTTTGCTTCCGACGTATTTGATGTATCGTAAAGTGGGTTTTAATTCCTCGCAACTTTTTATAATCATTGCGCAGGCCTTATCCGTAAAATAACGTGATCGCGTCATCATTAAAAGTGGTGATTTGCGCTGCAACCCGCCCATTTTATGTGAACGCGCACCAACTCCGATGAGGTTAACCCCAGTTCAACAAATCAACTTCTTACTCAGCGTCGTAGTACCGATTAACACCAATGAAGATAACCAGGTTTTGTCAACCCCGGTTTAGCAAAGTAACCCTGGGTTACATCTGGGTAGGTTGAGCTCCCTTCGTAGTACAGGCCCCAGGTCCCTCCCTGTAGTCTGATGTTAACATAGCCTCGCTTTATAACGTTACTCGAACGTGCTCAAGGTCAATGCCACTGATGGGAAGTAGTACTTGTTTGAGTAAATGCGTTTACATAGCTTAGACTAAAATGAAATATTATGCTATCCGCAATGGAAGCGGCCAGCAAGTAAAAGCCCTTAGTCGAGGCTAACCTTTGCTGTTGCAGCCTTACCTCTATATCGTCCAAAAGTAAATGTACATTTGCCAAGGGACTCCATAAGGCATTTAGGGTTCGTCACAATTTATAGGTGAAACAATATGATCAGTGTATACACTGTACAGTGTATATCACTCTTCCATCAATACGTATTCAAGAACTTTCCTCTAATTCATAACTGATTAGAACAACAATTTTAATACAGGTAATGCTTTTTTTAAATGACATTGCCTTTAAAAATGATTTATGGTGGCATGAAAGCCTTTACAAATAAAAATCAAGCAAAGCACGCACATCCAATTTCTTAACACTGGGTGCTGTACAAACTGGATATCAAATAAACGAAGAAAAAAGTCCGCTACACCATGAGCTCCTGATAGATCCTTTTTTAATGTGACGTTTCGGGCGCTAGCCCTTCCTCAGATATGAAAAAACAGTGAAACACAAACACAAACATGTAGGCTACAGCTTACACAAACAGACAAAAGCCATTACACACAGCACATCAGATATGGTGAGGTGTGGCACGGGCGACATGGCTGTAGCTTATGCTCCAGTTGGGGTGTCCAGGTCTCAGGTTTGGCCTGCAGGCTAGTCATTTCCCAGTCCCACACCATCACTCGCCCATGCACTCCCTTCCTTTTGGTCTTCATTGTTGTGCTGTTCAATTGGTGGCAAATAGCCCAAACATAGAAAAGCACATCAAATAGAAATAGGCTACATTTTAGTTTCACCATGAATTGACAATTGCATGACTGTACTGTCCTCTCTGTGTGTTTCGAACACAGTTTGACAGCCAGCCTAACTCCTTCAAGAAAACTCACGAGTCAGGATTTAGCCTCCAAGCTCCGGTTTTAATGAATAATGAGTAAAACTGAAAATGATACAATACATGTATTCAGTATTCTATATTTAAGAAATATACTATAAGCTAACACCAGTGAAAAGGCATCCAGCAGTAGCTGATCAGTAAACAGAAGGCAGCATGGAATTATCAAATAAAGATAGAATTATGAGAAACTACCCAATAATTTCACAAAATGTATAATCTACTTTAAGTAAGCAATTATTAAACTTACGGACGATGCTTGTCGAGGGCTTAAACACAAAGGATGTTGAAAGATAACAATTCAGCAAAAACTCAACACACATCTGCTGCTTAACAATATCAAAAATGGTTGTCCTTGTTGCTATGGCTATGGTCATAAATCAAACAATACAGTGGGGCTGTCATAACAACTGCATATCAAAATGAACCACTAGATGGCACTAAACTGCGTAACTAAAACTATAATTGCCAGAGGCAGAACACTCCCCGTCTGGCATCTGTAAGATGTCAAATCAACAAGAAAAGGATACGTTTACTCTTCTTTTCCCATCAGCAAGATGATCTCTGACACAGGCCTCAGAAACGTCTTGATGGCTCCTTCTTTTGTCACCTTTAACTCTACTTTCCGGACTTTCCCATCTTGACTAGGGAAAACAGCTGTGATGACTGCCATGGGCCAAGTATTGCGAGCTGCTTGAGCATCCCGCAGTAGGACGAGGTCACCTACTTGAATGTTACGCTGCTCATCTAGCCACTTTCGACGCGGTTGCAGTGTTTGGAGGTACTCTGCTCTCCACCTGTTCCAGAACCTGTTGGCCATATTCTGCACCTGCATCCATTGTCTTTTGTAGAGATCCTTTTCGCCAAAGTCTCCAGGCGGCAACAGAAAGTCGCTCTTTTGAGTAAGCAATGTGGAAGGTGTTAAGAGGAAAGGCATGTCTGGATCAGTTTGGATAGGGACAAGCGGTCTGGCATTCATGACGGCGGACACTTCGGCCATCAAGGTGCAGAGGACTTCATGTGAAAGAGCTATCTTAGTCTGCATCAACATGGAGTCCAGTATTTTACGAGCCACTCCTATCATGCGCTCCCAAACCCCTCCCATGTGAGATGCATGGGGGGGATTGAACTGCCATGTACAGCCTTCTTGGCTGAAGAAGCTTTTGACACTTGATTCTTCCATCACCTTATCAAATCCAAGCTCCTTGCTGGCTCCAATGAAATTAGTGCCACAATCAGAGTGGAGCGTCTTTGCTGGGCCTCGAATGGCAAAAAACCTCCTTATAGCATTGATGCAGCTTGAACTATCCATAGATTCGATGACTTCAATATGGACAGCACGAATGCTCATACAGGTGAATAGAACCGCCCAACGTTTGCTCTGGGCCTGCCCACCTCTGGTTCGACGGGCAGTTATGCTCCATGGGCCGAAAACATCCAATCCAACGTTAGTGAATGGTGGTGACACACAGAGACGTTTTTCAGGCAGATCTGCCATCTTCTGCCTCTCCACACTGCCACGAAGCTTCCTGCAGAAGATACACTTGTGTAACACCTTACTAATGGATCTCTTCCCACCTACTAGCCACAGTCCTGCTGCACGTATGGCTCCTTCAGTAAAGTGACGCCCTTGATGGATGACTCTCTCATGGTGATGGCGTATCAGAAGTAAGGAGATGTGATGGCCACCAGGTAGGATAAGGGGATGCCTCTCATTTTTGCCCAGCTGTGCATTAGTTAGTCTGCCACCAACTCTAATCATGTCGTCTTCATCCAAGAAGGGATTCAGCTTTGAAAGCGGACTGTTTTTAGACACCATGCTATTTTGAGATAGTGCCTTGATCTCTTCAGGAAAAGTCACCTTTTGCACAGACTGAATGATGATTTTGGTAGCTTGGGACAGTTCATCAGCTGTAGGGTGCTGATTACAGTGATGCCATCCTTTGCATTTAGAGTCTTTCCCAGCACAAGCAGACTTGAATGAACGGGCCACATGAATGAGAGATGAAACTGCTTTACAGACGGTGATCCATCTTGAGAATCTCTCAAAGCGCTCAGGGCTAAGCTCTTTTAGGCTTGTTTGGGTGACGTATGTTGCTGCTTCAGGCCGGATGTCGGCATCACAATCTGGATCGATCAGGTGAAATGGGTCCTGATTGGTTGTGCTCAAGTCATGCTGTTTGCGTAGGAAAGCTGGTCCTGTCAGCCAAGAAGTGCTCGCCAGCTGTGATGTTGACACTGACCTTGAAGCATGGTCTGCTGGATTGTGCTCAGTAGACACATAATGCCACTGCTCTGGACTGGTGAATTGTCTTATTCTTTGTACTCTGTTATGCACATACACATAGAAGCGTTTGGTTTCATTGTATATGTATCCTAGAACAACTCTACTATCACAGTAGAAGTGTATGGCGTCTGGCTCAAAGTCAATCTCTTCCACAATGAGTTCAGCCATCTCAACTGCCAGCACTGCAGCACACAATTCAAGTCGTGGTATTGTGAGGTCTACTTGTGGAGCTAACTTTGCCTTTCCCAAAATGAATCCTATCTGGCAGGCCCCATCTTCACTGATGGTCTTGAGGTAGGCCACAGCACCAATAGCCTTGGTGGATGCATCTGAAAACATGCAGATCTCTTTTCTTTTAGCCTTTGACAGAGACTGTGGTGTATAGGTCCGAGGCACATGGAGCTCCCTGAGGTCTTTTAGTGAACTACGCCATGCTTCCCATTCCATCCTCTTATTTTCAGGCAGAGGTGAGTCCCATTCCATGCTGTCCACTGAAAGTTCCCTAAGCAAGAGCCTTCCATGTATTGTCACAGGTGCTGCAAAGCCAAGGGGGTCATATAGGCTATTTACAGTTGACAGTACACCACGTCGTGTGTAAGGCTTGTCGTTCTCTGACACCTGAAAGCTGAATGTGTCAGTAACAATTTCCCATGTAAGCCCGAGGCTGCGCTGTGTGTGTGTTGTTTCTCCATCAAAATCGAGATCTTTTATGTCTTTGGCATGATCCTCTTTGGGGAAGGCCTTCAAGACATCAGGGCTGTTAGAGGCAATTTTGTGCAGCCTCAGGTTCGACTCCGATAGCAAGGTCTGTGCTCTCTGAAGAAGATGAATGGCTTCGGCTTCTGTGGGCAGTGAGATGAGCCCATCATCCACATAGAAGTTGCGCTCTATGAAATGCCCAGCAGCAGTGTCATACTCCTGTTCACACTCTCGGGCAGCTCGTCTCAGTCCATATGTCGCCACGGCAGGAGAGGGGCTGTTGCCGAAGACATGGACTTTCATACGGTATTCCACTATGTCCTTTGTGAGATCATTGTCACGATGCCATAAGAACCTCAAGTAATCTCTGTGGTCCTCTCTCACCACAAAACAGTGAAACATCTGTTGGATGTCTGCTGTTATGGCCACTAGCTCCTTCCGGAAGCGGATCAGGACACCTAACAGGCTGTTATTTAAGTCTGGCCCGGTGAGCAGAACATCGTTAAGAGAAACACCATAGTGTTGCGCGCTGGAGTCGAAAACAATCCTGATCTGGTCAGGCTTCTTCGGGTGATATACACCAAATGTCGGTAAATACCAGCATTCTTGATCCTCTCGAAGTGGTGGTGCAACCTCGGCATGATCATTGTCGAGGATTTTCTGCATGAAACCTAGAAATTGTTCCTTCATTGTAGGTTTCTTCTCCAAAGTGCGGCGCAGAGAGGAAAGACGACTGAGAGCCAGTGGCTTATTATTAGGAAGGCGTGGCCGGGCGTGTCTAAAGGGTAAAGGTGCGACCCAGCTGTTGGCCTCATCTTTATACATGTGTTCATCCATAATTTTCAGAAATGACTCATCTTCTATAGAAAGAGCAAGTTTGTTGTCATCTTTAGTTTTCTGAAAGACCAGATTCCCTAAAGTTTTTTCTTTAGCTCTGTTTGTCTGTGTGTGAGAGATTTCTTTGATTTGTATGTGACTAGGGCATGGAGTGAATAATGAAGGGCGTCCATTTTCCAGCACATTGGTCTTTGCACTGTAGACGTTCGGCTTATGGACGTTTCCCAAGCACATCTCCCCTACTAAGACCCAGCCAAGATCTAGCCTCTGAGCAAAGGGGGCGTCATTAGGCCCGTTAATGTGTTGTCTGACTTTATGTGCTCTTAGCACGTCTCTGCCTAGTAGTAGGAGAATGTGAGCATTTGGATCTAGCTGCGGGATTTGTGATGCGATAGACTTTAAGTGTGGGTGTTGTAGGGCCACTTCGGTCGTCGGTATTTCGGCCCTGTTATCAGGTATCTCATTGCATTCAATCAGAGTGGGGAGTGCAAAGCTGTTACCCCCACTAATTGGTTCTATGTAGAAACCTTCAGCTCTTCTGCCACACGTGTCCACTACGCCAGCACAGGTCTTCAAGGAGTATGGAGCTTCGGTGTCATAAACACCAAAGAGATCGAAGAATTCAGACCTTGCTAATGACCTGTTGCTCTGATCATCGAGCATAGCGTACATTCTTGTAGCCGTTTCAGGTTTCCCGTGTGGATAGACTTTAACAAGACAAATTTTGGCACATGACCTCCCAGCGCGGCCTTCTCCACAGACCTCCATGCAGTTTGCACTGACATTGGTAGATTGTTTTTGTTCTTCTCCCTCCCCGCCGTCCTTTACATGAGGCACGGCAGTCTGTGATGACCAGGGGGGTGGGCCTGGGTGCAGAGCACTGATATGACTTCCACTGTCACACTCCACACATTTCAGAATAGCTTTACACTGTTTTGCTAGATGAGAGTTAGAAGCGCAGCACTTAAAGCATATGCCTTGCTCTTTTAGAAGTGCTTTTCTTTCGTCTAGCGTCTTTAGTCTAAAGCCTCTGCATTTCTTGAGGGGGTGGGGCTTGTTATGGATAGGGCAGTGTTTAGCCACATCATCCATCTGGCTGGTGTCAGCGTCATGACTAGTAGGGGAATCTACATCTATCTTATGCACTGTCACAGGTATTTTAGTCTTGAATTTTGGTGTAGACCTGTCATGTGAATTAAAGCTGGTGTTGGACAGAGCAAAGCTTGGGTCGTTTCTTATTTTTGCATTAAGACAAACAAAATCAGTGAAGAAAGAGAATGGAGGATATGTGACATTGTGTTCTCTTTTGAATTTAGACCCTTGGTAGATCCACTTTTCTTGTAGCCCAAAAGGCAGCTTCTCCACAATGGGATTAATGCCACGGGCTGTGTCTAGCACTGTGAGCCCTGGTAGATATCCATCTTCCTTTGCAGAGAGCAGCTCCATTAAAAGATCCCCTAACTCTCTTAGTTTATGGTAGTCCCTATTAGAAATGTTGGGAAAGTTGTCTAGCCTTTTAAGAAGAGCCTGCTCAATAGCTTCAGGAGAGCAGTAGACTTCCTCCAGCCGTGTCCAGACCATTTGCAGGGCCGCAATGGGATTCCCTATGTGGACAGACCGGAGCCGTTTGACATAGTTGGAGGATTCTTTGCCCAGCCATTTTGTCAGCAGATCTAACTCTTCGCTTGCAGAAAGGTTCAGGTCGTTAATGGTGTTTAGGAAGGATGACTTCCACGCCCTGTATGACTCAGGACAATCGTCAAATTGTTTTAGGCCTGTGCTGACTATTTCCCTGCGTGCCAAATATCTAGCCATATTTATCATGTCGTCAGGTGGATGTTGCTTAATTAGTGGCGGCGCGGGTATGTAGGGAGAGAAGGGAAATCCATTAAATCCTGGTGTGTTGTCGGGTTGTGGTTTGTAATGTGCTTTCTCTCTTTTAACAGTTGTAGGCCTTGTAGGAGGACTATAATGTTGTGTATGTACGTGTGAGTATGGGTTCTTGTATGATTCCTGTGGCTGATGTGGTATTTTAGAACTATGAATGTGTCCTCCTCCAGTGAGTGGAGGCTCTCCATGTCCTATGCGGGCCTCAGGCACATAATGTTTGGTAGCACTGACTGGCTCTGTGTTTGGGGTCATCATGGATAATGTGTGTACATAGTCTCGTGTACGCTCCTCTACACTCTCTGCAGAGAATAGCTCTCTTAGGCCACCGATATCATCTTGGCTTATTATATGTGATGCAGAGGATCCCTCATTTGCAAATTCTGCTGCAGCTTCTAGCACTTCAGCCTCTGCTATTGCGGCAGCAGCCTCTTTTTCCAGACTGAGGGCCTCTAGATTTGCTTCCAGTCTGGCTTTATCTATTTTCATTGCAACCTCTTTCTCTGCAAAGGCTGCACAGGCTTTAGCTGCTTCTGCTTTGGCGCGGGCTGCTGCTGCTGCAGACGATTTTGTTGCTTTTGAACCACCAGAGTGGTGTGATTGTTTGTCTGACATACCTCCGTTGTTGTGATGGTTTACCTCTTTGAGAGACGTCCTTTTACTGTACTGTCCTCTCTGTGTGTTTCGAACACAGTTTGACAGCCAGCCTAACTCCTTCAAGAAAACTCACGAGTCAGGATTTAGCCTCCAAGCTCCGGTTTTAATGAATAATGAGTAAAACTGAAAATGATACAATACATGTATTCAGTATTCTATATTTAAGAAATATACTATAAGCTAACACCAGTGAAAAGGCATCCAGCAGTAGCTGATCAGTAAACAGAAGGCAGCATGGAATTATCAAATAAAGATAGAATTATGAGAAACTACCCAATAATTTCACAAAATGTATAATCTACTTTAAGTAAGCAATTATTAAACTTACGGACGATGCTTGTCGAGGGCTTAAACACAAAGGATGTTGAAAGATAACAATTCAGCAAAAACTCAACACACATCTGCTACTTAAAGGGATATTCCGCCATTTGTGGAAATACGCTCATTTTCCACCTTCCCTCGAGCAAAACAATCGATATTTACCTTGCTCCCGTTCATCCAGCCATTCTGTGAGTCTGGCGATACAACTTTTAGCTTCAGCCTAGCATAGATCATTGAATCGGATTAGACCATTAGCTTCTCGCCTGCTAGCTTCATGTTTAAAAGTGACTAAGATTTCTGGTAATTTTCCCATTTAAAACGTGTCTCCTCTCAAGTTAGAAAGTGCAATAAGACCAACTGAAAATGAAACCTGGCGTTTTTCTAGGCTGATTTGACATGGAACTACACTCTCATCTGGCGTAATAATCAAGGCAACTTGCAGCTACTGGCACTACTACTGCTTGTTGTCTATGGGGACTATTTTCAAATGCTGCGTACGATATCACTGCGCCTATGGTACGTTTGCAAGTTGCCTTGATTATTACGCCAGATGAGAGTGTAGTTCCATGTCAAATCAGCCTAGAAAAACGCCAGGTTTCATTTTCAGTTGGTCTTATTGCACTTTCTAACTTGAGAGGAGACACGTTTTAAATGGGAAAATTACCAGAAATCGTAGTCACTTTTAAACATGAAGCTAGCAGGCAAGAAGCTAATGGTCTAATCCGATTCAGTGATCTATGCTAGGCTGAAGCTAAAAGTTGTATCGCCAGACTCACAGAATGGCTGGATGAACGGGAACAAGGTAAATATCGATTGTTTTGCTCGAGGGGAGGTGGAAAATGAGCGTATTTCCAAAAATGGCGGAATATCCCTTTAACAATATCAAAAATGGTTGTCCTTGTTGCTATGGCTATGGTCATAAATCAAACAATACAGTGGGGCTGTCATAACAACTGCATATCAAAATGAACCACTAGATGGCACTAAACTGCGTAACTAAAACTATAATTGCCAGAGGCAGAACAATGACACTAAACATAGCCGACATTTGATGTCTCTGAAAGATATTGCACACTAGGACTCATTTACAATATTTGGAAAAGATGATGGTGTTAGAAAGGAAAGCCCATCTTTGCACATTAGGCAGGCATAGAGAGATGCAGCCTTATTAAAAATTGACTGAATTTAGCCTATATGGAGTCTGCATGGGGAAGTTGTAGGCAGGTGACCTTCCAACAATGGATTTTTGAATAACATTGCAAGGGGCTATTGAACGGCAGTTTAGACGTTAGATTAGATAGAACATTAGGCTACAACCGCTAATTTCGTTTTTGTTTCCGTTTCTTATGTGTAGCCTATCTGTTCAGTAGGCTAGATGACAACATTTCTGTAACCTGTGAACTGTGCCACAAACGCAACCAACTTTTGTGTAGGCTACTAGCAATTGCACAAAGTGGCATTGAATCTTGATCTAGCCATAATGCTTTTGTGGTCGTTTTCACCACCATGTCAAAGAGCTTAAATTAATTTGAATAGGCCATTGGTTGCGGTATAATTTACATGTAGGTCTACGCTATTATTATTTGAATTAAGGAAATCTGTGCCAACCCCCCCAAAAATCTGATTTCGGAATCATTCTCACTTAAACGCAAAACATTGGAAGGGGGCGTGACACCATGTTCTCTGTGCGCCCCTTGCGTGACTCACGTAAAGGCTCTGCGTCTGTCTGAGGATAGAACGTGTTGTTGGCGGTACTTCTACATAGAGAGAGACTGCAGGGTTTTTTTTTGTTTTTTTTGTTTGTTTTTTTTTTGGGAGGGGGGCAAATTCTGTTTGGGGATTAACGTTAGATTTCTAGTTTCCAGTCAAATCTGCCGGGATGTGGTAAGTCGTTTAGAGTGGTTGCTGAAATCATTTTATTTCATCATGTGATTTCGTTGTTTAATGGATATAACGTTCCAGTCCTTATCCTCGAGAAACGGTGTTGGGCTATTTTTGATGGCAGAAGTGTGAACTTTCCAAAAACTAGCTATCGTTAGCATGCTAATATAATTTACTGCGGAACATCAGATGCTTGTTATTCCCGACGAAGGATCACCCACTAGCCATACTTGGTTGAAGACTTTTGGCTAACCATAATGAGGTAAGGTATGGAGTTTTAAATTCCCACCACGCTGTGTGCAGAAAATCCTCGTTAGGAAACCATATCTCCAAAACCCCGTCCTTAATCACGTTTTGCGTACATTGTTTTGAAGCTAAGGATTAGTGAATACTTTCGAGACGCCCAATAATATCGATTTTTTTTGTTTAATGTTTGATTAACGGAACCATTACGTTAACCTCAGTCAAAGTTACAACGTCAACGTTAGCCTGGTCACCGTGCTACACATTACATTAGAACTTAGATCCGTGATGGTGTCAGTAGATAATTGAGGTCCATGTTGTACATATGTACGTTTTTAAAATGTTTGTGTCTTAGTTTGCCCATGAGTCGTATGCATGGTCATCATGCATTGCTACAATTAACATTGGCTAGTTAGTATTCTATTTGCGACGCAATCCTTCCCATTTCTGATGCAACCAGTGAAATGCGAGAAAAAATAGTCCCTATAAAATCGTGTATTGTGTGTTATTCATAAAGATAGATTAATGTCCAGAATGAATGACCAGGATATCAACATGCCCACTCAGCATTGATGCCTCGAGGCAGATCTGCCCACATTTAGGCTAGGTCTTCATCATTCAAAGATGACGGGAGTTTTTAAAGGTATTAGGCAATAGTAATCTAGTTGGTCTTTATAAAACAACGTTATGTGACTAGAACGGGACAGATCAGCTACACTCTTTCGTGATATTTTTATTTCCCACTTTTGATGCATTTTGAAATGCAATAATTTCTACATTGCAGTATGCCTATACGTTTTTACAGTGGGGAGATATTTTTCACATGTTTTTCGTTTATTCTTGTGTGTAAATAAGACATAAGAAAAAAAACATTGCACCATCTGCAATGGTATTTAAATACTGCAATATGTAAAAATACAGCAATTTTTATTGGTAACTTGAATAGTTTTAAGGCCTGGAGAAGCCTCCTAGTTCTAGAATGATTTTGAAGTGAATCTGCATGGAAACCCATTGAACTCCTGAATCACAGGGCCATACCGTTTTGGCCTTTTGAGGTGATACTCTAAGGTCTTGGGCATGCTATAAGCATAACGCTCTTAAGCCCTATTCAGAATTGCACTGGACTCCTGATATGATCTGGCCATCAAACGGGTGACCTGTATATGATATGATAGATAGATAGTTAGACACTTTATTGATCCCCAAGAGGGAATTCAAGGTCCCAGCAGCTAAGACACCACACACAACATGCACTACAATGTGAATAGGATGATAAAATAAAAATATGTGCACCATATCCGGATTATTTCACTTCCAAATCACCTGGGTCTGACAGTCCCCTAGAACTAATCCAGATGTCACTCGGGTGAGCAAATGTCTGAACACTAAAGGTTAAAACATAGGCAGATTCACACTTTGTGAGAGTGAAGTGAGAGAGTGTTGTGGTGATGTTTTGTGTGAAATTTATTGTATTCCCTCGGCTTTACTGTATGTGTCACACTTTGGTATCTATTGGCAAATATGGGAAATTCCCATATACAACCATTGTACTGTTCTCCCTGTGTGAAATGCCCATATAGTAAGTACGGTGGCCTGTGTGTGTGTGTGTGTGTCTGACATTTTGAATAGCCCAGTTAGTTTGGACTGGAGATTTTGAATAAGGGTCATTCCATGTCAATTTAACCAGGGCTCACGCACTTAGGTCTCAAATAAATCTGAAAAAATTATCAGGTGTACCTCTGTTACCCAGGAGACACACTGTAAAATTACTTTTATGTACTTTAGACAGCCAGTTATACGTAGGGAGGGAGGGTGTCGATTTTGTTTGGCCTCTTTTTTTCCGTCAGAGTTCACAAGCCCATAGCACAAGAACTAAACCATATAGGAGGCTCAAATTGTACATGCTGGTACATAAATAGGAATAGTTTGTATCAAAATACATACGTCACGTTTGTTTTTGATGATCCTGCATGGTCATAGCTGTCCCTCAAAACTGATCAAAATTGTATTGGGAGTTTTTGACCGGGCTCTGTTTAGGCCTTCAGAAGATATATTTGTATTCAACATAGGCTCTTAATTTTTTTCCCCCTATTAAGTAGAAACCCTCACAAAAAGCAATCGAGAGAAAATAGATTCCTTCAGGGTCTGAACAGTAGACCTCACAAGTCAACTTCAGAGCCCCCCCATCACCTTGTGGGAATGTACAAAGTATTCTCCATGATCCCTTCTTTTTCAACACACCGATTTGACCTGTCCTTTGCAAGTCGTTCTCTGTTTCTCAAAGTCAAGAGTGCATCCTTGATGGAATGCTTTCTTGCGAGTCGGGTGCGAGAGAGACAAGGCTACACACCTTCCCAGTACCCTCCCCAGCGGTCAAAATCACATGCAATGGAACAGTCTAGCGAGTGTGGAGGTGCACGTCAACCGTGCGCGGTTCTGGCTGCGCGCTTCATTTGAACCGTGGACATTGTGGAAATTGTGCTGCTTTTACAGGAGTGCTGACAGCACTCATTTGAGAAAGAGGAGGATGTAGCTACTGTCGGCATCCTCTTAACTGTGCAACTGCACTTTCCTCTAAATAAACTTTTTTGAGTAGCCTACAGTATTTCCACACTCGACTTGGTCTTCACATATCACAATCTGTAGTTTATAATTATGTTAGTGTCAATGGAAGGTTATAATTGGCAACGGTAATAGCCTAGGCTGTTAAACCTGTACAAACTTCGCGCTGGGCGAAGTTACTGACATAAATTAATAATAAAAGTCTATCAAAACACAACTATTCATACACATTGACATGCATTTATGATGAACATGCACAATAACTTGATATAAATGCCTGCCAACTACGATGACACTAACGAAACACTTCAGCAATCGTATTTCATTTCATTGTTTTTATTATTATTATTATTATTATTTTGTACAGTTAAAAGAAAAATGGATTAAGAAAACAAATATAGTGCAGGGAGAGGCATAAAAGCCTGATATGCTTGTCTGAAGCCTCCACCTAAAGAATAAAACAAACAAAAACAGCAACAAATAACAAAAACACTATACATTAATATTTCTGATAAAAAAAATAATATACATGGGTTTAACAACAATAAATAAGAGGAAAAATATATACATGCACATATAAGATTACATTTGTTGTAATTAAAATACTCTTAACTAGATTTTAAAACTTTTTTACTGTAGGACAGTTTGTTTTCCATATTAGAAAGTTTTTTACGCCCCTATATCTTATAGAAAACTGTCCTGTACAAGTTACATTAGCCCTTTTTCCATAAGAATTTCGAGTGAATTAACTCATAAGTCGATGTAATTTTGAGAGATATAAGAAGCACCAAAACGGTTTTCCATTCAATAGAACGATTCTATCGAATCAAAATCATGTCATCAGAGCCCTGTTGATACGCATTTTTCTGCGCTAGATGGTTTTCTATCAACAGTTGTTGCGAATGGAACACTTCTAGCGAATTTATCAAAGGTAGTGAATGGTACACTATTGTGATGTGAACGTCTTTGCGCTAACGTTGTGAACATTCTTAGCAGGCGTTACAGTAACTTATATTGCTCCAAACCTTTTCCATCACATTTATATCGATTTAACTCTCCTTATATTAATCCACCTCTGGTGAGTGAATGATCTTATCACGACAAAACCAACGTTACAGCGTAGGGCTGGGCGATTTTACGATCTCGATTTGTGATCGCGATAAAATTAAATTCGATAAAAATTGAGAGTGTAGACAGTATGGCGGCCGCCAGTGCTAGCTGGCCATTCCATTGAATCCTATGGGGCGTAAGCGCCACTTTTGACATAAAAAAACGTTACAGCTGAAGCGTTTAAGCCTTTATATGAACATTTTCTATTGTCGGAGTACATACTACATTGTGAAATAAGCGTCATAATCTCGTAACTGTTTTATCGGCAGAGTAATAAACGTTCTCTGAAATCAATGCTAAGGTGGTAATGCGCATGCGTCCATAGAGAGTAAAGCGTCGCCATAGGTCAGACTCGGACAGACTACGTGCCTACGTCACATATACGACACCTGAGCCTGCGCAGTAGGGATGGGCATAATTAATCGACGATCGAGGATTGATCATTAAGAATTTCGGGGGAAAATTCGGGGGGAGTGTTTGACGCCATTCTCAGTTACCTGCGAGTTTCCGTTTTGATTTTTGAAGTAGGCTAATCATGAGGAAGTCACGGTGAAGTGTGGTGTGGGACCATTTAAATTTTTAAAGTGACGTAGTTCGCTGCAAACACTACAATGACGTGTATGGTTATGGTTATGCTAGCAGACGCCTTTATCCAAACACGGCCATAACTCAAACTATAGCCTATGTATGACTTGACTAAATATAGCGGTGTATCCTGTAATGTTATTTACCAAACTGGTAATGAATCTCACTACGAAGAAAAGAAGCAGCTGTTAGTGAGATTCTACCAGTCTGGTGATAGTAGGCAATGTCGTGACGGAATGTGATATGCTGGTCTCAATAAATGTAGGCTATAAGGGCAGCATATCATCTCAATGAACTTAGGCTACATCCATTGTGTCATTTTCTCAGCTCGTTGAGCATCGCATGTCCTCCATGCTAAATTCGAGTTGATGCTAGGGTGAAACTGAGCGCAATCAAAACAGAAACTCGCATTTAACTGAGAATGGCGTCAAATATTGCCCCTGTCTGGTAACATGTTTCATTGTTGCCACACAGTGAAATTGATTTCATTGCTTCAAGTTGTGTTTTTTTATTTTCATTGCATTTTAAATTTAATAAATAATTAAATTTTAATATGAAAATATTAATGATTAATCGATAGTTGATCGTTAATTCTCCCGACGATCGACTAAGAAAATTTAACCGAATGCCCATCCCTACTGCGCAGCAGACCTATGACGGAAATAGAAGACCAAAAAAAAAACGTTGAAATTTGCTTCCTCGGTCTCTGCTGACGTCTACGTGATAGCTCTGTCCATATCTTTTACTGTCTATGATTGCAACCAGCGAACGGCTTTGTTGCGGATTGATATGAAAGACGTGAATTAGAAGCACAAAACCCGTTGCCATTGACAGCGGTCATTATATACTTTCACCGGTGATTATATATATTTTATACCACTGCTTGGTCAAATTTCCTATTGTGATGCGCTATTTGGAACGTGCATTATTTTTCTATATACCGCACGGCTATGAAGTAGTTCCCTTCTTTTGGGCTTATTACACTTGAATATTAATTCGCCAATGTGAATGTAACGGTAAAAACAGCAATGTTGTATCTAAGACAGCGATAATTTGTATGGTAGGAGCAGGCTTCACTCAGTCTCTTGGTTTGTCTTTAAGAGTGCTAGACCAAACTTATATGTTTACTAAGAAAAGGAAAAAAGGTCGCACTTTGCATATAAACGTGTTTTTTATTGTTGCACAGACGCGTTTCGGCTTAGCGCCTTCCTCAGTGTGCTCCTGAGGAAGGCGCTACGCCGAAACGCGTCTGCAACAATAAGAAACACGTTTATATGCAAAGTGCGACCTTTTTTCCTTTTCTTAGTATCTAAGACAGCGGCAATATAAACGAAAATGATAGTAGCAGTGGTATAAGCGGGATAATCAACTCCGCGCCCTGTGCGTTTCTAGGAAAATAATGCACTTATCGAAGTGTAAAGTCCCCTCCGCCTGCGGCGTCGGGTCCTTATTACCACTTCGAACGTGCATTATTTTCCTAGAAACGCACGGCGTGTCGTTGATTATCCCTTACATTCACCGCAGAACATTGGGGAGGCCCATTCAAAGTGAATGGGAGCTCTCTCAACCTTCTAGAGAGCCGTGTAATAACTCAAAATAGCTATAGCCTATTAGCTGGTTTGAATTGCATTGAGCTCAGTGAGAATGAAACCAGCTAATAGGCTAGCTGAAATAAAACCATGCCAATCTCTTGGTATGGTGAAGGGTATGTGTTGATGAGGGTTTATTTTAATCCCAAAGGCCAAGGGGACTTTATCAGGGTGTCTTGGATACATGACATAACTGGAATTTAAAAAATAAAACAAATAAAAATCTGCTAGCCTCTATAGGAATTTTGACACATAGGTTAACATAGGCGTTCCAATACTTATGACCCCTGTATTTTAAGGAAAACATTTATTTATTTACAATACAATATTTGTTCACAGAGAAAATTGATGTCCTTAAAGGTTGAATATTTCCTAATTTTTTTCATTGAAAGCATTAAGATCAATTTCCAGAAGATGATTTTATATTGTCAACTTTCGCATGTGTTCCAATACTTTTGGAGTTGACCGTATATCACGAATAAGTTTGTTTTCTGTACCAGTTAACAGAAACAGCTGTTTTCCTTCACCTTCAGTTTCGGTTCAGTTTTATCTGAGGATGACGGAGGTTTTTCTGACGCGGAGACAGTTTTGTCTGAAGGTGACTGATAGTTTTCCTGAGTCTGACACCTGAGTCTGAGGATGACTGGGGTTTTTTCTGACGCTGAGGCAGGTTTATCTGAGGATGACTGATGTTTTCCTGAGTCTGAGGATGTCCTAAAATGTACACCGTAGCAATGGTAATTATCAATCCCAAGGTAACATTAGTGACTAATTAGAATCAGACTCAGAATCAGAATATTTATTTTATTGGCCAAGTACTTGCATACAAGGAATTTGACTTCAATAGATGTTAAAACTCTGTACATTTAACAAGTAGACATGTGGTAGTGCAGTAGACATAGTAAACATTCAAACAATTGTAATAAAGACACATACTGTGCATTATAGACAACAATATACATCTATGCGCAATATACAACATACAATATATTATAGGCATATTATCAAAACAAGTGCACATGAAGAGGAGTGGATATAAAGTGCCGAAGTAATAGTGCAAAATGTATGCATGTAATGAGTGCAAGATGCATAAGGGACGATATGTATATTTTGTGAGGGATAAGTTGGTGAATGGCCAAGGAGGGAATGGCCCCACTTAACTGCAGTTCAGTAAAGCGATGGCAGAGGTAAAGAAGCTGTTCTTGTGTCTGTCTGTTTTTTTAATGCGCAGGGATCTGTAGCGCCTGCCAGAGGGGAGGAGGTTAAAGAGGATGTATGCAGGGTGTGTGGGTTCTGTGATGATGTTCACAGGGTAGGGGGGCACCAGTGATTTTTTTCCCGCTGTCTTAATTATACGTAGCCTGTTTTTGTCCTGTTTTGTGGCGGCCCCAAACCAAACGGTGATGAATGTGCAGAGGATGAATTTAATGACAGCTTTGTAGAAGATGGCCAGCAGCGCCTGTAACAGGCCACAGGAGCTGGATGTACATCCTCTGCTGAGCCTTTTAAAGGACTTTCTAGTGACTTGCTAGGGCATTAGCTTGAGATCACATGTACTGTACTTTTAACTAATGATAGTAAGCTAACTTGAACTGTCCCTAGCAAGCTTGCAAGTCATAGCTTATCGAGTAAAAAGGAGCACAATGGCCCTCATGTATCAAACGAGCGTACGACAAAAAACGGGCGTAAAACAGGCGTACGCTTGAAATGTCAGTACATTTCAACATCGTCTTTCTCTACCGGCAACTCTTTGCCACCTCCTACAGGCCGATTGGTGTTCAAGTGTCCAGTTAATCATACACATGAAATTTGGTGTAGTTCAGCTGCAACTTCAACATCTTAACTGAAGATAGGGGTGATTAAAGTGGTACAATGGTGCATTTTCATATTTTTGGTGCAAATCACAAATGAGTGGTTATGCAGGCCCTTGAGACTTTCACAATACCTACAGTGGGGAGCATATGTATTTGAACCCATGCTAAAGTTGACTAAAAAGAGGAACATAAAATCATGTGACAATTGATCTAAATGCCTTAATTTAAAAAAATGAGTAAAAATCAAACCGTTAAGGACACCAAATTTCTTTGTGATTGAAGAATGTATCTTAAAATAAATGTTCTCCCTTAAATACAGGGGGCATAAGTATTTGACCCCTATGTTAAATTCCCATAGGAGCAGGAGGATTTTTTTTTTTTTTTTAATATGTTTTCATTTTTAAAGGCAAGCTATTTCATGGATCTAGGATATTATGCATCCTGATAAAGTTCCCTTGGCCTTTGGAATTAAAATAGCCCCACATCATCGCATACCCTTTACCATCTCGGCTTTCTTTTGCGAGATCTCACAAATCCATCAATGCATACGACTAGAAATGCTCCAGAGAGCTTTAGCCATTGAAGTTAGGTTGCGGTTCCTTTTTTGGCCAGCATAAGGGACTGTGTGCATAAATGCAGGCCAGGCTGCGTTGTCCGTGTAGGTGAAATCACTGAAAGAGATATCAGAAGTGATATTGCTTACGTTACGTTTGGAAGTGATGGATCGTCAAATTGTAACAATTTGCCTCTTCTTTCAAGAGTACAAACTGCCAGGAAGCATAATGTCATGGGCTGATCTAACAAGCAACTGAGAAAAGGTGGCATCAGTTAACTTTATCTATACTGGCTGAAGGCCTGGCATAACAGTGTAGTTATAGATAAATGTAGTCAAACAAATTATATGAGTGTATTGTGTAATAAGAGAATGAATGAATTCGCGGCCACCTAGCGCGCAACTGACGCGCCTATACTGTAGGTGAAGGCCCGACATTTGTTTAACAACTCAAAGCTTCGCAAAGCACAAACAAACACCCCCCAAAGGCCAGTGCGCGAAAGCCCCAACATCAAGCATCTGAATCAAACAGTCCAAAAACAAGATCTGCTGGAAAAGAATAAAGATGTTTCGCTTACAGTCTGTTCACAAGCCGTTCCGACATAGATGTGAAATGCAATCTCACCATACGTGCACGTTACAAAAAAGGTATACTGTACTTTCTGTAATCCAGTGAATAGAAAAAGGTCATCCACAGGGGAAAAGGTCACGGTAGATGCAGCATGCAAGACCTCACTTAACCCCTAAATATTCCCTCCCGGACACCTCCCCACAATTACAACACCTCAGAACTGATTGACACATTCTATGACACAGGAGGGAGAGGCAGACACATACACTCTTGCTCGCGCACACACACACACACACACACACACACACACACACACATACATGCACGCACGCACAGACAGGGAAAACAGGAGACAAAAGGGGAACCGACAGAACAATCCAACAAGTTGGCTATAGCCTCAGCACTGCAATATGTTTGAACTTTGACATCACATTCGTTTCACCTGAGAACAGACTAGGGGAGGAAAGAGAGAGGTTGCGTTCCACACTGACTGACAAGCCAACCTATTCAGGGAAATCTTCACAAAACAAAACATCACTCCATCCTAAGCCTCAATTTCAATGGTCAATTGATTTTACAGTAATTTCCCGCATATAAGCCGCATTGTGTATAAGCCGCAGGACAGTGTTTTATGCAAGTTAATAGAGACAAAACCATATTAACACCATAATAACTGCCCCCCTGTATTAACCTCATGGCTGAAGAAATTTTGCAAAATCAATGTATAAGCCGCGGCTAATAGTCTGGAAATTACGGTAGAGGCTCTAAAAATATGAAGTTTTCTTTTCTTTTCTTTAACTTGTTTAGTTGGATTCTCCAGGGCAGTGAACAAGACCAGAAATGTATGTTACCACACACGCACAGTAAAAGTCTTTTGATTTTAGAATAGCCTTCCAGTCGGAGCGAAAGAAAATTTACAATTGACAACTCAATTTACAGTTAAGGACAAAATTATTAGCCCCCCTTGTGAATTCAGACATAATCCTTTATTTATACATGAAAATGATCAATTCCAGAAATGTGCCTAGTTTATACGATTACAAAAGAGCAAAGACAGTATGCCCACAAAGTTTGATGATAATTGTTTACTCATGCTCTGATTTGTGACAAGAAAAGCAAGAATTTACTGTTCAAAATGATTAGCCCCCTGACCATTGATAGTCAATAGTGTAGCCTTTCTTTGCTTCAACTGACAACAACTTCTTTGAATAGTCTTTTACTAGGTTGGCACATATCTCTTAAGCACTCCAGATCGTCCAAACTGCATGGTTTTCTTGTATGGACTCTTGCTTTAAGCACGTGTCACAGCTCTGAATGGGGTTGAGATCTGGTCTCTGTGTAGGCTATTCCAACACCTTGATTTTGGTATCCTTTGGGGCGTTTTAGACCACTTTTCACGATGCTTTGGGTTATTATCATGCTGAAGGACCTGGTGGCGACTTAAGCCTAGATTAAGAGCAGACGTCTTGATGTTATCCCTCAAAAGGTCAACATAATCTTTCTTTTTCATGATCCCATGCACCCTGTGCCTGAGACTGCAAAACAGCCCCATAACATGATGCTCCCACCACATGCTTCACTGTGGGAACTGTATTTTTATGGTTGTAGCCCTTCCCTTTTTTCGCCAAACATAGGCAACATCCATGTGCCCAAACAGCTCCAGTTTAATCTCATTGGACCAAAGGACAGTTTTCCAAAACTCATTTTTAGCTTTTAAATGTGCATGGGCACACTTTGAAGCGCCCCTTTTCGAGTAATAGGTTTTTTTCTCGGCCGATGGCCGATGGCCTCAATGATTTTCTTTCTGAGGTCCAGACAGATCTCCTTCATCTTCAGCATGCCTGTGAAGGCAGTCCCCTCTCAGACAGGTGTTCAAGTGCCTGTAGGCCTTTTCCTTTAAATCTTCAGGTAAACAGTCAATGCTGATTGGATGTTCAGGTGTTGTCTGGACATTAACTGACTGCAAAGGTGCGGCTTGAAAGGTGACCGGTACGACCAACCTGTTACCTTTCAAGCCGCACCTTTGCAGTCAGTTAATGTCCAGACAACACCTGAACATCCAATCAGCATTGATTGTTTACCTGAAGACTGCGTTTAAAAGCAAAAAAATCACATGGGGGGCTAATCATTTTGACCACTTCACTTTTCACACAATTGGAGATTAAGCATTCCTAATAATAATATTAACACTCCAAAATGCACCAGATTCTACATAATAACACTGGCGAATGTTTGATTTTTAAAAAAATTTGATCAGGGTTGGAAAATGTAGGGAGAATTTTAGAGTAATGTTCCAAAATTTCAGGGGGGCTAATAATTTTTGCCTTAAAGGTCACCTAGAATGGAAATAATTTTTTTCTTGGTTTTCATGAATTATGGGAGGTTGTGCATAAACAAAGAGCTATCATGAACATGAGGCATGGTTGTGCCCTCCTTCATATGGAAATCTTGAACTTAGAAATAGACACTAAAAAATGGGTGATTCAGCAAAACTGCTTGCTTGTGATGTCAGACCTCGCAAAGCCATTGAAGTTCAATTGGGGTTGCCAAAGAGGGCGCCATTTAGTCAAACAGACCATTTCAATACCCAGCCTAAATATATGGTTTTAATTAGTCTTGTAAAATTGCAATTGAGTTTATTTTTTTAAATCAAAGTTGAATATATACTATTTTAACATCAGAGAACACAGTGCAATACTCAATTCATCCATTCTATAGGACCTTTAACTGTACATGTCGCCTAATGTAGTATTTATGCCCCATCTCAAAATAAGTTACTATTTTGTAAAGGTTGCCAAAATCACCTTGTTACATGGTTGCTTACATGAAAATGTATTTATTTTTTGTAAATATTCATATGCCATGTATGTAAACTTGATGTCAGTTGACTTTTGAACGCGTTTTGGGCAGGAGTGACTTTTGTTACCAGTGTGAAGCCGGCTGGCGAATTAGTTACGTGCATCAGAGGCCTTGCATGCTGCTTCTACCTTGACCCTTTCCCCCTCCTTTTTCTATTCACTGGAGTACAGCAAGTTCAGGATACCTTTTTCGTAAAGTGCGCCTATGGTGAGATTGCGCTTTCTCAACAGACTGTAGCTAAACAGTAGGGGTTGTTTGTTTGTGCTTTGCGAAGCTTTGCGTTGTTATCTATAACTACACTGTTATGCCAGGCCTTCAGCAAGTATAGATGAGGCCTCCATTATTCGGTTGCTTGTTAGATCCCATAACCATGGCAGTTTGTACTCTTGAAAGAAGAGGCAAATTGTTACAATTTGTCGATCCATCCCTAACAAACATAGCGTAAGCAATATCACTTCTGAGATCTCTTTCAGTGACTTCACCGACACGGACACCGCAGCCTGGCCTGCATTTATGCGCGTGGCCCTTCATGCTGGCAAAAAAAATGCAACCTAACTTCAGTGGCTAAAGCTCTCTGGAACATTTCTAGTTGTAGTCATATGCATTGTTGGATTTGCGAGATCTCGCAAAACAAACTCAAGATCTCGCAAAACAAATTCGGGATTGATTCTTAGATTTAAAATGGTCTGTAGCAATAATTAGGGTTTTTTTTTTTTAGAAGCCTCCTGTGTCAAGCACATGGATTTTTTCTCCTAGTGTTGCATAACCACAGTCCTTACTGATGAAGTTACTTCATTCTTAAAATAGCCCTTGTGCTCTCTTGCAATTTAGAACATTTGAAAGTTGAGGTGAGTACACTTTGAGTAGTCTTGAAAGCTACGTAGATCATACTTTGAAATGTGTTTTTATGCGTTACTGTACATGATTATGAATTTGGATTGTGTATCCACCTATCCACCAGTTTTTAGCAGTACAGATTTGAAGGCACTAATAAAATCAGGCGGCCAATCAGCCCCCATGCAACAAGCCTTTTTTATTTTTTGCTTTTGTAAGCGCCTGTCGGTCTTGTGTCTTATGTACCCTCTGCCGTCTGTGATTCTGATTTCCTTCGTGTTACAGAGACAGACTTCCAGTAATTTAAGAGTTAGAGACTCCCTCTATCCCACCCCCTCCATATGAGCTCATGAAGCCTCTATGCCTGTCAGTCAGCAGGTTTATTTTGGGGTTAGGCGACATTCTTCCTAGGCTGCCCAGTTGCCTCTTTTAGCAAGGAGGGAGGGGATTCAGCAAGAGAGTGGTCAAAGTACTAACAGGATCCTTCCACTTTCATCAGGCAGCTCAGAGGACACCTTGGAAACCTAGGACACAAGACAAATCTTTTTGGGAGATTTCTTAAGGCAGTTTGACTCCTTGCGGGTGGAGTTGTTGGATATACTGCCAAGATGACACTTGATGTGTAAGTCTGCTTCTGTATGTGGCAATCACATCTTTTTATTTATCAATAACTCATAACAATTAATATTTTTTTGTTAGAATGTTTAGCAAGTTTTTTTTTTTTCAATCTGTGTCCAACCAAGTTTGTGTTTCAACCAAGCCTACCAGGTTGGTCGTAAAATGTACCAGGTTTCATATTAGTTTTAATTGAATAATTAATATGGTAAAACAAATGTAATCTTAATCTAGAAGTAAATATAATTGTAGTTGTTCATGTCATTTTCAGTATTACGGCATCTATAGGCTGCTCCAACAATGAGCACTGTGATGTTCAGCAGCATACTTCTACTACTATCAGAGTCAACCTTATTGACCCTTTCTGGTTTTCTGCCAGCTTTTTCAGATTGCTAGTCTGTTTTTTGTTGTATCATCTTTTTCCTGAAGAATTCAATGGATTTAACAATTGTATTAGTGTGCTTTGTTTCATCGTTTAACTGCTGGTAAATGCAGATAATCCTATAATGTGCTGTTTTGTGGTGTGAGCTACAGTATTAGTTGAATTTGAAGATGCAGAATGCATTGTGTGGTCATCCATACACATTTTGTCATCTTCAGAACTTGTTTTTGGTAGACTTCAGGTGTCTTTTGGATTTTCTGGTTCAATGCTTGAAACTTTTATTCTTGTTGTAGTTCAGTCACATTCTTAGTATGGAGTGTCATGCAGTTTGTGCTGAGACAGTGTGTCTTTGGCCACCTGTTTCCTTTAATCACCATGTTTTCCATGGTCACCTGTTTTGCAGTTGTATCTGATGACAGCTGTGTAGAATGTGGGTAGTCCCCATAACAAAAAGTGTTTACTCATCCATCTGAAAAATGTACAACAGCAGTAAGGAAAATAAACATGAGTACAATGCACTTACGGTAGTATGGGTCCTTGTGTAGTTTGAAATGTGGATTAATGTTTTTAGTTAACATTTATCACAAATGATCTCACTTCCATCACCCAGAAGTCTATTCAGTCAGAAAGATTTTTTTTAGTTTATGGATGTATTGCATCAATGGCATTTTAGTTTGACTGCTCAAGTTATCTACTTACTCTCTGATAAGTATTTGAATTCTTTCAACACTTCTGGGAACCAGCAATAGAAACTGGTCATGCATTCCTGCAGGGCCTGTAAGGCTTTGTGAGGTCCTCAAGGTCAGGCTGTTGACATCATTGGTGTGATGCTTCATGTTCATATGTTGGCTTACTATCTTGGCTTACTATTGCTGGTCTAGAGTACAAAATTACTGCAACTATCCCTTTGTTAGAATATAAACTGCCTGCTCATGTACAATTCCCCATTGAATAATCTGGCACTGTTTCTGTAATCGATTTCCCAAGTGAGATTATTTAAACTACCGGTTAACTTTTGCTGTGTAAAACAGAGCTGGCCATTTTATGACTACATTGCCCTACCCCCCAACTGTGTGTCAGAAGAGACCAGGCCATTTGTTTGTCATATAAAAATGGTTTTCTTTCCCACGCCATGATTTGTGTGCACGCTATATCAGCCTGTTGTGGTTAAGTTAGAAGAACACCATTAGCTTAACTTAGTTAGCTTGCTACAACCTATGACCAACACATGTTAAATTAATGGTTTGGAATTTTGGACATAGGACCTCATTTCTAACTTAGCCGGGGTGATAAAGGTCGGTGAAAAAACAGTAGTCAAGGGCCTAGCATAGAGATAATGCACGCAAATCAACATCGTTGCTTTTATTTTGAAAGCGACTGGTTTCTTTACACCCATACGTTTGTGCGTGGATGCATACGACACCCTCACTAATATGCTGGTGAGTAGAGTCAAAGATCCTCACGGACCTTACGGGGGCCGGATGTGGCCCGCGGGCCGTACTTTACCCAGGTCTATTACAATGCGATGCAAGGTTAGTTGGGGTGGGTTAAGACTGTTTTTTAGTGACAGGCTGGATGTTACCGTTGAATTGTGTTCCTAACTATTCCTTTAACTTGCTCTTTACCAGACCTAATACAAAACATAAAAGCATGTCCACATATATAGCAATCTCATACCTTGAGAACTTTATTAGCTTAACAATTGAATTGAAAACTGAAAGGTTTGCTTCTTACCGGTATCATTAAAGGTGTGGAAACGGTAAAAAACAATACACATGTACCCTGAGCCAAACCTACATTATAGACTTTAAAGTTCAAAATCTCTCTCTCTTATTATAGTTTTCCCAGTGCCTAGTGTCAGATTTTTAGCATTATAAATGCAAATAACTGAAGTTTCCACTCACCGTGAATGACATTGTACCCTAACACCAAGGTAATGTGTGGTACACCCCCCATATTTTGTCCTTTTTTTGGTCAATCAAACAGATTTTTAGTCCTTTAGTCACAGACTGCACTGGATCAAATGTCACTACGAAAATTAATGCGATTAGTCAGTGTTTTTTAATGCGTTTTTTTTATGCGTTATTCTTTCTGTAATAAATTCATCAAAATGAACACATTATTTTGGCAGCCATACTTTTTTGCCTTATTTCCTTGTTTTGGGGGACTTTTATTTTGACACATTTTTTACATTTTTATTTTGAAACCAAACCGCGAACAGAACAGACATAGGGAGGAAAAGTAATCTCATTGCCCCCTACTGGTTGCATTCCTAGAGCTTGGTGGAGTTGATGGGAATCTATATAGCTTGTTTTTAAGAAAAATTTAAATCTCTGTCCACATTGTTAGAATGGTTTTGTGACGAGGCGAGTAGCCACCGTCACGGCAGCAAGGCGCTGCCTACTATGAGACATTTAAATATGCTTTGACTTGTACGTGTTTGTTGAATGTGTGTGATGAGTGATGATGTGTTTAAGTTGTTGATATACTTGTTGATTAGGCCTATGCCAAGTTCAGAAGAATGCTCTTCAGTAGATGTGCATTGAGGTCACCTCTATTGCCTCTAGTGGTCATAATTTATTTTTTTTAGGAGCAGTATGAATTGTTTTGAGTTTTTGTAACATGGTAACAAACTACAGTTGTATGTGATGTCACCGGTTTGGGCACTTCATCTCTAACTGATCAAAATGCCAATTTGCTTGACTGGCTTTGGAATCAGGGCCCGTCTGATAGTGGTACTGTATGTTGTGCAGAGATTATGGGCCCGAGTTTGAGACCCCGTTTACATGACAACGACGTTTTTGTCTTCACCGCTTTCACACCTTTAACAATACCGGTCAAAAAAACATTTGTGTTTACACACAGAGGTGAAAACGCCAAGTTGCCCAGAAGAAGCACACCAGTGGGTGTTCCCGACAGTAGCTATGCGAATGCCTTTCCTCGTCAATGAACGCGCTCAAAATCTAAACACAGAGCTGCCAAACTAACCCTATTCATTGCATAGACATCCATTTGCGACAGAAGAAGGAGACACCCGCGGGAGAAAATAGCCTACATGTTAACTTTAGACTAACTTGTTGCACTTTTGTTGCACTGTTTTGTTTGCTGGAACGTGTGGATAAATAACTTCTGGAGAGAGCTAAATCATAGTGCTCACTAACATCATAAAGGAACATTGCAAGACACTCATCTCTTATATGATCCCTGAAAGATTTTCTTCGACTTGTTAGTGTTTTGAAAATGTATTTTATCTAATGACACAGAAAGCAAAATTAATTGCATCCACATATCGTTGCATGCATCTTTTATTTCACTCTCGTAAAACCATGAGATAGAAAGCTACTCACGTATTTCTTAAAGCGACAGGCACTCAATTACATACACAGCACTAATGCACACTCAATTAGACCTACAGTAGGCCTACACACCATTTAAAAATAGGCCTGAGTAAGTGTAATAGTCTTGAAATCAGTACACGAATTACTAAACATTTTTAGCTACTAATAATTATGCAGATTGTGAAATATAACATTATCAACAAAATATGTATGTGGAGGGTTGAGCAGAATCTCAGATGGCCACAGTGTGAATGATCACACAATATTCAATATTAGGTTACTGATGATTAAATCACCAAATACACTAAAATTGTTTTTAAAAAAGCATCGAAAAAGTATCGAAATCAAAATTCTTGACTTAGTATCGGGATCGAAACAATAATTTTGGTATTGCGACGAGTGCGGTAAAAACTTTTGGTCACCCCCGACAGAATCTCACTCCAAGGTTTTTTGAAAAGTTGGCAGCTCTGCTAAACAGCAATGTAAGATATGTCAAGCACACTCTACATCGTGGATGTTTGCACAACCATTGAGAGCTAATGCACAGTATTGCTTTTCAGTATCTGTCTTGTAATGTTATTGTATATGGCCCCCTAGAATAATATGGAATGTCTATCAGAACTGCCCGCCGCCAAACAACTGAAGTTGGCAACCCTGTATTTCGCATGCACGGTTGATATAGGCGACGGACATTCGCCTACATTATTTACTGAAATGTAAAGGCCAGCGTGCCAGTAGCTATTGTGGTATCAGACACTACAAATATTAGGGTAGGCTATTTGATTTACTTGGGCTACGCAAAGCACAGGGCAGCCTGTGGGGCAGTGTATTTCGAGGCATTTGTGAGACGTTTCGTTGGAATGGCTATCAAAACATTTTCGGTATGGTTTGGGATTTAATTTAGCCTACTTTTAGACTGTCTGATTATATTGCTAAATGTTGGGACTGATGAACACTGAAGTCTGGGGGATATTTGATGGTTTACTATTAAGTTTCATGTCGTTGAAAGTGTCGGGATTTCCACCAGCTGTTTGTGAGAGAATTCGTTGAACAGGCTCTGTCTGTGCTAAATTAAATTGAGTTATTTGCATCACGGCCACAAGTAGGCTAGGCTATACTTTGCTGTGTGCGTATTAGACTAAACAAAATGTGCGCGCGTAGGCTAGTTCTGCATTAAGTTGATTACAGTAGGCTACGTGTTCATTAACTCTTCTAGCAGGGGGAGGTGGTGGATCTAAAAGTAGCCTAGACTATTTTGCCGCAGGTTATTGTTAATGCGTTGTCGCTGGTCGTCGAAATCATGCAGAATTGCAACGTTTTGTTCCAGCATTGTCAACAAGTGCAGCAGCACACACACGGCTCTGTGATCCAGCATTGTTGCTCTTCTGCCAAGGGTCTAGTCAGGTGAGGTCAAGCGCGGGGACTGGACTAGAGGTTCGAGGTGGGGCTATGTCGTCATAAAAACCCCAGATGTGCCTTTACACGGCAAAACGAAAACGGGGTTTTCAAAAACCTTCACCTTGGTAGCAGTTTTCAAAAACCATCGTTTTCAGCCTCCAAAACGGCGTCGTTGTGTAAACGCAAGGCCTAACTGATGAAAAAAAACACAGTTTTAAAGAAAAACGTTGTCGTGTAAACAGGGCCTGAGAGTGCATGTGCACTATTGCCAGACCTACTGTAGGTCAGACACACAAAGTAGCACTACCTTTAAAGTGTAACTGCACCCTAAAATATGTTTTTTTGAGCTGTTGATTGGTTGAAATGACTCATAATGTGCATTGGCATTTGGTCCAAAATGCTATTGGAATGCTGACGTAGTCCTGCACTTTTCTGCCAAGACTACGTCACCGGGTCGTTACAAATTAGGGATGAAACGCCCCAACACCTGCTGCCCTGATTGAGCCATGTCTGCAGCACTCATAGTGCGTTCATGTAGCTCGGAACTTCGGAGGACCCGCCTTTAAAAAGTCCCGACCTCTGAAAAAAGTGTGTTCATGAGATCAGTTCGGAAAATAAATACAGGAAATGCATAAATACGTTATTACAACTGCTTAGTATGGTTGAGCAAGAAGGAAAATGTCTTGGGCGAGTGTTTTCTATCTGTGTTGTTAATTTAGTGACATTACCTTGCCTATTCGTAATGACAGTGAAATTCACCTCTTGTGTTGTTGCAAGGGAGGCCGTCGTGGTTGGAGAATATGATAGTGACGTCAAGTCGGACACCTCGGGGCACAAAACTTCCGCACGAGTCTCCGAGCAAGAAATTCAACCCGACCTAGCGTTCATGTCATTTTTCCGCTATCGGAGGTCAGAAATTTCCGAAGGTCCGATGTGCATGAACGCACTATCATTCCCAGATTGACACGAAATCACCATGGTTGATTGGCTGCAGCAGTGCTGCACTACCTTCCAAATTTCAGAACGTCCTGCCTATGTTGAAAGCCTTTTTCAGAAATGTGAAGTGGGTGGAGTTATGGGGTGAAGTTACACTTAAAATGGAATTTGTCAGACAAGATTACAGTAGACTTTAAAATCTCAATATAGTTGCACATCTGAATAGTTTTTAAAAATAATAGCCTTGTGTAGCATTTTTTAATTTCTGTATCTTTTCAGACCTATTTTAAATGCTAAATTACATCCTCTCTACCAGGCTGTTTATGTAGCAATAAGATTTTGAGCCAAACATTTGCATTATTACGTCTTCAATTATATGAGTCACGTTTGCAACATCAGAGCATGGCAGTCTATAGAAGAAATAGTACATGTAGGCATATATAGTGCTTCAATCTATCCTGAAATTGAATTGAGTATTTATTAGTGCTGTCAAAAATATTGCGTTATTAACTCATTGGCTGCCAGCGATTTTCAGTGCAGAGCGCTCCATACTGCCAGACGTTTTACAGCATTTTGACTGTTTTTCCAAGATCCACCGAACGGTGAGCTTTATGACTATGTACACACCGAAGGTACCAAATGAAAGAGGAGACTCTTTTCTTTCACCAGGAAAAGACGGCTTGTTTCTATCGTTTTCCGTTCTTTAGTAATCGTCAGTAGAACATGGGTTAGTTTTGCTAAAAACACCTGTTTTTGACCAAAACATGGAGAAAACGATCTTTTTGTGAAAATCAACTTTTTAACGTTAGCGTTTCAGTAGTATGTCAACCACGATTGCACTGTTATCTCGTCAGTCTCGTCAAGGTTGCTAGGGACTCTGATGGTCGCTAAAGACTCTGAACAGAATGCTAGACTTAGCAAGCTAGCACTAGCAAGGTTGTTGTTAGTCTATATCGCAATATCCAATGTAAATGGATCATACCGTTCACATGTTTTCCATCCTTGATGTAAGAAGTAAGCATATTTATTCCCTGCATCGCGTGCAAACTAGATCCACTGTGGTCGATCTTCAGTGTGTTTGCTAGTTGTCTCTGCATGACTTGTGCACTCTAGGCAGATACTAATGATCCAAATGGCACTGTTGCCATCTAGAGGTTCGGATCGCTAGTGCAGTCTGTTTACAAGCCTGAAACTCTGCCAGATCGTTCACAAGCCCACCCAGGAGCCCTCCCCATTGAAAACGGCAAGTGACGTCTATAGACGTATGTGTCTAAATTGACGTTTAAAGACGTCAATGGCAGTCAATGAGTTAACGTGTTAAAGCAAAACAATTTTAACGGCGTTATTTTTTTATCGCGGGATTAACGCTCTTCCTGACCTGTGAAACGTTTTTTCATAAACTGCTGTGGCCACGTTAGACAAACTACAGGACCCGGCTGTAAACCAGAAGCAAAACAGTAAGCGCGCCCCACAATGCCATTGTTTAGATGTCCAGCTGAAGACGTTAAAATGGGCTGCTAACAAACGAATACATGGAATGTTTAGTTTTAAAACATTGCCAGGGTCAGTTGATAAGAGCAAAGTTATCTGCATGTACTGTCGATGTGAACTTAGTTACCATCGTAGCACGTCTAGTTATTATTAGCCGCATTGAGAATTTGCACGAAACTTAGATAAGAGCAGGCGTTGGGGCAGACGCAGTTGCGCTGACGGGAGATTAGCCTACTGGACTCGGTAATGAGAACTATCTAGAGGTAACGTTAATGTGAGTGTGTGTGTCTGTGTGCGACATCCCTCTGGCTCTTATCTCCCCTTCCTACTCATAGACCTAAAAGAGTTCCTACTGCTGATTTATCTGTCTTGCCTGCGTGCGTGTGTGCGCGCGCACGCGTTCATGTACATTCGGTGCGTGTGTGTGTGAGGTGAGTGTGTGTGCATTCGTGCACATTCAGAGAGAGAGAGAGAGAGAGAGAGAGAGAGAGAGAATGTTTGAATTAGGCTTGAATTAGGCTACAACAATTCAGAGCTTTTTTAACTATCTCGGGGTAACGTTAATGTGACTGTATGTGTTTGTCTGTGTGTGACATCCCTCTGGTGCTTCTCTCCACTCCCTACTGTAACTTTAGGCTAACATTATCTGTCTTGTGCCTGCGTGCACGCGTGCGTGTGTGTGTGTGCGCGTGCGTTCATGCACATTCGGTGTTTGTGTGTGTGTGAGTGAGTGTGTGTGCATTCGTGCACATTCGGTGTGTGTGTGTGTGTGTGTGTGTGTGTGTGTGTGTGTGAGAGAGCGAGAGAGAGAGAGAGAGAGAGAGAGAGAGAGAGAGAGAGAGAGAGAGAGAGAGAGAGAGAGAGTGAACTATGTTTGAATTAGGCTTGAATTACACAATTTAGAGCTTTTTCTATGTTATTGCAGTATCTGAACTTGTAGGAGGAGAGATGTTTGTTTCTTGCTCAGTGGTGCTGCCAGCATTGTGTCATCTGTCCCAATAGCCTACTTATTGACAGTATTACTACAGACATGAATGGCTGTAACACTTTGCTGTGGTTTGCAATAATAATACTTAAAAAAAGATTTGCACAAAGCAAGCCTATCCACTTTACTTTGATAGGAGTATTAAAATGATAAATCAAGGCACATTTTGAACAGATAAAAATGTGTGATTAATATGCGATTAATCGCGAGTTAACTATGACATTCATGAGATTAATCACAATTATTTTTTTTAATCGATTGACAGCACTAATATTTATAAAATACGGCAGACAGGGCAGCTCTATTTTCTATTGAACTGAAGTATTTCCACTGGAATCCCGAATGGATACTCGGTGATGATGCCAAAAATTACCTTAGACCTTAGGCTTAGGGGTTTATCTCTGACAACTATGATCAACCTACTATTGTAATATTTTATTCTCGTTCGGCATGGGATATAATTGGAAAGACGTGAAAAATAGATGAATGAGCTGAATGAATGAACCGATCAGACAGCAAGTTTTGATACTTACAGATTGGTTTGCGTCAAGTCATATGAGCTTACCATGCATTGAAATACTACGCTATATAACTGTGCCGCTATATAATACTGCCCGCATGTCATGGTTGAGAATGTTACCTGTTACCTATCCACTTCGTGCCTTGTGGCACATAAGGCCTTCACAAAGCTCTTCCACTTTTCGCAGTCGGCTGCTGCAGTCCTGACATCAGACCATGATCTCCATCCTGCTTCTTTTCTTTCTTTCTCAACTGTGCGCCTCCAGGTGGTTTTTGGTCTTCCTTTTCTTCTTCCTCCTTCAGGCGCCCAGGTCATTTCTATATTACAGTCGTTGTTTTGGTCTTGTCTCCGTATATGTCCAATCATCTTCCATCTACGTAGCTTCACTTCCTCACTCTGCGTCTTCATTCCTGCCTTTTCAGGTAGCTCCTTAGTACTGACATGATCTTCCCACCGTATTCTTTGTATCCTTCGTAGGCAGTGGTTATGGAACACGTCGACTGCCTTGTTGTCGGCTTTGTTCATTTTCCAGGTTTCACATCCGTATAGCAGAACTGGCATCACCAGTGTCTTATACAGTCTCAGTTTGGTTCGTCTTGAGATGCTGTTAGTAATCCAGATGTTTTTCAGTCTGATGAAGGAACCTCGTGCCTTGGATAGCCTATTCTTCAGGTCCTTCATACCACCCCCTCCTTACAGACTGTGGCTCCTAGGTATATGAATTCTTCAGTGTCGTCTACTTTCCATCCAGCTATTTCAATTTGTTCTTGTTTGTTTTGCGTTGATTCTCATGGTATTTGTTTTTTTTTTCAGTTGATCCTAAGGCCCACTCGCTTTGCTTCTTCCTCCATTCTTGTAGTTTTTTGATGTTTTTGCTGTTTGGTGGAGGATAGTCGCACAACATCGTCTGCAAAGTCTAGGTCATCAAGTTTTGATGTTAATTTCCATCTAATCCCATTTTATCCGTGTCCAACTGTTCTTCTCATTATCCAATCCATCACAATTAAGAACAAGAAGCCTGACATGTTACATCCTTGCTTGATGGTTGGGAATAATGTTGCCTAATTGACGTTGTCATGGGTGTTGTTGCCTATGTTTTAAAATAAGTGAAGTTACTTTTTGTGTGCGCTCCTGCATGCTTGCATGGTCTGATCTACTCCTCATGCACATGCCTCTTTCACAATATTTTGCAAATGAAGCACTTACTATATGAACAGAAGAGAATGGACTAAAATCAGATAGTTCAAAGAAAAATTACATAACTATACCTAATTTAAGTTTGGGTATTATAAGTGTTGACACAACTGTGAAAGTGTATACAAGCATGCATGTGTCATTTGAAAAGCAATCTTGCTGACGTAAAATATTTTAAAATGTTTCTTTATATGAAAAAGTCTCTTGACTTAAATACATTTTGTTATTTATTAAGATTTGCCCCCCTCTGTGGATACACTTTTTCAGTTATGAGAAGTCAGTGGATGATTTAATAATTACTAATTGAAATTCAAGAGAATAAATGTCTACATGGTCTAATAACATTACACTTTGGTAGATTGTTTGGTCTCACTTTTCAAGAATGACTAACTTCCTGGTATGAACAGTGAGGTGTCTATACTTGCTGGCTGTCTTACTGAATAACAGTGAGGGTTGCGGCATGTTGTGTGTAATACTGTGTGTAAGGATGCTGGAATAAGTGAATTAAATGGTTTATTTTCTGTAGTGTGTTCATTTAGAGAATATGTGCCAAAAGAGCTTGTGGCCAAAGACTAGGACAATTGAATTTGTGTATTTTCCAAAGCTTAACAGATTTCCTGCCCTTAGTGGGTAATGTTGTAACGATGACTAGAATTGGTTTTCTTTTCAACTTATTCATCATCTTATTTAAGATGATAAATAAGCTGGTTGTCCTCACTTATGAATTACATGTTAGTGTTGTATTCCAGTCCTCTAAACAAACCTGTTGGTATGAATTTTGTAATAGCGGGTCACTGGCAGAGTTGATTTAGAGCGGAAGCAGAGCACAATATTACGGCGAAGAGGTGGAATAGAGAGAGAGGACGATGCTCTGTTGAACAGTAATAATACTGTGCAGTGAATTCATCTTCCTCAAGGATGATTCTCCCCCAACAGCTGCTAGAGTCTGCTTCAGCGCTTGTTGCCAGGTTACCCTTCATCACTGTGAGCGTTGGAGGGGGATGTTGTGGGGGTTTCAGCGCTCTACCAGCTTGGAGCAGCACCATTGATCTGCGGCACTCTTTAAATAATGAAGCAGTGATGTGTTCTGTCAGAGCAAAGAGAATGAATCGACAAACATAATTGTGTGGGGCGGACTGCTAGCCACAGATAGTAAGGCTATAGCCATACTACACCAGCACTGGAGTGCAGTTACAGCGTCAAAGGAGCCATGCAGCTTCAGTCCGCCTCCAACTGCAAGGTTTCAGGTTTCATTCTGACTGAGCGATGCACCTGGACAACTAAGATGGAAATCCACCGGTATGTATGCTGGGACTTTTCAGCTGCTGCTGCAGTGCTGGTGAGATTGTTGTGGGAAAGGGATCAATTGCTGACAGAGATGTGCCCTTATCAAAGCAACTGTTGCATGATCCATTTGATGGTTTTGTGAAACATCAAAGCTGTAGCTCTCAAGAAGATGGGAAGGGGGTATTTTATAACATGAACAACGCACACTGAAAAATATTGACAAAGGTCTTGCACATGTTAGCTAGTGAACCACTGTGGTTTGTGTAATGCAGGGTATTTTGTTGGGTTTGATAGCAAAAAGGCACAATGAAGAGGGAATAGTATTATTGTGTGCACATAATGCATTTTTACAGCATAAATGGTCCCTTACAGCAGTTGTTTTGTGTAGTAGTGCTGTTGTGGCATGAATAATGTATGGTTTGATCTGAAACGATAGGCTAACACGTGTACCTTGTGAACCCCAGGATAACTGTTTTACATGCAGTCCACTCTTTTCTAGCATGAAGATAGGGGTGTTTCTGTTCATTGTCTCGTTGTTCCACTGTTTGAATTAGGGCTTCTAGAAGGACTGTAGAGAAGAGTAAGTCTTCCCTGCTTAACCCTCCATAGTCTCTTTTTTTGACAACAGTGATGGCCATAGTTGGCCATAGTTTACAGATCACGGTTTGCTTTGTGTTGGTGTGATGAGAGTTTGTAGTTTGTGTGTGAGTATGAAATGCAAATTCATTTTCAGAGTCAGTGGAGGGGTAGTGAAGTGACCTTGCAAGAGAGACAGACCCAGTGACCTTTTATTTCACACCACCTTTCTACTTCAAATAGTAAAGCTAACAGCTGAGCAAACATCTAATAATATTTTTATTTCTTTATGAAATAAACACATGACAACACATACACAGCAAGAGAACAATGAAGAGAGTCCAGTGTAAACAGTGTTGAGGGTAACAAGTTATAAAGTTAACACATTACTGTAATTAATTGCTTTATTGGGTAATGATGCAAGGTAACATTGCACATTTCACATTTCAGTAGTTAGTTATAGCTACTGAATAACTACAATAATATTTGCATTACTCACAGTCTCTCTAATACATTTACTCATTGTTTCCATAGCAACATACACTGATTGCCTATTTGAAATATATAGATTAGCCTACATAAATTATTGCCTTATTGTAGAGATTTGCACAGGAACAACGCACAGAGACTTTGGCTTCAGCCTGCCCCTCACCGCAAAAACACTAGTAGCGTGTGCAAGAATTGGTGTTCATACAGCTGGCGTGGTGTGGCCTACACATTTTTTTTCAAGCGTGGAGATGAGATTTTGTAGTTTTTAGCAAGCATGTAAGGAGGCTGGATGCAGCTATAGGTCATGAGTCTGAGGCCCACTTTACAGTATAATACAAAAATGCTTGAAGGACATCTGGGACTCACAGCTGAAGCTTAATAGAGCATCCAATATAGATGTATTAATACACCTGATTTGCCTATACCCATTGTATTATGCATGGGCAGCAAAGTCATGCGGAGGGTGGGAAATGTCAAAACCCATGCTATTTCATATCTTGAGGGTATATAAAAGATATAAGTAATAGTAAGCTTTATTTGTGCATCTCCCTTAAGAATGCATTTCAAGTTACATTTGGAGCATTCAACACAATAATAGAGAGAACATTAAAAAAAAAGTAATAATGCAAACAAACAAACAAAGCAGTAAATAGCACAGCAGAGGGGTCATTCCATGGCAAATGTACAAATGTCCCCACTTGACCGTCACAGATTTGGCTGAAAAAAATCAAGGTTGTTCACACACTTCTCAATAGGTTTAGTCCCAAATATCAGCTCTCTACTCCCAACAGCTTTGTCACAAAACATGTTTTAGCAACTACTCCCCCCATGCATTTTTAAGCAGTGTTTTCTGAAGAGCCATTTTCAAATTGCTAATACTATAAAAGTGTTTAAGCTAGCTCATTCAAACTTCCCATGCTTAAAATACGCTACCATGACTTGAGGAATATGGATTTCCAAGGGTGTGGCTTGGGTATATCATAGTATTTGTGGTGCTTGAATTTGCTTGAAAATTGTACTCTATGCTTTGTGACAACGTCTTTGAAGGCCTGTGGAAAGTTTAATGTTTAAGCTAGAACCTTGAGATTGAATACAGACCTTTCAATGTATGCTCTGTATACTGTGTTAAATAACTGTCCTTATGTGGTGAACAGTGTGGAAGATATTGATGCTTTAAAATTGATGAAAACCCATCTTGTGGCATTTTTGACATGCTATTGCAAAAAAATGACAGCATTTACCAACATGAAACATTTTTTGGGGAAAGATTAGATGTTTCTTATTAACATATCAAAACATTGTGACGGTGTTCTGCCCCATTTTCTCAAATAATTTTTTGAAAATGTGGTATTTTTGGACACGCCAAGTATTCAATGGCCTATGGAAGCATATTCAAATGCAAACAAATCTATGACACAGAACTTGCACTGCACAAAATACTTTATTTGAACTCCTTCATAAAAGATGTAGCTGCTTTGAGGTCATTCTCCTGAAGTACATACCCTATATTGCCAAAGGTATTGGGTCACCTGCCTTGACCCCCACATGAACTTCAGTCACATCCTATTCTTAATCCATAGGGTTTAATATGACATTGGTGCACCCTTTGCAGCTCTAACAGCTTCAACTCTTCTGGGAAGGCTTTCCACAAGGTTCAGGAGTGTGTTTATGGGCATTTTTGACCATTCTTTCAGAAGCGCATTTGTGAAGTCGCACACTGATGTTGGACGAGGAGACTGGCTCTCAGTCTTCGCTTTAATTCATCCCCAAAGGTGTTCTATTGGGTTGAGGTCAGGACTCTGTGCAGGCCAGTCAAGTTCATCCACACCGAACTCTGTCATTCATGTCTGTATGGACCTTGCTTGGTGCACTGGTACACAGTCAAGTTGGATCAGAAAGTGCCCATCCCCGAACTGTTCCACAAGTTGGAATTGTCCAAAATATCTTGGTTAATGCTGAAGCATTCAGAGTTCCTTTCACTGGAACTAAGAGACCAAGCCCAGCTCGGGGATGGCCACTTTTTGTTCCAACATGACTGTGTACCAGTGCACCAAGCAAGATCCATACAGACATGGATGACAGATTTGTGTAGATGAACTTGACTGGCCTGCACAGGAGTTCAAATAAAGTATTTTGTGCAGTGTAAGCTCTGTGTCATAGGTTTTGTTTGCATTTAAATATGCTTCCATAGGCCATTGAATGCTGGGCATGTCCAAACATCTAATCTTTCCCCAAAAAATGTTTCATGTTGGTAGATGCTGTCATTTTTTTTGCAATAGCATGTCAAAAATGCCACAAAATGGGTTTTCATCAATATTCAAGCATCAATATCTTCCACACTGTTCACCACATAATGACAGTTATTTAACACAATACACTGAGCATACATGGGAAGGTCTGTATTCAATCTCAAGGTTCTAGCTTAAACATTAAACTTTCCACAGGCCTTCAAACATGCTGCCACAAAGCATAGAGTAAAATTTTCAAGCAAATTCAAGCACCACAAATACTATGATATACCCAAGCCACACCCTTGGAAATCCATATTCCTCAAGTCATGGTAGCGTTCCTCAAGCTGTTGGAAGTAGAGAGCTAATATTTGGGACTAAACCTATTAAGAAGTGTGTGAATAACCTTGATTTTTTTCAGCCAAATCTGTGACGCTCGAGTGGGGACATTTGTACGTTTGGCATGGAATGACCCAGAGATTTAGAGTTAATTAGAAATGAGATTTCACAAGAGATTGATACAACAACACATACAATACAATTCATGCAGCGAAAATAGGGAAATCCTGTAAATAGCTGCAGTAGAATTAGGACATTTAAGATATTTACAAAATGTCCCTGTTTGATGTAGGCAGGGTGTTCCATAGCTTCGGTGCATAATGGCACCGCTTTGCTTTTGGAGCATTTTGGGCAGAAAAAGCAGAAAATAGCAGGAAAGCAGTTCAGCTAACACAGGGCTGTTCCCTATCTTCTTGGTCTTTGTTGAAAGTCTAGCAGCAGAGTTCTGTATGAGTTCCAATTTCAATCTATGTTTTTTTGGGCGATCAGTAATAAGCTCATTTCAGTAGTCTACCTACAAGTGATAAGGACTTGGATCAATTTTTCTGCATCCTGTTATGTTACAAGGTTGGCAATGTTTCTCAGGTGGAAATAAGCTCTCTGTGTAACTTTGATCTAGTGCTTGGCGGTATACCGATTCACACCGAATACCTGTGTATATTTTCGTTAAGATATGAATTTTTAATATACTGCCAATCCGGTGTATTTGATCACGCAACGTTCGGAAAGCTGCACCGTGCGACACTGTTTTAAATGGGACCCTTTTCAATGTTACATTTCTAAACAGTATTGTAGACCGTACAGTACTGTACATAAGCTGTAACCTACAGCAGTGCGCTGAGGCCAGTTGGGATTAATTTAACTGTGTTGTACAGAATACCTTAATGGTTTCCTTAGTCAAAGTAGGCTATGCATTGAATGCAGTTAGCATTGGGATTGCAGTTAGCAAGGGATTTTCTGGCACGAAAATTCTACTAGGTGTTGCCGTTAGTTAACGACCCACTGAACATAGTAAAGCTTAATGATGTTATCATTCATCTTACCAGACATGAACAGAACAACACTAGATGGCTAGCATGAGATGATCCTGACTGTCATCAATGCACCAAAACAAACTTTTTTGTTAACGTTTTGCCTAGTGAACTGAACCGAAGCTCATGGTAGGCTAACAAGACATCCACATGAATTCTGTTCACATTAGCCTAACATAAGCTAACGTTATGTAAACCACACAATAACAATACGGCATGTTTCTGATAGGCCTATTTAACAGAATAATAAGCATATTAGCAAAGGTTTCATTTTCAATGGTGAAAAGTAATCAAAGCCCATATTAGTGCAAATAGTCTCTTCACTAAGTCACACTTGTTTTATATTTCCTTTTTAGATTTACTTGAAGACTGTGTAATGTACTTGGGCTTGAACTTGAAGTAAAATATAGTTATTGCAAGCTGCACTACTTTTTGTATTGGTTTTATGAAAGATACATTCTGTGTGTTTGCACAGAACTTCTGTATTTTGACTGCAAGTGTCTTTCTGTCATTCCTATTCCTCACTTCATTGGGAGTGGCTATTCTTTGTAAACAGCATCATTTTCTGGGGCCATGTAAACTTGCATTACTACTAGTGTGGAATTATTCTACAATATTCACTCATCATGACTGTAAAATAGACCCAAGTCAATCTACTACAGTAATTTCAGTCTCAACCAGTAGAAAATGCATTGAATACCTGCTTATGCATGAAAAAAAATGCCATTATATACCGTGAATCATATAACCGTAAATACTGAAAAATACTTTGATATACATTTTTGGTCATACCGCCCTGCACTACTTTTACATGAGGCTTGAAGCTTAACTCTCTTATCTAAGATGACATCTAGGCTTGTGACTTTTACTATCCACTGATTAATGGAGGCTAAGCATGCAAGAAGGGAGCAAAAGCCATCTTGATTTGTTTGCACCACGGAAATATATCTGCATATCTGTGGAAGTTTACATTAGGCTGACGTGTGATGTTTCCTAACAGAAGCAGATACCTCCAGAATTATTGGCACCCCCTGCTAAAGTTGGCTAGACCTGTAAAAAATAATCTGTTGTTGATTTCCCTTGAAGGGAAGCAAATTTATTTTGAGAAAAAGTAAAATTTCATAAATAAATAAATATTTTTTAACAAAAACACATCTAGGAATCTAGTAGTGACTGGATCAAGAGCTGGTCTGAGGTACAATTTTGCTGAGATCAGATTACGTAGTAGTGTTAAAAAAAAAATCAGAATTATGAGGGGCTGTTTTTGGGTGCACTATAAAACATTACCTGTGTTACCAATGGCCATCCTTATAGGGAACCTAAGTGACGCGCCTCTACTTCCGGGCTATTGGACCTAAATCGCGAAAAAAAATGGGAGTCAATGGAGAGATAATAATTTTTTGCTCCCGTTCGAATCGGAATGTGCATTTCACATATAATGTGTGTGAATTTAAAAGATAATTTTTCATGTAAATAAAGTACTGTTTTTCAATAGACTTTAAAAGTTATGTTCGTTTTGTGCGAATCCACCCATGTGGACTACATGTCTCGTCTCAAACGATGTACGTCACCAACATTAAACGAGCGGCTCGCTAGTTAGTAAGCTGTTATGCTAGTTAGTAAGCTGTTATAGTTGGCAGCAAGATGTAACCGCTAACTAGCATGTCACTTTACTGTAGTTTATGTACAGTCTATGGACGAATACAACTTATTTGGAGTGTTTAATGCTCTCACTCATGGTATTTTCACCGGCAAGGGGGGAAGTTCAGACTGCTGTTGCTGGTGCCGGTGGCTGTGGCTGACTGCCTGTGAAGTGGGCTAACGTCACTAACGCGACTGATGTGTTGTAGTCGTTGGAATTAAGATATTTCACAATGTTGTAATTCACTAGTTACGAAATGAACTGCAAATGTCTTTACATGAAAATTTGTCTTTAAAATTGACAAACATCATATTTGTAATTCATGGCACAAGACGATCGGGACCAGAAAATAATTTGGGGTGTTTTCACACCTGGTCCCCTTTAAAAGAACCAAACTCAGTCCTCTTTAAGTGGACCAAAAAGTCGACCAACAGAAAAATAACTCAGTTATTTTTGTGTTCACACTGTGAGTTTATGAGAAAGAGGACTGGGTTCTCTTCCTGGTCCAGTTAAGCTTTGTTGGGGCCTCAGTCCTCTTTCTGTTCACACCAGGTCCTCTAGAGCTCTCAGACCCCTACTGCACTGAATCAGAGAGGGTTAAAGCGGAGCGAGAGGCCCCAACGTTCGACCATTTCCACGTTCTATTATAAGTCTACGTAAGGTAACATTTTAAACGGAGCAGTGTAATTTCTTTGAAGTGACAACTACCTGAATAACATCAGTGACATAAGTTAAAGTGGGTCGTTTATACTCCAATGAACTTGCAACGGTATAGTTTAAGCGGAGTCTTTCAACTATAGTGACCTGGCAGCGCATAGCTGTTTTGTTATGGTTGCCATTCACTTACATAGCTTTTTAAGCTGGCGTTTGCTAGCTAGCTAGCTCAGTTCACAGACTAATTAAATTATTCAGTCCGTGTCTATGATTCATTGGAATCATGCATGATTTTAGACAGTAATACTGTGAACACAATTATGTTTATCTCTTATCATGTTAAGAGAGAGAGAGTTTATTTAGTGACTACTGTCCCGTTTTGCTCCCATAGTAACGAATTGTGTTGCAGTATCTTGATAGTAATGAAGAATCTTTGACTGAATCCTGAGTCCCGGCTGCGACGGTCACGTGACCAAGCTACGGCAAACGGAGAAGGTTAAACCACGGTGCAAAAAGGCGAATGGGAACCCGGTGCGCTTTGTGTTCACAATGCCTGGATTAGGCAAACTTTACCGCAGACTTTTTAGCGAACCGCACTCAGACCACCTCCCGAGGTAGTCTCAGTTCGGTTCGTTTTAAAGGGGTCTGGGTACGGTTGGAGTGTTCACATATGCGCAAAAAATGCTGAGTCATCGATCTGAGTTCGTTTAGATGGCTGAAAGGGACCAAGTGTGAAAACACCCTTATATTTCTCCATAGACTCTCATTCATTTTTTTCCGATCTTAGGTCCAGTGGACCGACCGGAAGGGGCGGTGACTTAGGTTCCCTATAGAAGTTACTTTGTTTTTGAAGAAGCCTGCACATTTTTGGCATCTTAGAGATGCCTGACTGAGTGTGGCTGAATCCCAAATTGAGCCCTGAGGACTAAGGACTAAAGATTTCACAGACTTAATTGATCTCAGGTGCTAAGTGCTAAGTGAATGAGTGTGTGAGGCCACATGGGCTCAGATAGGTATTTGGGATTAGGACAGCACTTCATGAGATCACATGTACCTTGTAACAAGCACAAATAACGAAGACGTTCCTGACATTTGCACCATGCACATGTGTCGCACTGTTGTTTACCATTGTAATTTCCAGATTTTCCTCTGGTCTCCGCAGTGAACGTCACAATACTTTGAACTGTGGGAAATTCCCTTAGGTGAAGTCTGCACCGATGCAGACTCACAGAAAGGGCACAGTGAGTGTGTACTCAAACCCTCACGCTCGTTGAAAGTCAACATTGGGACAGCCCTTACGAATTTTGCAAGATCACGCGAGTCTGTGAGTCCGGACTTGGGGATTGGGCCTATGTCAAAGGGTGTTTGATGTAGTGGCCTATCAATGATGGAGAATACCATCCTGAAGTTTCCATTGTTTTCAGCAATTACCTTAGAGAAGTGGATCCTTCTCTCACTCCAAAAAGGTTTATTGTAGTTTTTTTCCTTTTAGAATGGCACGGTGAAAAGTTTTTCTTTGCTACAGGGCCTTTTTTTTTGTCTTCAAATGAGTCATTGTGTCGAGCAGGGCACCTAGTTGACTATTGAAGGCCTCCACCATTTGGTCAAGAGAATATTTGAAAATATTCAAATGTATGGAGTCTGCTACAGCTATGAACTTCTGCTCTGCTCTAGTGTCCAGGGACCATGATTTAATTGCAGTTTTGGAATGAATATTTAAGGCATTTGTGTGATACTGAAAGAAGACACAATAATGATCAGACATATTCTTTATAGTCTAAAGTATTAAGGAACTTACTGACTTAAGCATCAGTCATCTTGACAGCTAGTGATGTTGAACAACATAAGTTCGGAAAACTGATTGAGTGTTGTCACAAGACGGAGGGAGCTCATCATCCATCAGAATGGTGTAGCGGTTTTCTGGTCGTAGCGGCTTGACTGTGCCCGAGTGTCGTCCTGACTGCTTGCTCGCGATGCTTGCGAGTTTTTATCCTAGAACCATGTAAGTGGCACCACGAGAAAGCTTAGATCTTCTAGTTTACAAATATATATTTAGGGTCCGAGCACCGAGGTGCGGCCGCTGAAGCAGCGGCTGCACCGTAGGTGCAAGGCCCTATTGTTTTTGCTCAGATTATTATTATTATTATTATTATTATTAGGGCCCGAGCACCGAGGTGCGGCCGCTGTAGCAGCGGCTGCACCATAGGTGCAAGGCCCTATTGTTTTTGCTCAGATTATTAGGGCCCGAGCACCAGCGGCCGCACCGTAGGTGCAAGGCCCTATTGTTTTTGCTCAGATTATTATTATTCTTTCTTCCTCTTTGCCCGTGCGGCTTTTTTCACCAATTTGGCATGCTCCAAAACTCTTGTAATTTGGCAGCTACATTTGGAATTACGGTCGCTACTCAGACAGAGCTCTGGCCTCGGGTGTGGCTCAGGGACTCTATAGCGCCACCTACCGCGCTGTCTGTTGTGGTTGACACGTGCATGCACGAAAATGAACCAAATTTGGTGGACATGTGTGTTATGATAATCTGAACAACTTTCACATTTAAACTACATAGTGAATCTTACAAGAATTTGAGTTATGATTATGATTATGATTTTTGCACATCATGTATTTTGAAACACTTCGAAATCATGTATTTTGAAACACATCGAAATCATGTCATATAAGTACTAAAATGATCTTGAGGGGTTGCCCGAGAGGAATTGCGACCAGATTTTTGAATTTTTGAAGTATATTGAAATGGCGAAGGTTTGAATTATGGCGTTTTATTAAGAAACAGGAAGTTGGTGCTATAGGCAGAAAAAAGGTTATGAATTGGATGTAATTTGGCAGCTACATGTGGAATTGCTTCTGCTAGTCAGAGACAGAGCTCTGGCCTAAGGTGTGGCTTCGGGACTCTATAGCGCCACCTAGCAGCATGTTATCTGTTGTGGTTGACACAAACATTCACGAAAATGAACCAAATTTGGTGGACTTGTGTGTTATTGCTATGGCTAGTCAGAGACAGAGCTTTGGCCTAGGGTGTGGCGTAGGGACTCTATAGCGCCACCTAGCGCATTGTCTGTTGTGGTTGACACGTACATTCACGAAAATGAACCAAATTTGGTGGGCATGTGTTATTGCTATAGCTATTCAGAGACAGCGCTCTGGCCAAGGGTGTCTTAGGGACTGTATAGCGCCACCTAGCGCATTGTCTGTTGTGGTTGACACACACATTCACGAAAATGAACCACATTTGGTTGGCTTGTGCGTTATTGCTATCGATAGTCAGATTTAGAGCTCTGGCCTAGGGTGTGGCTTAGAGACTCTATAGCGCCACCTAGCGTGTTGTCTTTTGTGGTTGACACGTACATTCAGGAAAATTGACCAAATTTGGTGGGCATGTGTGTTGCTCAAGCACATGCCCACCAACACGCACATGTTGCTTTGTTAGATTCCGAAATGTCACAGGTCTCCGCACCGCAGGTGCTCGGGCCCGCCATCGCCGCTTGCGGCTATATTTGTTATTATTATTACTATTGATGGCGATTTGTAAGGAGAATAAAAAGAAATCCAAGCATTTTCTGTAGTTCAGGCAGGATTTCTTTGGACAGAGACACGCCTATCACCATTTAGATCAGTGGTCGGCAATAGGCGGCCCGCGGGCCAGATGCGGCCCGCAAGCAAAAAACATCTGGCCCGTGAGATCTTTTGAACCAGAGAATAATAATTAAAAAAAAAAACTTTTTAAAAATCGGACTGCCAATCTCAAACATGCTCTTTATTTTGAAACGTAACTTTCCAGAACAGAAGATTTTCAATCAATCTAAATGCTTAGATATTTGTTTCATCTGAATACGAGTGAAGCACGCAGCGAGGTGCAGCGTGAACGCACAACATGCAAAATCAAATGAAGTCAGTGGACAGCGCTGGTTCTCAAATTCCAAGCTAGTCCCTAAAACACATGTTGTCATTCAAACAACGGACATAGGCTTATGGTGATAATTAAAACACGACTTCTTTTAAACAGGCCTGACATCAAACAGGCAATTTACGCACATAGAACTGTGAAAAGTAGGCCTAAAACACGAGTTTCAAACATTAATAGCGTGCGTGTTATTTAGGAACGCAACCTTTAAATTAGCATGCTTACTTTCGTGGTGCCGTCTTGTACTCTTTGCATGCAGAGAAACCCTCATTAGTTGTTACAGATCAGGCATGTGGGCTTTGCATTAATACAATTAGGGAGGATGAAGGCATAGTTCTCTGTCCATTCATCATTAAAGATCCTGTTTTCGCTGTTAACTTTTCTCTTCAGATTTTTTCATAGTGCCATTTTTTGACAGCTAACAGCAACGCGTGGAAATGTTTTTCTGGTGTTTTTTATTATTATTTTTTAAAGACACAGGCATATAATAGCGCCCCCAATGACCAGTCGACAAATTTAACCTACATCAGCCTGCTTGAATGTCTCTGCTCTGTCATTTCAAGAGCACCTATCATTTTTACCTCCTCCGATATTAATTAATTAAATTAGCCATTGTTTTGGTTGTGAACTTGTGGCCCGCTATGTAATGGCTCGGAAAATATCTGGCCCGAGGCCAAACTTAATTGCCGACCCCTGATTTAGATGCTAAGATCACGGGCAATTGAAGGTGTCATTGGCTTTTGAATGGTAAGAACACGCCCGATTTCACTGGCCACATGGCTAATTGTTTACTCACTGAGAAAGCCTAAGGAGACTAGCTTTATATTATAGCGTCTGCTAAATAACTGTAACCATAACTATTGATCAGCTACCAACCATAAGTAAACATACAGTGCCCTCCATAAATATTTGCACCCCTGGTTAAGATGTCTTCTTTAGCTTCTAGTAATTTTTTTTTTTTTTCCAAATAATATAGGACCACAATGGAAAAAAAGCGTAAAATCCAACCTTTAATACAGGTGCATTTATTTAGAAGGAAAAAAATCCCACATTAAGAAATATTTTTTTTACATCAAATCATGTGTGCCACAATTATTGGCACCCCTGATGTTAATGTTTTGTACAACCCCCTTTTGCTAATAAAACAACACCTAATCTTGTCTTATAATGTTTCACAAGATTAGAGAAAACAGAAAGAGGGATCTTCGACCATTCCTCTTCGCGCAAAATCTCCAAATCATCCAACGACCTGGGTTCTCTCCTCTGCACTCTCCTCTTCAGCTCACCCCACAGGTTTCCAATGGGGTTGAGGTCTGGGAACTGAGATGGCCATGGTAGGAGCTTGATACGGTGTCTGGTGAACCATATCTGTGTAGACATGGCCAATTGTTTAGGGTCATTATCTTGCTGAAAAACCCAGTGACGACCCATCTTCAGCTTTCGGGCAGAGGCCACTAGATTTTGATTTAAAATGTCCTGGTATTTCAAAGCATTCATGATGCCATGCACCCTAACAAGGTTCCCAGGCCCTTTGGAAGAGAAACAGGCCCACAGCATCACCGATCCTCCCCATACTTCACAGTGGGCATGAGGTGCTGTTCTGCATACTCATCTTTTTGTTTCGCCAGACTTAGAGTGTTTGTTGCCAAAAAGCTCTAACTTTGTCTCATCTGACCAAAGCACACAGTCCCAGTTAAAGGCCCAGTACCGCTTTAGACGCTTGTGCTTATGATTTTGAGTGAGAAAGGTTTTTTTCCGTGCATGCCTCCCAAACAACTTGTTGGCATGTAGATAGCGCCTGATGGTTGTTTTGGAGACTTTGTGACCCCAAGATGCAACCATTTGATGCAATTCTGTAACAGTGAGTTTTGGAGATTTTCTCTTACCATCCTCCTCACTGTGCGTGGTGGCAAAATAAACTTGCGTCCTCTTCCAGGCTTGTTTACCACTGTTCCAGTTGTTTTAAACTTCTTAACGATTCCTCTGACCATAGATATGGGCAGGTGTGCGAGTGGCTATTTTCTTGTAGCCATTGCCTTACTTGTGAAGGTCGACACACATCTGCCTTACTTGAACAGTGTGTTCCTTTGTCTTTCCCATGTTGAAGAGAAATGGCCTCTGTGTCACGTCATATTTATAGCCCAGGGAAACAGGATGTTAAGAATTACCAATTAAATGTTCCTACATACTCCTTAATTACATTTATTTCCTAGGAATTGTTAGGGGTGCCAATAATTGTGGAACAGGTGATTTTATGAAGAATAATCATTTCTCAGTCAGGGATTTTTTTTCCCACCTTAAAATTCACTTGAGTTAAAGGTTAAATTGTTCTACAATTTTCAGTGTGAGAGTATGCTTCTACAATAAAACATTTATTTATTTTAAGGCTTTTAACACATCTTAACTCATTGGCTGCCAGCGATTTTCAGTGCAGAGCGCTCCATACTGCCAGACGTTTTACAGCATTTTGACTGTTTTTCCAAGATCCACCGAACGGTGAGCTTTATGACTATGTAAACACCGAAGGTACCAAATGAAAGAGTAGACTCTCTTCTTTCACCAGGAAAAAACGGTTTGTTTCTATCGTTTTCCGTTCGTTAGTAATCGTCAGTAGAACATGGGTTAGTTTTGCTAAAAACACCTGTTTTTGACCAAAACATGGAGAAAACAATCTTTTTGTGAAAATCAACTTTTTAACGTTAGCGATTCAGGAGTATGTCTACCACGATTGCACTGTTATCTCGTCAGTCTCGTCAAGGTTGCTAGGGACTCTGATGGTCGCTAAAGACTCTGAACAGGACGGTAGACTTAGCAAGCTAGCACTAGCAAAGTTGTTGTTAGTCTATATAGCAATATCCAATGTAAATGGATCATACTGTTCACGTGTTTTCCATCCTTGATGTAAGAAGTAAGCATATTTATTCCCTGCATCGCGTGCAAACTAGATCCACTGTGGTCGATCTTCAGTGTCTTTGCTTGTTGCATGCTGTCTGCATGTGCACTATAGGCAGATACTAATCATCCAAATGGCACTGCTGCCATCTAGCGGTTGGGATTGCTAGTACAGTCTGTTTACAAGCCTGAAACTCTGCCAGATCGTTCCCAAGCCCACCCAGGAGCCCTCCCCATTGAAAAAGGCAATTGACGTCTAAAGACGTCAATGGCAGTCAACGTATGTGTCTAAATTGACGTTTAAAGACGTCAAAGGCAGTGAATGAGTTAACCAGGGGTGGCAATAATTGTGGAGGGCGCTGTAGGCTACTGCATTGCCATAGTCTCCTCTGTTACATTCCGTTTTGAGTTTATGAGATAAAAAAGGTAATGTTTTTACCTCAGCTTTTATGGCGAGACGTAACTCATTCAATCCAAATAGGGTAATCACGGAGATCAATGGTATTTGTTCAATCAGTGCAGCAAAAACACAAACATAATATTTTGGACTGTTTGACATTAGCTAAACATGGTGACTTTGTTCGCTAGCTTACACGCCAGCAGTCTGCTACTGCTAGTTGATCTGGCGGTTGTTATGGAAACCATCGTCTTTTAGAAAGAATGTTGCAACGAATTGACGGGGTTTCTATATGTTTCAGAAGGTTGTAGCTATAGACCGTAAAGGAAAGGTTGTAGCTCGTCTCATCGTGAATCTTGGGTTTGAATTGGCCTTATATTAGCAAACATGCAATAGTTTAGCATTGGTAACTGCATCTGAATAATGTGGATAATACATAGCCCATGCATAGGCTACCTTTTGTGGTAACACTTTACATTACAGAATCGGTAATAAGTGGGTAATGTTATGGTAATATGTATGCAATTTAATGGTAATAATATTTTTAAACCACATATTACAAATAATTAATGTGTAATTTCTAGACAATTACTGTGCAATTACCATACAACAACAATGCAAATAACTTGGGTTTAAGGGTAAAATAAAATGGTAATAACTGCTGTAAATATGTACTTACTGAAGCAATAGATATTTAGGATTTTATGGTATCAGGGGCCGTATTACAGAAAAATATCCTAAGTGCTTGTCCTAACTTAAGTTAAGTTTCAAAGATAGGAGAAATCCTATCTTCCTATTACAGAAGCAGTTCCTAAACTCATGGCTGTGTCCTATCTCATCTCAGACCTCCTATCTTATCTTAACTTAAGAATTCCTAACTGTAACTGTCAATCAGATTTTTAAATCGGCAATCGTCCTGTCATGCCTGTTTCTATGCTTAGAACGTAAACAAGAATGCCTGTATTTATGATTAGAATGTCAGGTCATGTAATGGCCTGTGCAGACTACACGATTTCAGCCCGATTTTGCCACGATTGTGTCGTGGCCGACAAATTTCCATTGTCGGGTCCGACGGGAAGTCGGGAACGACGTTCGAAGGAGGAAGCGTCTTGTAATCTGACATGTTCAACGACCCGCGATTTATTGTCTGCGACATTCTAAGACGTTACGACCAAAAGTCTAGCATGTTTGATTTTTTGGGGAATCTCCTACGACTCCCGTGTTGACACTGATACTGTGACGACACACGACGAGAAGGCTACGATAAATGATCTTGTAATGTGGCCACTCTTGCGGCCACGACACTGCATGATTTTGATCGCCTAGTCTGACATGGTCAATCGTAAAAGATAATCGTGAAAGACAAAAAAGTTGTGTAGTCCGTACAGGCCATAATAGGATGTACTTATTGTGACATAATATGTGACCTGTTATCTGTTGTTATGATGAAAATAAATGAGGTAATTTCACAGGGCTGTAAAATACTGTTTTGTCTTTCCGAAAGGTTTTCTGTACGGTGGGGAGTTGTTAAAATCCTTTCGAAAAGACAAAGCAGTATTTTACAGCCCTGATACCATATAGTTATTGTGAAATTACCTTATTTATTTCATCATAATAACAGATAACAGGTCACACTTTACCATCAAACTAACTACCACAAAAACGTTGACCACTGTGTAATTGTGCCATACTGTAACACGTAGAAGTTACTATGTAATTTAGTCCTTCATGGCACCATAATGTTGGTATAATTGCAGAAATATTATGTCACAATAAGTAAATCCTAAATATGTATTGCTTTGGTAAGTACATATTTACAGCCGTTATTACCATTTTATTTTACCCAAGTTATTTGCATTGTTGTTGTATGGCAATTACACAGTAATTGTCTAGAAATTACACATTAATTATTTGTAATATGTGGTTTAAAAATATTATTACCATGAAATTGCATATTACCATAACATTACCCACTTATTACTGATCTGTAATGTAAAGTGTTACCCCTTTGGTTTAGTGACGGACATGTCGGACACATTCCTTTTAGAAGATTTATCCAAAGAAAAGTGTTTTTATCTGATCTGGATTTCCTGTGTTTTGGCCTCTTTTCAAGACAGATGGCCCATTGACAGTTACCAGTGACAGTGGGGAGGGGACAGTTATAGGTGTGACCCACCCATCTAAATTGTATTCACCTGAAAGATCTTGGTTGTGAAGAAATCAAACTTAATTGGACGTTTTTCCAATTAGTAGTGAAACCACCAAATATTTCTGAAAAATATTTTTTTCACTTTTATGTAACCAGTACTTATGTTTACAAGATGCAGACTTCTAAAGTTTTCGATATATTCATAGTGTGTTTTTTTATACAGTTTGAAGACCTTTGAAAATAGGATTTTGTAAGGTTGTGTTTACACTTTACAGCGGTAACGACATGAAGGGAGACCACACAGATTACTATATTTAACAATGAATGTTTATTACATAAATAAAGGAGAATCAGTAAGTGTAATGGTTAACCAAATGTGTAGTGTTCATCAGTAGAATGGAGTGTAGCGTAAGCAAAAGTGTATGTGCGGAGCGATGCTAGCCAGCCGCGCAAACGGACGGCCGGGACAAGAGAGAGAACACGCAAGCAGACAGGAAGGCCTCTTTTAACAGGCCTGGTAGCCATCAATCAAGCTGCACCGCCAGGTAACAGCTCCACCTGTGGGTCTGGGACAGACAGACAGCAGCCATAAGACACACAGACAAAGGGCCGCACCACAGCACGGCAAAGCCGGGCATGACAGTTTACATTCACTTCACTCTGATTTTCTTATTGCTGAGGACTCCTAGATTATAACCATATGTGTCACTTTTGCATGGATGTTTTCAGTTAGACAAAAAACGAAAAAATCTTAAGTTGTAGCAAACTGCCTCAGAGTGTCTGAAAGGCCTCAGACCTGGAAGTGTTACATTTTAGGAGTGATCCGGATCACCGCCTGGATCCAGGAGGCGGTTATATTTTTGCTTGGCGGAGGTCTGTGCTCTCAGAGTTCTAGTTCCTTTTTTTTTACTCCAACGCTGCTCTTTGCTTTCAGACAATATACGGTTTGGGTGGTATAACTAGTTTTCCCTTCATGGTACAGCCCAAAATGAATTGGCCATACACTTTTTTTACTAATACCTAATGTGTTCTGCATGGAATTGAACAAAAATATGTTACAGGTTTTAGTTATGGAACCTAAACATTGTGTAGACAAACTTTGAAGAAGATGGTTGCTGCTGCAAGCATTTTCCTGGATTTTGTCAGATTTCATACGGAATGACTCAAGTGTGATGTGATTGATGGATCGGATCCTGGTGATGATGCGGGCGGCGTAGTTCTGAACCAGTTGGAGTTTCTGGATGCACTTGTGGGGAAGACCAAAGAGAAGGGAGTTGCAATAGTCCAGATGGGATGTGACCAGGGTGTGGACTAGCGGAGTGGAGTGACGTTTGGAGTAAGGGATGGGTGGAGACGGTTGATGTTGCGTTGATGGTAATAGGCTGACTGAGTAATGTTATTGATGTGGGTTTGGAATGAGAGAGTATTGTCAAGGACGACACCCAGACTCTTAACCTGTGGGGAGAGGCAAACAGGAGTTATCAATGGGGATGGTGAAACTTTGTGAGTGTTCGTGAATGGATTAGGAACCAAAGAGGAGAACCTTGGTTTTATCACTGTTGAGTTTACAAGACATCAAAACCTGGTTCTCTTCCAATGTCCTGAAACAGTCAAGAAGAGGAGGTGGGTTTGTAATAAAGGTAGTGCTGGGTATCATCTGCATAACAGTGGAAGTGGATGTTCAATCTATGGAAGATATGACCAAGGGGGAGGAGATGGATGATAAACCGGATTGGGCCAAGTACCGGGCCTTGGGGGACACCAGAGGAGAGGGGAGATGGTTGGGATGTGCAAAACCAGCATTTGCGTGAGTGCTTGCCGGTGAGGTGTAGCCTACAAAAATGAGCATAACATCTGATTATTAAAGTATGGCTATAAGATATAGGCTACTTGTAAGAGAAGAGCTGGTTTAAAATTCAAGTAACGTGCGCTATTTAACCCCTCGAGACCGTTTGTATTGCAGTCTGCCGACACAGCCAGGCGACGCTCCCAACCCATTCATTCGTTTTGGGCACAAATTAATGGGTATGCCCTTAGTTTAGATGGAGGTGCGGGGAGAGCGCGCGGCAGCTATTGTTATGTATGGAGCCGGCTTAACAAAGTTTAGTGCGTTATAGATTCCTGCAGGCTACATTACCTTGACCCTTACCTTGTGGATGATTTTTTCTCATTGGAATACAGCAGGACAGGATGCCTTTTATCTACAAACGCAAAAGCTGAGATTATTGGAAGGACTAGGCTACTCAACAAACTTGTTTTTCGTTTCTGTGAGATCTCGTTATCGTTTTGGACTGTCGGACTTATGGACAATGAACTTTGAGGGGTGGTTGTTACAAAGCTTTGTGCTAACAAGGAAGTGTCGGTCCTTCAGCTCACTGCGTGATGCAGTTGCGCGCTAGGTGGCCATAGGTGGCCACGGCGGAGGTAACTCCGTCTCCGTGCTTCGCACGTCGCCGGAGTTCTAGACCTCCACCTAGCCATTATTTCCATCGAACCGGTCGACCTCAAAGGCCGTTATCCCGCTTATCTCCCGTTTGTATTCATAACCTGTATATTTAGAACATAGTTTTATTCCACTGTTGCGTCCATTAACATCGCTAAAACTGTCTTGACTGTGGGACTACTTTCCGCCACATATCAACTTTCTACTTGCAGGACAAAACTGCCGTTACTAGTTCTAAATGGATGGTTGCTATGGCCAAAAGCCAGTCGTTAGATCTAAATGGCTGGTTGCTACGGCCAAAAGCCAGTCGTTAGTTCTATCTCTCCTGTTGTCAAGCGGGCATATCCCAGGATTCTGATTAACTTTAACTTTGAAAGATCGCTACTTTTATAGCCTACATGGCATCCAACTAGCTACAATCCACCTCCGTCATATGCTACAATGTTACTACGGTTCTGCACGTCTGTATTTCAGCTTGGATGCAACGTGACAGTTCATTTAAACTTCGCAACGAGTTTGGCGAATTAATATTCAAGTGTGATACGGGAACTACTTCAAAGGTAGCAGGTTATACGAAGTTAATGGCCACCCCATCAGCCAATCAGAGAAGAGAATTCCATTGTTGAGGGAGATGATACCAAATGGCGAACCTCCAAAATTATTTAGGATAGAGCCGTGTCCATTACGCACTACAGTTATTTAGGCTATTGTTTTATTTTAGTGTTTTTGTCTACCATGGCATACCGATATTTAGCAAACACATGTATTTCCAGCTCTCAAAACCGATGCGGTCCAGATCTCAGTGGCCTCATAGCTGCCTACAGCCATGCATAGTAAGCCTAATGATAGCCTTGCCAAATAAGTCATCAGTCACACACCCCTAGTCGCGGGGTTGACCTGTTCCTTTCACACTGAGCCCCGATGAAAACAACCTCCTTGGCGGAGATAATAATTAGGCCTATCAAATTAAAAGCACACTACGACAGGTATACTTGTGTGATCACGCAACACAAGAGAGCATTTAGCGATGGGACAGTTGTGAATGAGTGCTTAACACCCTGGAGTCTAAATACCCCCCGGGGGATTTGAAAAACTGTTCCAAACACACATCTCAATATCTGCTTTTATCATATTATAGAAACACCATTAGAAACCTTTAATCAACTCGTTTTCAAATATATAGCCTAGGCTATGTTTTAAGAGAATATGGTTATGATAATGGCACTTTGTAAAAACAATAAATTCTCATAATAACAGACACACCTAATTGTATGGCTCTATGTTCAAACACATCAAATTAGCAAGCATTTCCTCCAACGTTTCAAGCAACGTTTGCTTTCTTTTTCGGTCGGTCCGCGGTTGCTTGGTCAATTGCGCAGCAAATTATCAGATGAAGCACCGGACCTAATTTCACTCCATGTCTCGCGGACCAGCAGCAGTCTCCACGTTTCGTGGCCCATAGTTTGAGAAACGCTGCATTAAAGTGTCATTAGGTTGTAGGCTATATGTTTAGTGTTTTCTTAGTGTGTTCATTGTAGTGTGTGTGCATTGAGTAGTTCCTTAAAAAACGGAACAAAGAGCGTCCCGTATCTGTTCAATACGGAAGAAGACTATTACCTACTTTTATATTTCTTATAACGAAACGTGAAGCAAAAATACGAGGACTGACCATCTCGTTTCCCCCAATACCATGGCGACAAAGAGAAATAAATATGATTTGACATTTAAGCTGATTGTTGACAAATTTGCCAAACACAATTCGGCAGAAGCAGCGGACAGGAGCGCCACCACAAGCAAGCACTTCTAGCCCAAATTAACATGGCAACGTTGCCTATGACTAAAGTGTCTAAGTAGGCTAATACTACTAATATTACATTTGATTGGTAGCATGTTTGTAGCGCGCCAGTTTACCCATCCCCTACATCAAAACAGCTTAGAATCAATCAAAGAATCAGCTGTGTCGGCGTTAGGCTGTAGGAGATTTTCTATAACCATTTTCATTAATTTCAACAATGGTTTATTGAAACGTCGTTTGATTCATTTCGCCAGTCATCACCTTCATTTTAATGATTAAATGAGATTAAGGAGTCGACTATTGACGGATATGCGGTCTTCATCATTAAATGCATGTGGGTTGAAACTTTCTGCCACCTGGTGGTTGTTTGGGTACATTGCCTTAGCCTCGAAAAAAATCGGCTTGACAGCCTGCGGGATCTCTTCGGGAGTCCCGCGGGAGAAGGTGCATTCTCAACCCGTACCATCTGTATGTCTCTATTATAGCTTTGCACACCTAGATTGGGGAATATTTGCCCAATCTTCCATGCAAAATTGCTCAAATTCAGTCAAATTCTGTAGGGAATGGCGATGGGCTGCTCTCTTCAAGTCAATCCACAGATTTTCTATAGGATTCAAGTCAGGGCTCTCAGGAAGCTCTACAAAGTATTAAGTCAGGGAATGATGACTTTTCCAACCCTGTTACTCTAGTTTTATTTTTTTTTATTAATTTTCAGAATTGTTGACTTTTTTTTCATTATTTTGATGTTGTACAGCTAAATTTGTAAATAAAGCTGGAAAATACTTTTTTAAAAATGGGTTTTGATTTCAGGCTGTGAGACAAAAAAAGGAACTATTTCAAAAAGGTATGATGACTATAGGCACTGTAGGTCAAACCAACATGGCGCTTCAAGTACAGTTCTGTTTGCTGAGACTGTTTATCTCCTGTTGACTCATTCGCCAATACTGTCACTTCACTCACACTGTCCTTGGTGGCCAAAAAAAGTCACTGTCTTGTGCTTTGTAAATGGTTACATCAATTACCTTCTGGCTCCCCTGGCACCGATCTATTTACAGTACCCCCCCCCACCTCCCAATCACACTGTACTTCAAACGTTGTCATGGGAGAGCATTTTTACATTTTGTTGTTGGTTATAAATGACCATTGTCCGATACAATACTGAAATATCGATATCGACTTTCAAAATCCCATATCAGTCGGGCTCTAATTCACATTAGCCTTTGCTATACTGATGAAGTTTGCCTATTTGCTTCACCTTTTGCTGATCGAAAGGATGGTTTTAGAATGCAGACACATGACAAGCATTCAGAGATTACCAATTCAGTGACAGACACAGTTGCAGAGTGTAACATCAGTCAGAGACTATTTTTGGAAAGTCACACTAATGCAAAATGTATGTGACAATGAATCATTCCACAAAATGGTGTTTATCTTCTCTATCATTAAGTTCTTAACTTAGGCTAAGCATAGCTTGAACTCAAAACATCTGCTACCATTAGGCCTATGTCATTTTGATCTGTAAATTATGCCAAATGCAGTAATGCTTAAATTATGCTTATTGCATGTTGATTATATGCTGGAATGACATTCTACTAGCATTCTTTAATGCAGGCATGTCATTTGGCTACACATTTTCTACAGGGATAGGCATGTTTTGAACTGACAATAGTAAAAGCAGAAGTAACAGTAGCAGCTGCAAACCCTTGGATTCAATCTATCTGGCCTTCTCTAAATGCCGCATTTTACAAGGAAGCATTGTTGTATGTTAAATGCTAATGGATTCTGACTGCCTAATCAGAGTGAATAATCCAAGATTTTGTTTTATTCTGCAGAGATTAGCCCTAAACTAAATTTGAATCCAATCAAGTGTAAACAATGAATGACACATAAGGCCATTTCTTTGGTTCCATGTGCAGTATATTTATAATGTACTGCCACTCATAAATTCTTTCCCGTTTTCCAGCTGAAACAACAGAGGTATTCCCAAATACTCTGGATGAAAAAAATAAAATAAATTCACAGTGTTCTACCCGCTCATGTTGGTTCTTCCAATGTTCCTTCACAGCGAGCAAAGTATCTGTCAGGCAAGAGCCGCTGTCATGGTGTATGACGATGCCAATAAGAAGTGGGTTCCTGCTGGTGGTTCCACAGGCTTCAGCAGAGTTCACATCTACCACCACACGGGAAACAATGCCTTCCGTGTGGTAGGCCGCAAAATACAGGACCATCAGGTGAGTAGGAGATGAATTGGGACAGGACTGATTATCAGCCAACTATCTCTACACCCAGATATGTTTCTTGAAAAGCATCCATGTTACATATTCCATATTAGTACATAGTGTTATTTTTTATTAGTACATTGTGTTATCAGTTACTTAAACCTGATAATATGACAGTACATGTTTTTTTTTATGTTGAAATCCCTCTTTCATTAATTCTGTTATGGTCCGTCCCTCCATTATAAATTTATACCCCCATTAGATTAGATTCAACTTTATTGTCATTGTACAAGAGTATTAATACTCTCTACAATAAATGTTTACTCCATTTGAGAGCCCAAATGTGGATTTAAGATTTTGATTTCATCCAGTTGATTAGCATAAATGAAATGCCATTCTATAACTGAACCAAAGAATCTTGAACACAAACCAAGATAAAGTAATTAATGTCTGTGGTAGCCAGAATGGTACTTAAGGATTAAGTCATAAGTATCTCCATTTTATGCAATGTTACACATTTACTCCTCTCAGAGGCATGTATTTGTCATCATTTTGAAGATTACAATGGATCAGACTCTTCCTTTCATGTGACATAACTGTCTTCAAATATTTTGCTTTTGAATTTGAATGTTTTTGATGGACTAAAGGATTAAGTGCTCCCATATGTCTTAATCTAAAGAACCATTTTAAAGACCTTGTTGGATCAGATGGAAACTGCTGTATTTCTGTAGATTTACAGGGGGGGCTACACCGGGCGCATAACTGAAGTGTTCCATTTGCGACATGAATGCTGCAGCATTTTGCTTCAACTATAAATAATGAAAGTATCTATACCAGACCTGATAGCGGTATGAGCATAAAAGAAATAGACCAGTCTTCGCAGAACAGAACACGTCAATTACGTGCCCGGTGTACATTATTGCTAATACTTAAAGGTGACCTAGAATGGAAATAATTTTTTTCTTGGTTTTCATGAATTATGAGAGGTTGTGCATAAACAAAGAGCTATCATGAACATGAGACATGGTTGTGCCCTCCTTCATATGGAAATCTTGAACTTAGAAATAGACACAAAAAAAAACTGCTTGCTTGTGATGTCAGACCTCGCAAAGCCATTGAAGTTCAATTGGGGTTGCCAAAGAGGGCGCCATTTAGTCAAACATACCATTTCAATACCCAGCCTAAATATATGGTTTTAATTAGTCTTGTAAACTTGCAATTGAGCTTATTTTTTTAAATCAAAGTTGAATATATACTATTTTAACATCAGAGAACACAGTGCAATACTCAATTCATCCATTCTATAGGACCTTTAATACATCATGTTAATAGTGTATTGATGATGTAATACGCCAGCAAATAACATAAAAAACAATAGTGCACAAATGTTTTTCATCTGCACAATCGTGCACAAAAGAAATACAAATGATTCCAACTATTTTGGAGTCATTTGGATGTTGATGGGGTGCTGGGTGACCCCAGGTCACGAAACAAGTTGAAGTTTAAAGGTAAACTATGCAGGATTGGCGATTGCAACGCCGGTTTCGCTTTCGCTTTTCGTTTTCTCTCGTTTTATGCTTGCATATTTCTCTGCAGAGCTTCCCCAGAGCTTCCCCCGAGCTTTAGCGTGGGGCCGAAAAAAAGGGCGGCGGCCGAAAAAAACATTGTTTGACCGGTATTGACTCATTTAATCATATATAACAGTATGAAATGAATTGATTAACTGAAAAACGTTGCATAGTATACCTTTAATATCAATCGTTTTGTGCACAAACGTTTATTTTGCCTACACAATCGTGCACAAACAATGCACAAACTAATCAAAACACTTTCATTCATATTTTCAACATATTTTCAAAATTGAGGTTGAATATTTCCTCATTGTTTCATTTAAAGCATTAAGATCAATTTCCAAAAGATAATTTTATATTTGACTTTAAGCATGTGTTCCAATACTTTTGGAGGGCACTGTATGGGGTGCCAACTTCACACAGGTGTAGCACTGTCGTCATTAGTTCAGCTCGCCTTTGTCCCGCCTACGCTGATTTGATTGGTTGCTCCGATATTGGTGCAAAACGTAATGTGTATCATTGCTCATTGCTAAAGTATCTTGCAGACACAACTCAAATTGTGCTTTCCCGAGAACTCTGGATTTCCAGGATAGTACTTGAACTGTTCCCAGGACTATTCATGTTTTTCTTTTGTGTTAATGGTCACCTTTTACTCATCATTAACATTATTAATTAATACTTAATTATTATTAGACATTGAAATGAAACAACAGAAAATTATTATTTACAATTATACCACTGCTTGGTCAAATTTCCTATTGTGATGCACTATTTGGAACGTGCATTATTTTTCTATATACCGCACGGCTATGAAGTAGTTCCCTTCTTTTGGGCTTATTACACTTGAATATTAATTCGCCAATGTGAATGTAACGGTAAAAACAGCAATGTTGTATCTAAGACAGCGGCAATATAAACGAAAATGATAGTAGCAGTGGTATAAGCGGGATAATCAACTCCGCGCCCTGTGCGTTTATAGGAAAATAATGCACTTATCGAAGTGTAAAGTCCCCTCCGCCTGCGGCGTCGGGTCCTTATTACCACTTCGAACGTGCATTATTTTCCTATAAACGCACGGCGCGTCGTTGATTATCCCTTACTTAATTGACATCTCACATCTCACCTGTGAGCTATATAAAAACTAGACTTACCTTTCATGTCATTAAACTACATTGGTGTGCAAGTCTAATTGAGTGCCTCCCTCCTGTGCAAACAGTTTATGTTTTTATGGTCCAGGCTGGACCCGGTTGTTTTTGGAGCCTTGGCTGTCCACAGTGACTGCGTTTTATACAGTACATTGTATTCAGGGCACAGGCAGCTAGCGGATGGTTGCTGTATATGTGACAAAAAAATGTTTCATCTTAGAAACCCTGTAACACCGCTTAGACTTGAGCACCTTTAAGGCAGTGAGACTTGCTTGAGTCTCACCGTTTTAAGCTAACTTGGTAGCATTGTTGTGTATAAGGATATGTGTATAAAATTCTTTATATTTTCTATGTCATTTGTTGAAATTAATGCTTAAAAGCCTACAAACTCGATCTTGGATTATTGGAGATAAGTGTCTTATAATGATAATTTGACTTGCAGTAAGTTATAATGAAAAAGCTTTGTATGTCCTTTCTCCTCTTAGGTGGCAAAGCTGATCTACAAAGCACAAAAAGAGACAAAAATGTTCATACTGAAGGGCAAAGGGAATATTAAAATGTTTTAATCCGTTTTTTATAGGCAGAAAGCCCTGCTAATTTACAGTTGTCGTCGACACACACACTCGCTTGTCTATCAGTGCCTTCACAGAGCGAAGTAGCCTATATGCTCTCTTTTGTGTGTCAGTTACCCCCTTCGGTTTTAGCCAATCAAATGACGGTGTTTCTTTTGCTGTCCAAAGGAGGCTGCTAAAATATTGATGGGGACAATTTTTTGTCAAGTCAAAATATTGATTCCCCAATCCCCATCAATATTTTGACTTGACAAAAAATTGTCCCCATCAATATGTTAGCGAACTTCTTTGTTCTATCCCATCCCTAGTATCCCATGGCTACGCTAGACATGAAATGAACATTGCGATCATAGGAAGTTAGAGATTAGGCTGGCTATCACCAGTGCATCAAAACAAACTTTTTAATGTTAACTTTTTCTTTTTTCTTATAGTGAAATGAACTAAAACTCATGTTAGCCTACAATTTATCAATGGGGTGTGTGGAGGAGTAGGGTGTACTTGTGTATGTGGGGGGTATGTTGTGTGTTGGTTGGGTGGGATGATGATAATGTGATGGTGAGGAGTAATGTGATGTGTGGATGTGATGTATGGAGAGAGAGAAAAATACATCAATAAATAAGAAAAGATGAATTCATTGAAAAACCCTCAGGCGGTATGCGGTTGATTTCGATATGAGGAAGAGTATGAGGGCAGGAGGGTGAAAAGGCTGTGGCTGGGATGACTGGGGTCAACGAGGATCTGCTTGGTCTTTATCCTACATTGTCTGTTTAAATGTTGTAGATTTTACATAATATATATTGCATTTTCATACACTAGTTATTCCTCAGAATTTCATTTCTTTACCTATTTTTACCTTTTTGTGCATTTAACCCTCTAACCGCCCAGGTTTTTTTTTATTTTTGCATAAACATTTTAAAAGGCCATGGCTTGAAAGTGGTCAGAGATAAAGTCCTACTGTAAATGTTAAAATCATTGAGTATGAACTAAAGTTTCTGAATGTGGTAAATGTACTAATCTAATTTGCATATTATGACGTCACAGGTTGGCAATAACGTCAAATTATGCACCTTTCATACTGGTTGTTGAACACATTTGAGCAGTTTTACTTTTTTTGTAATTTCTCAGACATAACAAACGAACAGGACCACAGTCTCATGTAAATAGTAAACTATTAGTATTACCACAATCCCTTACTATACAATGAAGTAATGAACCTTGTAAAAGAGGTTTTTAATCTCAATGGGATTCTAACCTGGTTAAATAAAGGTTAAATAAAGTAGCCTGGTAAAATCAGTTCCTATCGCGGGTGACTTTGTAGTTCTCCAGAGCCCTATTTTTGCTAGCCCTGCTGTCTGTACCACGTCAATTAGACACCATCATCATGATTATCACTGGCACCAAGCACACCATGCTTATTTGAACCCTCTGGCCAACATTGCTGCAGGTAGACACTGACGTATGCAAGATTCACCTCCATTCACAGACGCATCTTGACTGTCACTGCCAATGGACGACCGTTCTTAATCTCCAAAAGGCAGATATTCTCCTTCAAAATCAGAGTAGGTGAATGACACCCAAGACTTCATAAAATAAATGGACAAACAGACTCCGTTGTTCTCAATGGGAGGGGGCTGAAACAAAAATCCATTTACTTTCCATCGTACTGCGCAGACTCGTACTCATTTTGTGACGTTAGCCATCCTGTACATTGCTGTAACCCGTCTGATAGATGGGATTTTCCGAACAACTGTTAATCCATTATTAACGTTTGTTTTTAATATTATTATTAGGTTTACTTGCCTCTAGGTAATGTTTTACCCTATCAAACAGTAGGCTACCGTAGGCAACATGCATTTTCACTGATCTTGCAAACGACTTTCCGTCATGGTTTTCGTGCAGGCTGAACTGATCTTCTTATCCAAACATTACGGGGAATCTCCTGTCGAACGTTAGCTTCCCTCCAACCGACATGCTAACTATACTTCTTTACGGGAAACCGACGTTATATACGGGGAAGACGTGAATTAGTTTTGCCTTCGATACTCTATATAGAATATACAGAAGCTATAAGGGCGACGAATGGCACATGTTACATGAAGTTATGGGATTGCAAAAAAATCTGCAATCTATGGCCGTCCATGGGAGTAAGCAGAGCGTTGATCATCAGCTCATTTCGTGTTTCTACTTCCGGGAATATGCCTGCCCCCTTGGAAATGCATCTTCTTTTGTTTCTCGCGAGTAAACTTTTTAAATCGAATTTGGGCTTGAATCGAAGCTCTGGATGTCTGCCAACTAGTGGCGAAACCCTTGTGATGGTACATCTATTTACAATAGGTTGAATGACACGTCTTATCCTGTGTTAACCTATAGAAATTCCATTTCAATTTTTTTCACAAAGTATCGTATACAGGTCTTGCGAACCAAATACTTGAAGTATCCAATATTTCCTAAAGCCAAAGAGTTGCATTTTAAAACTTTGAATGGTATATACCCTTCCAACGATTTTATCCAAAGGCGCTTTGGGATAGAGACTGATAATTGTGTGTTTTGTGATGAGCTAGAAACTGTTGAACACCTGTTTGTCCACTATATCCATGTTGAGTCTTTGTGGCTTGATCTTCATAACTGGCTCCATCCTAAATGTTGTATGTTAGGTAGCTTTGACTCAAAGGGCATTATATATGGACTCTCTATGATCAATGAAAATGACGATCTCCTGGTCAATGTAATTGTCATCCTGTGTAAATTTTTCATACATAAATGTAGATACTTAAAAGTGAATCCTACCTTTAGTGGGTTTCACAATCATTTCCTTTCTTACTCATAAGCCCTGAAAGTTATGAATTCTAAGAATGCTATGCAGCTCTGGAACAGAGTAACAGAATCTGATTTACTTTCCAAGCCCTAGTATGTATTTGTGTGTTTTTCCTTTTTTTGTTTGTTCTGAATGTTTATTGCACCTGTAATATTGTACATGGATTTCTTATGTATAACTTTGAGCCGTGTGTAGGCCTATTGTGCATGCAGAATTACTAATGAAAATAATAATTAAAAAAAAAATGACACGTCTGTCATAGCCTGGCAGTGTTTGTATCGCTTTTACTGGCACTACGGAACTTTGGGTTTCGGGTGGGAACCCGAGCACAAAAAGAACTACAAAATTCGACTGCTTTACAGCATACACTTCCTCCACCACTTCCTAAAATTCAGTGAGAGCCCAAACTAGCGTGTGTGCATAGACAGTAAAACATGTTGATGGCCGAAGCAGCAACGAAACCGAAAGTGTTATGATACAAGTGTAAACTTTGTACAGCCTGTTCAAGTTCAAGTAGCGATTTATTATGAAGCCTCTTTTAGGACAAAAAACAGTCAGAAGTAGCCTAAGCCTATGTCTTAACGACGCGTACACATTTGGTAGGGGCTAGTCTACATTCTTGCAAGTAAATCACAATTAGACAGACAAAATAATATTTTGGGCTAACTAGCCTAATGACTGAGTCATGTTTGTTTATTTACTTTTCTGGTGAAAGCGTCTTGCCTCAGGCTATAATGCAAATCGACTCATATTTTATGACATAAGTAGAAGAAATGACTGTTTCCTCTGTAGGGGGACCCCCAGAGCAAAACTTCCATGGTGTTGCTTTAATTAATCTTGAACCGTTTAACATACAAACTTGTTTGAGACACCGTTCCGTAGATCTTCCAAGGCTTTTAATTTTTTAAAAGTTTATACTCTAGTCTCAGCTTCTAAGCATACTGGTTGTGTGTTGAATAATAAGTACACACGCTGGGCAGCGTGCATTTTCCGGAAGTTATGTCAGAATAAACTGTCCGAAAGTCAAGCGCTCTCACTAGACGGGAACTTCGTTGCATCTTTTTTGCCCTCAGATATCCCATAATCCATTGCGCAGCGCAGGTCAAGCTCCACCTAAGTGCAATCTTTGCAATTACGTACTCCTGTACAGTTGGTGGCGCCAACACAAGTAGGCAAGTCATAGTAAAAGAGGAAGAATCAAACAGAAGAAATAATTTAGCTGTGTAGCCCCATAGACCCCCATTGTTTTGCATTTGCTCGTGATCGCCCCTAGTGGAACTGCAACAGGAACTGCAGGTGAACTGCAGGTAAAATGCAGTTACAATGGAGTTAATAGGGAGTGAACCGGCTCTCCCTAAAGGGGCTCTGTGTATGCTGTCCAAATGTAGGGACGCATACTGAGGAGCCGGCTAACTGAGACGCTACTGGAAAGAACGGTACTATCTCCTGCGTGCGCCCTTCACAATACCCTCTGTGCATGCCAGAGCGTAATGTCATTTCCGCTAAAAGGTCACGATATTTGTATACATCCGGGCTGAAACAGTTCTGAAAAGCCTAGGAGTCACCTCACAGGTTCTATAATCTTTTAGTTATTTACTTCTCCTACTTATTTTCTCATTCTACTCACCTCATGTCCGTTTACATACAAAATAAAAGTTAATCGAAATACATATTTTGTTGTATTGCTTTTACTTAGCAAGAGTGAAAAGCAAGAGTAAGAACAAATAGGGCAGAACGTGACAGGTTGAGCTAACCTTTGAACATGTTAAACCAAACTTTGACCGTGTATTTTTAACTAGTCCTACTGTCAGCTGGTGTGGCATTTCTGATTTCTTCATAGATCTGTAGCAGCGGGCCCTCACTAGCTACGTTTACATGTAACCATCGGAATGACCAATCGGATCGGTCAATCGGAGCGGTGGATCCGATCGTAAAGTTTACATCATGGAGGTATTATAAGAACTGGATAAAGTGAACAAGTCCCCATTCATTTCAATGGGAATGCTAGGTAATGCAATTAGGAAAATTGCCAAAATTGAACGATTTTTTCAGGCTTCAACATGGCTTTTTAAGGGGCTTTTTTCCGGTGCCGTTTTACTTAGCCTATTAAGTGCCAGGTTACTGATTGACGTAAGGTACAGAAGGAGAGCTCGTGCCCACACTAGGCTCGTGCATGCGCTGAGAGTGGAACAGCCACCAATCAGCATGAGGAAAACTATGGGAAAAGGGCACCGGACATGATGTATTTCTGGAAAATGGCGATGAGGAAGTGCCTTGCTAATCGGCGAAGCTAATCAGTCAAATCCTGACCCCCTGGTTTACATGGCAAGGAGTATTTTGGATGCGCGTGTTTACATGTCAGTAGCTTCACACGCATAGTAGCCTGCTTGCAGTTTTGCTCGCTGAGATGGATGTGAGAGCTTATAGCCTATGACGTTTGAGGCCTGAGATATTCCCTACTTCCAACCCTATATCTGGAAGATTTTACTAATGGGGATTTTGCTCACAATTTGGCCCCCCTCACTTTGAGGATATCTCCTGCGCCCCTGCATACACTATATCCTAGGAAAACCAGTGAGGCCAGTGTCTCAATTTCGATTTAATTTTACTTCTAGAGGCGAAACCAGTCGCTTCGGTAAAATTTACAAAATTAAGTTGTTGTGCTCACATAAACTAAGCTTTCCAACAATATGTATACAGTATCGAGGGTATTACAAAAACTATCGCTAAGATAACCGCATCCAAAGTTGACATGGTTCTGCAGTCACAATATGCCAGAAGAGGAGAAAATCACCTCTTTAAGCGGCATGGACAACGGTAATGACTGCTAATGTTTTGAATCTTCATTAGGTTTAACAGTCAAGACGTATGTTTTTCTGTGAAATTTGTTCACAATATGAAACTGTAGACTATATACTGTCGAATTACGTGAAAACGTGAAATTCAACATTTTTACCCGGAAGTTTGTTAATTGTGGATTTTCTCAAAATAGCATAATGCGTAAAGCGACTGATTTCGCCTTGCAGGGTCACATAGGAAGAAACCTCAGACAGATCCATGACTCAAGGGCCCAACCCATCTGCCTAGGGTCAGTTGTCTCCCTGTAAGTTAGGCGAGTATGGTCCTTTTATAAGTCACCCAGTACTTGTATCACTATCCCTTGAGGTAACTTGTGTCCAGGAACCTGCCTACACATTGCACTTTGCCGCCCTGGCTGGTGACAAATGGCTGTGACCTATTAAATGCAGTTCTGTGACATGACCGTAATGTCTGCACCAGTGTCTATTTTAAATTTCACAAGACTGCCATTTACAGGTAACTCCACTAGCCACTCATTTTCTGAATCAGGCTGCTCAATCTCCTCAGGTGTAGTTTCCATTACAGCACCAAGGAAAATGCATCTTCACTGCTCGGCGCTCGCCATACTGCTGAACATAACACCATTTCACCATTTTCATTTGGCATGCTGCCTCAAAATAACTTTTTGCACTTTCTGCATCTCTGCATCGTTAGATTCTCCAGTTTAGCTGTCATTGCCTGTTGTTCACTCTCTTTTCCCCTAAGGAACTGGTGTTTCCCTTGCTTCACAGCATTCACAACACAATCTGTGCACAAACTCACGCTGTCGTTTTATCTGTTCACTCTGGTGAGTTATCTGAATAGTTTTCTCAAGCAACAGTTCTGGCTCTTGGGAAGCTTTTTGGAAATTTCTGTGGTGACCACTTTGCCATTATCGCTTTACAGTGGGTAAATCAGCCACTTCTGACACCATGTCATGAGCGACATTAACGTGAAAACCGAATAGGTTTCACTCTTAGAACTATCTCTTTATTTCTTACGTAAAGATGACCGGTGAGGCGGTGTGGTGTGGTCGCTCTAAGCAATGCTTGGTAACACCACTTCTGTTGACGCTCAAATAGAACAGAAAGCTAGCTCGCTACTCCCTCCCCCTCCCTCCTGAGCAATTGAAACTCTCCTAAATGCGCATCTCGTCGGTGATTATGTGGAACAGTTTATTACCTCCGCCAAGGAGGTTATGTTTTCATTGGGGACCGGCGTCTGTCTGTTTGTCTGTCTGTCTGTTTGTTTGTTAGCAAGATAGCTCAAAAAGTGATGGATGGATTTCAAGGAAATGTTCAGGGAAGGTCAGAAATGGCCCAAGGAAGAAACAATAACATTTTGGGAGTGATCCATATCACTGTCGTTTATGTAGTTTGCTTAGTGGTGCAATGGCATGGTATGGCCACGTGGTGGCGATCTGAATAGTTTAGGTTCAAATGTATGACAACCTAGGAAGAACAATGCAGGCGGAGGTCTGCGCTTTCTGAGTGCTTTTCTAGTGTTTCTTTGGTACAGGTTGGACCAGGTTGTTTTTGGAGCCTGGGCTGTCCACTAGAGGTGCACGGATACCCAGATAGCAAAACTACACTGGGACGGAACTGGGCCACATCTACCACAACATTCGGCACGGATCTGCATAACAGACCTGATCCGGCGTCCAAACGCACATCGGTCCAAAATTGTTTTGGATCCGTTTGACGGATCTGCGGCAGATATGGACTTGCACTCGTCCAGGTCTGTCCCTGATAGCAAAACACACCTACCGCGACATCCGGCACGGATCTGAATAATGGACCTGATCCGGCGTCCAAACGCACATCTGTCCCAAATAGTTTTGGATCCGTTTTACTGATCTGGTGCTAATAAGGGCTAAGACTTGCCCAGTTCCGAATGATACTTTCGCTACTGACTGACGTCTGCCAGATCTTCTCCCAACAAACAAGATAACGTCCCGGCGATGATTCAGAGCATTTTAAATAACGTCTTTTGTCACCGCGACGTTAAAAGAGGAAAATTTAAATTTCCACAACATTTACCCAACTAGCTTTAACTTGTGACAAGCTGAACGGCGCAAATCTGTCACGAATTGTGTGTTGTTCGCCAACTTTGTTATGGGAGTGTAATACCTGTCATTAATGCTGAGTAGTAATTAGCCTACAGCAGTTTTGTTCAATTGCATATTTTTGAACACATATTTATATCCATTTATCTTACCTGTGGTTGCAACTTGTTGATTGAAGATCACGTCCAGATGATCAATACTAGGGAAAGTTAGCTGGATATTTATACCCAGTTAGGTCTAATACTTTCACGATTACGGTGTCTTTTTCCCCTAATAAATTACTAAGTCAATGGTCATATCTGGTAATTCTGTTGTTCAAAACATCAGTGGAGTAGGTTAGCCTATAAGCTAAAATGTCCCAACCACATTATTTAAAAATTCAAAACTAATATTTGCAATGCATGCTGGGAAGCAAACCTCAACAAAGTAGCCTACACAAAATATAATTAAAGTTATCAGAGAATATCTAGGTTATATTTTATATCTAAACCATGACGTTTATAAAGTCATAAAATTGTGATGAGTAGTATTCATCTGCAAAGTTTTTATAGTGGTGGTGACCAGTTGGGGATGTTGTGAATGTCTGCCTAAAGTCATATGCAATATGGGACCTGTATTGCAGATCCGTACCACACACAATAAGCGGACCCATACCACACACAAGAGGCAGAACCGTATAGCAGATCCATAACCCACACAATAAGTGTACGGGTCCGCTTTTTGTGTGTGGTACAGATCTGCAATACGGGTCCGCTTATTGTGGGTGGTACGGATCTGCAATACGGGTCCGCTTATTGCGTGTGGTACGGGTCCGCTTATTGTATGGTACAGATCTGCAATACGGGTTTGCTTATTGCGTGTGGTACGGGTCCACTTATTGTGTATGGTACGGATCTGCAATACGGGTCCGCTTATTGCGTGTGGTACGGGTCCGCTTCTTGTTTGTGGTACGGATCTGCAATACGGGTCCGCCTCTTGTGTGTGGTACGGGTCCGCTTCTTGTTTGTGGTACGGATCTGCAATACGGGTCCGCCTCTTGTGTGTGGTACGGGTCCGCTTCTTGTGTGTGGCACGGATCTGCCATACGGGTCCGCCTCTTGTGTGTGGTACGGGTCCGCTTCTTGTGTGTGGTACGGATCTGCAATACGGGTCCGTTGATTGTGTGTGGCACGGGTCCGCTTCTTGTGTGTTGTACGGATCTGCAATACGGGTCCGCTTATTGTGTGTGGGCCACATTTGGCCCACAGTCAGATACCGTAGGTTCGCTACATGCGGATCTAAAGGCTTTTATGCCGATACGGCCCAAAGGAAATTGTTATCTGGGTAGCGATTACAGCCGCGGACTCCGCGGTTAAACCATGGATCGGGCGGATGACCTTACAAAAATAATATTTTAATTAGACTCGGGCGGATGGCGATTAAAAATATATATAAGTTACATTGATAAATATTGTTACTTACGTCCGATAAAAACGAGCACACTTTTCAAGTTCTTATCAGGCAGTAATTTGGCCTAGTTGTGTCTATGCAGTGCATGCTGCTTCATTCACTATCAGAGATGGCAACGTCGCCAGTGAATGTGCGTGACAAACTCAAAGGTAGCAACAAGTTTAAGTTGCCTATGGTAGCCTATGTTTTCGTCTGCAGTGTGCAATAAGAAAGTAGAAGGTTATTTATTGTATGTACAGTAAGGCCTGAGATAGCGGTTACAGCAGCGGACTCCGCGGCTAAACCGCGGATCGGGCGGATGACCTTACAAAAAATGATATTTTAATTAGATTCGGGCGGGTGGCGGTTGAACCGATCAAATGAAAAAAATAAATAAAAATGCTACATTGTTAAATATTGTTACTTACATCCGATAAAAAAACGTGCACACTTTTCTCATCAGGCAGTAATTTGGTCTAGTTGTGTCTACACATTTATGATGCGGTTGTGGATAGAATAATAGTCCATCCGCATCTAGTTAGTTATGTTAGTTCACTTTTTACTGTGCTACATGGTGATCTCTGGACGGAGTTAGCCTACTGACAGGCAAATATCTTTAACGTGGACGTAACCGTTATCTCTAAATTCGATGTGCAATGTTTGTCGACTCAACACACAGCAACGCGTTGACTCCGCCCTCACCTTGACACCGCCTCTGGCCCGACTGTAGTCCCGACTAGTAGCCCCGATTTGGCCTGCCAGGAGGTGTGAAACACAACAGAATTTGAATTTCACTGCGAAACTTGCTAGAGAAGATCGTTGAAGACCAGTAACCACTCGGTGAGCTGCACATTTTTAAAAACGAACGTTTAGGGGTGTTTCAAGGACAGAATAGTCCATGCATAAAGCGAGCAATGTTAAAGCCATACAGAGCTCCATTCTAAAGCTGCCAAATTCCACAAACGGGCTCAATCGTCGAGATTGTCAAACACTCGTTTTCATGCTAGGCAAAACAGAAAACAGGCTTAAAGTGTAAAATACCAAACTATTCCTTTATGCAGATATCACTATATAGATATCTATTTCATATATCTACATCAGCTATGTCATGGATCCAGGATATGCATCAAACAGGCTAATAGGCCTACTGGAAAAAGCACCATGCCAATCTCTAGCTATGGTGAAGGGTATGTGATGATGTGGGGCTATTTTAATTCCAATGGCCAAGGGAACTTTATCAGGATGCATAATATCCTGGATCCATGAAATAGCTGGCCTTAAAACATAAAAAACTGCCTGCCCCTATGTTAACCGTATGTGTTAAATTCCCATAGGATTATATTGGGGGTCAAATACTTCCTTCCCCCTAGCATTTAGGAAGAACATTTATTTATTTACAATACATTCTTTAATCACAAAGAAAATTGGTGTTCTTCGCGGTTTTATTTTTACTATTTTTTTATTTAAGACATTAAGATAAATTTTCAAATGATGATTTTATATTCCTCTTTTTAGGCAACTTTAGCATGGTATCAAATAAATTTTCTCCTCACTGTATGTGCATTATTATGAATTTCATATACATGTTTTTATGTGCATGTATTTGTCTATATATTATATTATGTTGTATGCTTATTGGTTGAGCTATGTGGTTAGTAATGTTTTAAATTTATTTTTTATTGTATCTCGGCTGCATCGATTCGTAAAAGAGGACTACCCTCAATGTACTTTCCGAGAATTAAAATAAAGGTTTCAATCAATATGGGAGTCAAGGCAGATGGCCAAATACTTTTGGCAATATAGTGTATATTGGGATATATAAAATATAAAGATAAAGCTGGAAATGCAATTTGCTGTGTACCACCTTGGCAGTATAATACGTGAAAGTGTTGGCACTCCATGCTAAAGTTGACTAAAAAGAGGAATATAAAATCTTTTGGAAATTGATCTCAATGCCTTAAAGCAATAGTTCGGAATTTTGGACATAGGACCTAATTTCCAACTTTGCCGAGGTGATATAGGTCGGTGGAGACAGTTTTTATCACGTTTAACCCCTTCCTTAAATTGCAGCGGTCCCCTTTGCTAACGCTGGTTCTGAGCTAACGCATTTCAACGGTAACATCCAAAACAGTCTTACTCACTCCACAGCACACCCAAGACAAGTAAATTAAAACGTCAGACTATCGATATACATGTCTGTGTTGATAGAATAATTTTAGAAATAAAACTAACCTTGCATCTCAATGATTTATTACATTTTGAGGGACTAGTTTCTCAATATCAATCCGCTACTGCCATACAGGGAACAAAGTAGGCTATTGCAATGCGATGCGATGCAAGGTTTTATTTCTAACATTGTTCTATCAACACAGACATGTGCATGGATAGTCTGACGTGATCATTTATTTGTTTCGGGTGTTCTGTGGAGTGTTTTCAGTGGCAGGCTGGATGTTACCGTTGACTTGCGTTATCTCGGCACCAAATTAGCACGAGATGAACGCTGCAACTTAAGGAAGCGCAGAAAATCACTGAAAATGGTCTCCACCGACCTATATCACCCCGACTAAGTTGGAAATGAGGTCCTATGTCCAAAATTCCGAACTATTCCTTTAAGTAATAAACCTTTAAGGACACCAATTTTCTTTGTGAATGAATAATGTATCATAAATAAATAAATGTTCTTCCTTAAAATACGGGGGTCATAAATATTGGCACCCCTATGTTAACCCTATGTTTTCAATTCCAATAGAGGCAGACAGATTTTTGTTTTTAAGTGCCACTTATTTCATGGATCCAGGATACTATGCATCCTGATAAAATTCCCTTGACCTTTGGAACTAAAATAGTCCCACATCATCACACACCCTTCACCATACCTAGAGATTGGCATGATTTTTTGTGCAGTGAGCCCATTAGCCTGTTTGATTTGCATTGAGCTCACTGAGCATCAAACAGGCTAATAGGCTAACTGAACAAAACTGACATGACTGTGGGGAGATACCATGCTAAAGTTGCCTAAAAAGAGGAATATAAAATGTAATGCTTTAATTCAAAAAATGAGTAAAAATCAAACCGCTAAGGACACCAATTTTCTTTGTGATTGAACAATGTATCGTAAATATGTTCTTCTAAAATGCTAGGTGGAAGGAAGTTCCTATTTTAAACTCCCATAGGAGCATTTGCATCAAACAGGCTAAAGTCCCTTTCCCACATGAGCGAGACATCCGGATGTCAAACGGATATCAAACGGGTGGCTGTATGTGGGAACGCAAAACTCGAGTATTTTCTTACCCGGACTACCCCTAGTACTACTTCTAGATGTTACCAGGGTGCGCTTAGGTGGGAAAGCAGCCGGGACAGTTCTGGGTAGAGTGAGGGGGGTGTACCGATGACGTATAGAAATGCGCCCTTGCGGCGCGAGGCTGAAAGTACAAATTGCCATGGTAACGATAAACATTGCCCTACGAGTACGAACACAGACGAGACAGAACATCGGAGTAGAACTACAGAAAACAGTGAGGTTTTGTTGTGTAGCTGCTACGTACAATAAAAGTTTTAAACTGCAATCACGTTGTTGTGTTTGTTGCGGGACAGGCAGGATTATCCTTGCAAACATGAACATGAAAAGCCTAAAGCAACGTGAATAATAGCCTAAAGGAATTGAATAGTTCGATGGCTTTGGTAATTTGATGAATAGGCTAGTATGCTATCGATGGTACGTACGTGAATAGCTTGAAGTGTTGTCGATTTGCTCGCAACTAGCTGTTTATTACTATACTGTGGTTATTACAATGGTTAACAATTAACAGCTAATAGTTAACATCGCTGTTAGCATTGTTGCTTTTTGTAGGAGTTGGGAAGGAGCCTCAGACCTGTGTATGCTGTTTATATATTTTCCAAGTGTGTCATTATTTTCAATTAATTTGTTGTGTTGGATGTTTATACCAGAGAGGGTTAAAGCAGAGCTTTGTTTACTGTGTGGTCCTGGCGTTAGCTATTTTTTCCTCTATGCTAGCTCCCGCTGACTAGCGAGCTAACTAAACTACTTGTTCTGTTGTTTCATGATGTTTTGGATCTGATGTAAGTTCGCATCATCCGGGCAATACAACACAACAACGCATTTATTTACCGTCATCTCCCTCCCCCTGCAAGTGCTGACATTGCCCCACCCCTCGCGGCACCTACTCGGGTCTAGTGTGAACAAAATTACCCGTATCTCACTCGGACATAAGGCTCATGTGGGAATCGTCCGTGTCGTGCCTCCACCCGGGTAAATATGTCCGGGTAACTTCTAGAAGTCTTGTGGGAAAGGGACTTAATAGGCCTACTGGAAAAAGCACCATGCCAATCTCTAGCTATGGTGAAGGGTATGTGATGAGGTGGGGCTATTTTAATTCCAAAGGCGAAAGGGAATTTCATCAGGATGCATAATATCCTGGATCCATGAAATAGTTGGCCTTAAAAAATAAAAACATATAAAAAAATCCTCCTGCTCCTATGAGAGTTTAAAATAGGGGTCAAATACTTCCTTCCACCTAGCATTTAAGGAAGAACATTTATTTATTTACGATACATTCTTCAATCACAAAGAAAATTGTTGTCCTTAGGGGTTTGATTTTTACTCATTTTTTGAATTAAGACATTAAGATCAATTGTCAAATTATGATTTTATATTCCTCTTTTTACGCAACTTTAGCATGGTATCAAATACATGTTCTCCCCATTGTACATACTGGACAAGTGCAAAAGGACTGCATAGACATCAGAAAAATCTCAGCTCCTCCATAACAGCAGACAAATTATAAATATACATATATATATATATATTATATATATATATATATATATATATATATATATATATATATTGCAGTTGTCAGCTTGTCATTTTTTTCAGTCTAATGCTTTCATAAAAAATATCAACATTTGGCAGCAGTGGTGATACAATCAAAATTCTGGCATCGAAAGCACAGCTCTAATAAGTGTTAGATAACTTTTTCACATATACAGTATATCAGATATTGGTTGTTTTTGCAGCTCATTCATCTCAATTAATCTCTCTCTGTGTACACAGGTGGTAATAAACTGTGCCATTCCTAAGGGGCTGAAGTACAACCAGGCCACACAGACCTTCCACCAATGGCGGGATGCCCGGCAGGTGTATGGCCTTAACTTTGGTAGCAAAGAGGACGCTAATGTATTTGCCAGTGCCATGATGCATGCCCTGGAGGTGCTGAACTCTCAGGATGCAGGTAAGAAGTTTTTATTGAAGGATGGCCAGATATGAATTTTAGCTGAAATTCTGCAACCACACACTTGGTGTTATATTGTGGAGATAATTTAAGCTACTCTAACACAATAGTCCTGGATTTCAAAGGGCTTGATTTGTTGGGGGGTTTGAAATTATTATTCGGGTTTGGACTTGCATTGCAGGGATACCCTTGTGTTTCATATGACCGTTATTTTAGGACAATCTACGCTCTCTTTCTATGAAGCACCCAATACACATACCTCATTTCCACCGCAGCGGTGCCGGTGCTGGTGCCGTGCTGGTGCCCAATCTCAAACTGGTTCTGCGTGTTTCCACCGAACAATGACAGGTGCTGGTGCCAAAAAACCGGCACCGGCACGGCACCATGAAATTGCTGCTCCCAGAGTTGGGACCGTTACGTAATAAGGGTCATGGCACCATGGCAACAGTAAATATACTGAACTGACACTGCCAACTCTCATTAGACATGACTTTAGAACCATATGCGTCGTTTAAAAATTAGCGTAGCACTCCAGAATCTTTGGTTAACACTACGGTATGACCAGTGTTGGGAGTAACGGCGTTTAAGTATAACTTGTCAGTAACGAAGTAATCTAATTAATTACTTTTCTCATCGTGGCAACGCCGTTATCGTTACTGAGAATTTAAAGCGTCGCGTTACTACAATTTGGTTCAATGAAGCGCGTTCACTGGATAGGATCATATAGGAATACCCTCTCCTTAGCTAATAACAATTTCATATCCAACTTCAGGAGGGAAAAATGGCTTGAATAGGCTACTCACCAAATCCATTTCATTTCTGCCGAAATTGCCACGATAGGCATAATAGTGACAAGCCTGTTAATGCGCACTTTCTCTGTCTGTCGGATTTAATGCTCCTCTATAGTTTCTCTCACAGGGCTACTTCACTGAAACTGAACGTTATCTTCAAAGGAGGACCCAATACATATTTTAAAGATAGCCTATTTTATTTTTGAGGGCTTTTGATATCGGGAGTTACCAGTCAAATTAATTATTACCCTATTAGGCTACACGTCTCTGCTACATATATTTCAGGGCCGTTCAACTGGAGAAGGGGTTGTTCATTTACTCCCGTAGATTATTGCAAATATAGACTTGGTTGCGACTTCCAAACAGTTTTGTGAGTGCTACTTTGTTAATATTTGGGAAACTGCGAGTAAGGGGCAGCGACCGCACAGCCCAGGCTGCTGAAGTGCCGCGAGTGTGCAGCAAATCGACAGAAACAATATATTTAAAGGAACACTTCACTGTTTTTTCATATTAAACTACGTTATTCCCTTAACTAAGACGAGTTGATACATACCTCTCACGTTTCAATGCGTGCACTCACTGGCTCTGGTGGTGCGTGGCGCAAACAGAGATGAAGTTAGAAGCGACCGAACACCTCCATGTTTTCCCTTACACGAGTAGTCACACGACGGAGTATGGTGAGACAAAATAAAACGTGGTGCATTTCTAAGCAGGTAAGAGGGATAACTATATTGTGTGGCGCAGGTGTTTGGTCGCTTCTAACTTCATCTGTGTTTGGATCCTAATGAATGCACTGGGCTAGCTAAATGCTATCAAAGTTGCCAGTGAGTGCACGCATTGAAACGTGAGAGGTATGTATCAACTCGTCTTAATTAAGGGAATAACATAGTTTAATATGAAAAAACGGTGAAGTGTTCCTTTACAGTTTTTCTCAAATGCTAAAACACAAAAGCCAATCCTCTAAACCAAATGGCCAGTTGTCTAAACACATTTACTAAATCTAGTCTCAATTTTTCAATACCATAAACACATTTCACATGAAGATACAATTCTCAAAACACAATCCTCCGTTCTCATAAATCTAAGCACATTTTTTCCTTGCTAAAACACATGTTGCAAAACGTATTCTCAAATCAAAGCTCATGTGATGCAAAATGCTTGCCACAGTCAGCAATAACTGAACACAATGAACACACCTGGCGTCATTCATTACACACAACGACTCAAAAATGAAGACACTTGTTGCTAATGCGCACAGTGACTGTGGTGTGTGTGTGTGTGTGTGTGTGTGTGGTGTGAATGAAGAAAATAAAAGAACTTCACACCCTGATCACGTTTTCTGTTGTGTACTGTTGTGTGCAATGGATTCTTTTTTTTTTGCATTGAGTTGTGTTACAGTAGTGTACTTGGAGAATTTTCTGTACTCTTCATATGAAACTCACAACTCTAAATGAAGAGCTCTTCTCCAAAACGCTATAAATCCATTTTATAGACATTACTGTACTGTAACAAATCATGTTACTGTATTTACAGTAATTGTGTGTTTCACAGGGAATAAAAATGCAGTTGTTTTGTTTTTATTGAGTAAAGATAAATTACTGTAACTAACCATAACCCAATAGAGTTTCACTGAGATGACTTGAAAAACAAAATTTAAAAAAATATATTTATGAAAATTCATTAGTAAAATGGTGGATATAGCGGTTTTGGAAAATAACTCTTCAAATGCCTAATCCTCTGCAGAGATCTAAGAAGATCCGTTACTCTAAAGTTTTTTAAAAATATGCATTGGCAGTTATGAAACAAAGAACCTTCTCACAAATTGAGCATTGTGTTTTCAATTGTTTTGCTGTAGTGTGTAATGATGTTTATAGTGTTTACATTTTTGAAAGCTTCGAGCTGCTCTTTTGGTGTGAAAGTTTGAGTTTTGAAGTGAGAAGGTGTGGTTGTGCTTATGCAGCTTTAGAAAAGGGTATTGTGTTTAGACATTGGGGAACATGGAGGAAACGTTGGTGAAATGTGTTTTAGCATTTGAGAAAAACTGTAAGATCATGTAAAGACGTCACTTCTCTGGACCAATGAGGGAACAGAAAGCGGTCGAAGGAAAATCCGTGAAGCATCCGCGCACTGTTAAAAATATCAATCGATTCCAAAGCCCCTGCTAAACCTAATAAATCTGACTCCGCTGAATATGGAAAGTTTCAGTTCAAAGTAAAGTCAATATCCGTAGTAGGTTGATAAACCCACAATATAAGCTGTTAAGGAGAATGCCTAACTGTTCTCATGACACTCCTTTAGACCCTAGGAATAATGCTTGGCCGCTTTGAGCTGCAATACTCAAACCCAATGGGCTCTATTATCAGGATCAAATGGGCATTGTTGCAAGTCACTCGCGCAAGTTTCTTTGGGGGCGGTCCTAGCGCAAAAGGCTATAATGACTGCGTGAAAAGTGAACATTGCGCTTGGCGCAAAATGAAAAGGGGTTGTCTTAATTTAGTTAATTAGTCGTGGGTGTCTTTTGGGCGTAGCATGCAATAAACCAATTTGATTTCGATGGTGCAAGGCAGTTCAGTGCAATGATTTCAATTTCAATTTAATTTCAGTTATAGAGTGCCAAAACATTACACATGTCTCATGGCGTTTTACAGAGTGTTAAACATTCAAAGAGAGCCCATGAGTACCAGGGGCAAGGAAGAACTCCCTAGAATTGGAGATACATATAGGAAGAAACCTCTGACAGATGCACGCCTCAAGGGCCCAACCCATCTGCCTAGGGTCAGTTACAGTAGAGTAAAGTCATTTGTAGCATCAGAAAGTTCAATTAGTCCAGTGTAGGGAATAAATTGTCCATTAGTAATTTCGGAAAGTAATGGGTCGCTAGGATGCGTGGGCCAGGAATCCGGGCAGGGAACCACAGCAGGCGATGGTAGGGCAGTCATAGGGATGACGATGGCGATGGTAGGGCAGTCATAGGGGTGGGACTTCAGGTGTGATGAGGGCCAGGCACAAAGATGGCTGATGACTGGTAATGGTTTACCTCACAGGTGATGTATTATGATAATGTATTAATAACAATATTGTAACAGTAAGATTGAAGTTCAAATGAGTTAGATGAGCAGAACAGGTGGATTGACTTTGTTCAGTGTAAGGGTGGGTGCTATTTCTGAGTGTTCAACAGGTCATGTATTATGATAATGTATTAATAACAATATTGTAACAGTAAGATTGAAGTACAAATGAGTTAGATGAGCAGAACAGGTTGATTGACTTTGTTCGGTGTAAGGGTGGGTGCTATTTCTGAGTGTTCAACAGGTCATGTATTATGATAATGTATTAATAACAATATTGTAACAGTAAGATTGAAGTACAAATGAGTTAGATGAGCAGATCAGGTTGATTGACTTTGTTCGGTGTAAGGGTGGGTGCTATTTCTGAGTGTTCAACATAGTGACTGCTTGGGCAAAAAGGCAGTCTTTGTTGGCTGGTATCTGGCAAACAGTGCCCTTTATTGTCTACCAGAAGGTAGGAGCAGTTTGTGACCAGGATGTGAGGAGGCTGCCCTTTCCCTGACCCTGGACGGTGGGGAGGTCCGCTCCAATAATCTTGTCTGCAGCCTGTTGTCTGGCCCTGTCCCGTTTGGTGGCTTACCCAAAACAGACAGTGATAGAGGTGCAGATGGTAGACTGAATGATGGCTGAGTAGAAAGTGGTCAGCAGCTCCTCAGGCAGATTAAACTTCCTTAGCTATCTCAGTAAGTATAAACTCTGTTGGGCCTTTTTCTGGATAGCATCAATGTGGGGATACCATTTTAGGTCCTGTGAAATGGCTGATCCCAGGAACCTTAAGGAATCCACATTGGACACACTGTCGTTCTGAATGGTGAGGGGTGGAATGGGGTAACTGCCTGTAAGCAGACTCATCAACATCCTGGAACAAACTAATGAGGTGGTGTGTCATCTGCAAACTTCAGGAGTTTTACAGATGAGCTCTTTGAGGTGCAGTCATTAGTGTAGAGGGAGAAGAGCAGCAGAGAAAGGACACCCCTGTGGGGCACCTGTACTGATGGACCGGGTTTTGGATGAGAAGCTCCCCAGTCTGACATGCTGCTGCTGGTCAGTCAGAAAGAGGCAGGCAAAAGTGTTGGAAGGACAAAAATGTAGAGATGCCACAACTATGTTCAAGTGCGTTTACAGCCCACATCAAGCAGTGGTTGTCACTCAACATGCTAGGCTGAGGATATGGCAGGTAACCATCAGTCAACCTGTTTCTCAGTTGAATCTAGACACTGACTTATTAGCTGCAGTCCGTGTCTGTCCTAATAGTAATAATAATAATACGTTTTATTTATATAGCGCCTTTCTAGACACCCAAGGTCGCTTCACAAATAATGAAATAAAAAATACAGACAATTACAAAACACAAAATAGCCAGGTGCCAGACAGAGCGGCGATTCGCACAGCTTTCCTGTAGGCACCATGTTAAGGCACAGACATCGAGACATTAGACAAGCACACACACAAGTCAAGTCCATGGACGATAGCGACATTCCTGGCGTAGCTGCTAGGCCTAGCCGCTAGACAACATAGCATGGTGTAAGCTTGAACAGTCCAACCGGGTCCTTGAGCCGTCAAGCTCTGGAAACATGGATCTGAAGTCCTCCTGAGCAGTCCGGATGTGAGTAGCCTGGAGTAGACGCTGGAAATCCAACCCATAGATCTGCAACTCAGTCGGTCTCCGATAACGATGATCCTCTATTCCAGTCCTGCCTCTAATGTTGGAGTGGCGCTGGCTAGCAGGATAGCAGACAGCTCTGGTAGGCAGTCGGTCTTTATCTTACACTCTGTAGATGTGTCTCTCTGACTATAGCGCTGGCACAGCCTGACAGCTGTCACATCACATCATCTGATGAGGTCCTCAGGAGTGCAACGTTATAATGTTGATGTTTACCAGAGACACTTATGAGTGTTTACGTTCAGATCTGTCAGCCATCAGCCATCAAACGTGACCGGCAAAAAACTTTAGGCGTTCATTAAAAAAGGCTAGAATATTACTGAAAGTAGTGCCTATAGAGTTACTCACAGACAGATACATAACAAGAACAAAACATGACATTAAATTACGAAAATCAAAGAAAATCAAACAAAAACAAGATGCCAGATGGAGCGGCTTGACTCGCCAGCGTTCCCGTCACCTAGCAACATGTCACCTAATAACAATATTATAATGCACCTGTCGGTTGGAGATGGGTTTTGCCAGTTTTAATGTAGAATTGTGGTGTCTTTTGATTTACCATTACAATTTTAAAGGAAAACACCCGGCTATTTATTTATTCCTTTAATATTGTACAATATCCTTCTAATGGAAGGTCCACCAATGTCAAACTAGCATAATATCAGCCATAATAACCAGCTTAAAAATAGTTAGTAATAGTACTGTCTATGCAATATGTTACATGCTTTCGCAAGCAGGATGTCTAGTAGACTGTCTTGAGTGAACATATTATAACATTACCCAAGACTTCCATACAAGGTTGTAGAAAAGTATTTAAAACCCTTTTTCAGTGTATCCTAAAACTATCACCCAAGTAATTTCTGTGGTAGACTGGTAGTACGTTTTTGAATTTTTAATTTACTGTGGTATTTGTCTTGGCCAACAAGGGAGACCGAGAGTCTGGTATGTCATTCAGTGGAAAGACGCAGTGCTGTAACAGGAAGAGGGAGGGAGATATCTATAGTATCCCTAGTAACTAGCAGGCTTAGTGGGGTGTGGATTTTTTCCTGTCCTTTTTTTAACACATTGTCTAATAAAAGCAACCCTGCTTAGAGACAGTACAGCCGTAAGTGGCAAAAAATACTGGGAGTGGGGGGTCTGAAACTGACACACCATGCCACATGCAATCCAACACCTGTTGATGATCTCATGACCGAATTACTCAGGACCAATGCCTTTAACCCCATTTCCAGCAGCCCTGAAAAAAGGTCAACTTACTTTTTCAAAACATTTGGAATCTGCAAATCAAATCAACACAATGAAGTCCTTTACCTTCAATTTAGTTTTGACGCTGAGAATGAGACATTGCTGTTGCACCCCTGCAACGCATGGTATTGCACTATGTAATAGAATAAAATACAGGGTTTCCGCTATATATATTTTACCGTGGCGGTCCGCCGCACCTTAATTTCTGCCGCCACACCTTCAGAATTTTCATAGCCTATGTAATCGAATATATCAACACCAAAGATACTGAACCTTTTTATCAATCGTCGCTGTCTACACATTTCTCCGCTATCTTTGAGTCCGGGCAGAGTGCAGTTTCACTTGCATACTTGACTGTCTACTCCTCAGCCCCCTCAGGTCTGGCTGTGGGTTCTGATTGGATTACGCTCCGCCTCGTCTGCTTTGTTGTTGTTGTTCATCAACTGATTAGCACGCATCTCAACTAGGGTTTAATCCGGGGAGATGGGATTCCCGGGAAATATGATCAAGACTATTTTCCGATTCTCGGGAAAGGTAATGACGGAAATCGGGAAATAAAATAAAAGGAAAAATGCAAGGAGTTCGCTTCTATTGTTGCTAACTTATACCCGCTCAACGAGCAGATGCAACAGTTGAGCGGGTATCAGCGCAGTCTATCGATACTCTGCTTCTTGAAAGCACCACAAGAAAATGAAGGGCAGGTTGAGAAATTAATTACTTACGGAACTAAAAAACATGTGTGTGTGTGTGTGGGGGGGGGGGGGGGGGTTGTTGGTAGAAGGAGGGGCTAAAATAAATAGAGTTGCAAAATCTTCAGGAGTCTGATTGCTGAAGGGTAAAAGCTGTTATTGAAGCGCGTCATTCCAGTCTTCAGAGATCTATAGCGTCTACCAGAGGGCAGAAGTTGAAAGAGATCATGGCTCGGATGTGAGGCGTCCCTGATGATCTTGGTAGCTCGGTTCAAGCTGCGTTCAGCATACAGAGAGTGGACTGATGGAAGGTCACAACCAGTGATGTTGGAGGCTTTGGTGACAACTCTCTCATTTCCTTTCGGTGCGACGGTCAGAGCTTCCATACCAGAAGGTAATTGAAGATGAGATGATACTTTCAATGATGGTTTTGTAGAAGAGCACCAAAAGGGTTTTGTTGACATGGAACTTTTTCAGCTGTCTTAGGAAATAAAGTCTCTGATTTGCTTTTTTGGTACGGTGGGTGGTGTTAATGTACCATTTCAAATTATGGCTGATATGTGAGCCAAGAAATGTAAAGGAGTCAGTCAAGGTTATGGGCTACTCACAAATAATAGAAGGGGCTTTGGTGTTAGGCCACCTTCTCATGTCCACAATCATTTCTTTGGTTTAGATGCGTTAAAATGGCATGAAAATCCTGAGGGATGTAACTCACCCTGCCAACCATCTCCTTAGCATCCTCCCAACATTTTTAGATAGCTCTCCGTCCCTGCACCAATACCTCATGGAGGTAGATCAATCCACCACAGGTCTGGGATAGTGTTTTTTTTTTTCTTACTATTATTATTATTATTTTTATACACAACATGTTTTAAACTGTAAACATGCTTTCATATGTCCTGCTATATTTGCACTTCTGGTTGTGTACTTAAAATTTGCACTTTAGGTATACTTCCACAGTCACTCGCCACTTTATACCTGCCTATGTAGGGACGAGCCATGTAGCGTATGTAGGGTATGTATCATGTACTGTATGTTCTTTGTCTTATGTCTATGTCTGCGTCTCAGGCTTCCTGTTTTTGTGTGGTGTTGTCTTGTCTGTTGTGGAGCACACCACAGCAAATCCCAAACAACTTCTGTTGTATGGCAATTATTGAATCTTGAATCTTAAGATGGAGCTTCTTTGCAGTACACCAGTCTGTGGCCCATTTCACCTCCTTGTGGTACTGGGACTCATCATTGTCACTAATGAGGCTGATGATGGTGGTGTCATCTGCATACGTCAATACTTTGACAGAGTGATGGTGAGATCACTGGTGGTCATTGGTGTAGATGGAAAACAGAAGAGGAGATAAATCACAGCCTTGTAGTGCTCCAGTGTTGAGTGTCAGAGGGCATGATGTTGTATTGTTAACTTTGACCAATTTAATTCTATTCCTCTGGAAGTCCAGTATCCAGTGACACAGAGCTGAGTTGATGTTCATGGCTTGTAACCTAGAGAAGAGGATGAGTGAATGAATGGTGTTAAAGGCAAAGCTAAAGTCAATGAACAACATGCGTGCATAGGTGTTACTTAAGGCGAGACACCCCAGGTGAATAGGGGAAAGTGTTTAACTTAAAGATATCCTCATGAAACTTTACCAGTTGAGTACTCATAGGAGAAAAAAGTGTATTGCAAGTTTTCTTTAATTTAATGTTTAAATATGCTAATTAGGCTATATCTAATTAAATATGCGCTAATTTGCATATTGTGGCGAAGGATCTGACCATTGGAAAAAGCCAGGTTGGAAATTATTTTTTTGTTGTGTTCATATATCAAATAAAAAAACATTTACAGAGGGGATTATGAATATCTTCTTTTGTTTTCCAGTAAATCACAAAATACCGCCAATTGGCTTAAAAAATTACCCTATTTTTAGGCACAAAAAGTCATATAAATCAGGCCAAGAATGCTATATCAACAAATCCCTCTGTAAATATCTTCCAAATATAGTTAGGAATAAGACTGGAAAGTTTGGTGTATGTAGGTGCTGCAGAAGTGGAGATGCTTTGCATGGCGTGTGGGGAAAAACTTGTTTTGAGAAAACAGCCTTGAAACACAGTCAATGAAATGCGTTCTCAGCTTAGACTCGTCTTTGAACTTTCGCGATTGGTTGCTAATACAAAGGAAATGCCCATATTTGGATCGCATAGCGTCTTGTAGGAGAAACAGGGCTTTCCAACGGTGTCACACACAATATGATTTGGATCACGGTCACGGTAGTACATGACACTTTAGAATGGGAACTTTTGGTAAAATTAGGAGAAATACTGTATGGCGTGAGTAGACAAAATGTCATGAAATAAACACTTAAATGTGCAAATCGGACTTTGTTGTTGTAGTAGGGTGGTAGAATTCATGCTAAGGTGGCAAACTAGCAAAAAATCTCGAAATTGACTGATGCTAAAAAACCCCGATGTTTTCACCTGCCGTGTCTCGCCTTAACTCCAGGTGTTGCAGTATAGAGTGAACTCCAAGGTTGATGGCATCTTCCACAGATCTGTTAGACTGGTAAGCTGGTAGGGGTCCATCAGCGGTGATACTGAGGTTTGCAGATAGGAGAGTACCACACGTTCAAACACCTTCATGTGTGTGCAGTGAGTAAGTGCAACAGGCCTGAAGTCGTTAAGCCCAGTTGTTGTTGTCTTTGGGACCGGAATGATGGTAGAGGCTTTAAAACACTGTGGAACTACACACTGCTGCAGAGAGGTGTTGAAAATATCAGTGAAGACAGGTGCCAGTTGATCTGCACAGTTGTCTAAAAACAGCTGGGGAAAGCTGATCTGGTCCTGCTGCTTTCTTGGCCTTCTTTTTTTTTTTTTAAAGAGACCCTATGCAACTTTTTCATAGTCATAAAATCGCTTAGAAATCGTTGTTTTGCTTGACTGACCAGTTTTATCGAAAACAGTAACATTTCCTCCCGCCCCCAGTGTCCCTATCCGCTATTGCAACCTTGCAGTTTGTTCAGGAGACGATCGTTCCCTGTTTACATCTGGATGGCTGAGACGCATAAAGAACAAGAAGAACCACGCTTGCCATTTATATATTTATATATAGCCTATATATGTATAAATATACACGCTAAAGCTGTCGAGGAAGCTCTGCAGAGAAATATGCAAGCATAAAACGAGCGAAAATGAAAACGAAACCGAAACTTAAGATGAAATCGCCAATCCTGCATAGTTCCTCTTTAATGTTTGCACACCTCTGTCTCCCGGATGTCAAAGGGAGGAGTGGGGGAGGTGGGAGTAGAGGGGAAGACTGCCGGTGACTGATTGTCCTCAAACCGGGCATAAAATGCATTGAGTCTATCAGGAAGTTCAGGGTCCTCATCTGGTGGTGAAGTTGGAATTGGTAATCTCCTTCTTTTCCAGACTGACCTGGGGTTGTTGGTGGCCAGTTGTTGCTCCAGTTTCAATGCATAATCTTTCTGATCGCAAAATGAAGTTCATACTTGGCAGTCTTATACAACCTCTTGACTCCTTTCTTAACTCATTCACTGCCAGCCATTTTCAGTGCAGAGCGCTCCAAACGTTTTACAGCATTTTGACTGTTTTTCCAACAGTGAGCTTTATGACTATGTAAACACCGAAACTACCAAAAGAAAGAGTAGACTCTCTTATTTCATCAGGAAAAAACGGTTTGTTTCTACCTTTTCCCATTCTTTAGTAATCGGCAGTAGAACATAGGTTAGTTACGCTAAAAACACCTGTTTTTGACCAAAAAATGGAGAAAACAATCCTTTTGCGAAAATCAACTTTTTAACATTAGCGTTTTGGGAGTATGTCAACCACAACTGCACTGTTATCTCGTCAGTCTCTTCAAGGTTGCTATAGACTCTGATGGTCATTATGGACTCCGAGCAGGACGGTAGACTAGACGGTAGGCTAGACGGAAGCTAGCACTAGCAAAGTCGTTGTCAGTCTATAGCAATATCCAAATGTAAATAGATCTTACCGTTCTAGTGTTTTCCATCCTTGATGTAAGAAGTAAGCATATTTATTCGCTGGACCACGTGCAAACTAGATCCACTGTGGTCGATCTGCGGTGGTGATGTTTGCCATATGTCTCTGCATGTGGCTCTGCAGGCGGATACTAATCGTCCAAATGGCACTGGCGCCACCTAGCGGATCGCTAGTATAGTCTGTTTACAAGCCTGATTTTTACTGAAGCTCTGCCAGATTGTTCCGAAGCCCTCCCATGACCCCTCCCCATTGAAAAATGCAAGTGGTTAAATTGACGTTTATAGACGTCAAAGGCAGTGAAGTTGTAGTTTGGGAACTCATCAGACAGATTGCAGTGGTTGAAGTTCCCCAAAACTATTACGGCAGAGTCTGGATGTGATGTTTCAGTTACGGCTATATGTTGTGTTGGTACACAGTTGGCACCGTGGCAGTGGTAGCATTGGCTTGTGGTGGGATGTAAACACCAATTAGCACAATAGACGCAAACTCCCGTGTTGAGTAAATGGGCCTGCATGTGACCATAATAAACTCAAGATCCGGGGAGCAGAATTGTGTTACAATGGTTGAGTTGGTACACCATCGATCATTGACTAGGAGGCATACAACTTCACCTGGGTCAAATAAAATACAGCTGTGGCCTACTGATTAGGGCTTCTAGCTTGTAACCAAAGGGTTGCCGGTTCTATCCTCGATACCAGTAGGAACAATGTGGGCGCAGCGAGTGGTTGAGCACTCCCCCACGCCCACATCCACGGCTTAAAGTGTAACTGCACCCCATAACTCCACCCACTTCACATTTCTGAAAAAGGCTTTAAAAATGGGCAGGACGTTCTGAAATGTGGAAGGGGAGTGCTGCAGCCAATCAACCATGGTGATTTCGTGTCAATCTGGGAACGAGTGCTGCAGACATGGCTTATCACAGGTAGGCTAATCAGGGCAGCAGGTGTTGGGGCGTTTCATTCCTAATTTGTAACAACCCGGTGACGTAGTCTCAGCAGAAAAGTGCAGCACTACGTCAGCATTCCAATAGCATTTTGGACCAAAATGCCATGGCATGTTTCAACCTGTAGAGGGCGCGGAGAGCTATATCTCCCATACAAAATCATACGAAATGTTACTTTTCTCGGGAAACACGATTTTTGTCAATATTGACCCTGATAATAGTGTAGTTCACCACTTATGACAGGGTTCATATGTTTTTAAAAAACCTGGAAAAGTTATGGAATTTGAAAATGCCAATTTCCAGGCCTGGAAAGGTTTTGGAAAACAAAAACACCCCAAAAGTTTTGGAAAAGTCATGGAACTTTGCTCCACCCAATTCAACTCAGAAACATATCTCATTTGGGCAGGTCATGTCTCACACTTGTGTCACAACCGATTGGCAAACTTTTACATTTTGAGAGCATTCCTTCTAGGTAACCATCCCATTATCTCACACGTCATATCTATTATTAATGTAGCACTAGTTGATGTGAGGTTTTGAGAAATATAAGTTCATGATCAATCTAGATTAATTTTAGGTGCACCCACATTTTTCATTGCATCGCCTTTAACGTTAAAAGGTCACCTTTTTATCGCTGTCCTTTCATATAATGATTTTTTTTTAACAACAAAAAGCCTAGAAAAAGCTTGAAACACAATAAAATAGGGGTGCAACGGATCATCATTGATCCGTGATCCGTTCGGATCAGTATCTTCGGTTCGGCACACACATGATCCGCGGACTGATGTATAATAATTATTAATAATAATGTCCGTGTGTTCTTTTGAAGTAACATGCGTGTCCACAAGGCATGCTTCTAGTCCCTCCCTGCTCTGCTCCCCTAGCCTGCGCGTCTTTTCTGCTCTCACACACGTCATTAGCGGTCATGCCATAACCATGGCTGCTAGTTTAAGTGCTGATGTGGCTACATAGCAGCAACACACTAGCCTAATATCAAGTTTGTTTGTGCACACTTATATCTCAAGTTTGTTGCGCACCTACCTATGCTATGATATTTAGGTAATTTAGGCTTAGCCTACTGTTGGGTTCAATGTCAGCAATAAGCTACGCAACATTGGCTAACTTGTACATCTGGAGATAGCTAAGTGCTCACTAAAATCACAAAGGAGCATTGCAAGACACTCATCTCTTTTATGATCCCAGAAAGATTTTCTTCGACTTGTTAGTTTTATTAACATGTATTTTATCTAATGAAATATCCTTGTCATCATGCACTATAGGCTATCCAACTTATTTTCTCAAGAATAAAACCGTGAGAATGAAGCCTAATTGCCCTCACGTATTTCTTAAAGCGACAGGGACTCAATTACACACCTCCTATGCGCACTCCTCCACACCACATTAAAGATAGCTAAATCAGTAGGCCTACACAAATGACTAAGCATTTGTAGCTACTAGTAATTATGCAGATTGTGTGTGGAGGGTCAAGCAGAATCTTGGCTGGCCACTGGTGTGAATGATCACACAATATTCAATAAAAGGTGATTAAACACCAAATCAACTAAAATTGTAAAAAAGCATCCAAAAAGTCATTCTTGACTTAGTATCAGTATCGAAACAATAATTTTGGTATCATGACAACACTAGCCTACTTTAAACACATGCTGAAAGTGCTTGAGCCACGTTACAACATCCCGTCAAAGACAAAACTATGCTTATTTGTCTTTTTTTTTTTTTTTGCTGATCCGAAAAATGATCCGATCCGTGACTCTTGATCCGAGGAACGATTCGAACCGTGACTTTTTCGATCCGTTGCACCCCTACAATAAAAGCATATTTTCTTTACAAAATTATTTATATAAGCCTATTCTACACACTGACATTTCTGATATTCATGACAGCACGCTTTATGCAGATTGTAGCCTACTATTCATATTACAACTCTGCCTCTTTAATTCAGCTGTCTGCTTGAAACCTCAAGATGTAAACAAAGTAGCATAGTTGGCTAGTTTATCATAGTTTACTGGTTGGACTGTTCAGTTTCCCCACTTGTATTAAGCCTACTGTAAGTTTCAATGTGGGCCAACACTTTTTCTCCTGTTGAGTTTTGGAGTTGGAAAACATAGGTATTGAGATTATCAGTCTCATGCAAGAGTGACTTGAATGTAAGAGTTTTAATCAACTTTCTGCAGCAATGATGCTAACCGGAATTAATATTAAGATTTAGCTAACGTCTTCTATATGCATCATTGCTTTCACGATTGTGAATGTTTTATTTGGATTAAATGTGCATGTCGAGGGGCGGGTCGCGGGTGTCCATTGAGTGCGCACGGGAGAGTGAGGGAGAGGGAGAGCAAGAGAAAGCGGGCCAAGGAGAGGGGGGTTACTTCTATACTGTTTGAGGGGTTACCAGGATGTAATCTTTGGGGGGGGGGGGCATTTGGCTTATTTGGGGTGGCAACAAAAAATGGGTGCAAAGGTATCAGCACAATCTTTCAGCGCATGGCCACTTTGCAGACACACGGGGCCCATAGCCTAGGCCCCAGACTATAAACATGTGGTATCTCATGCATCAGTCAGGAGCCATAATCAATGAAAAATAGGTAACACTTTATAATAACTACACACAATTTATCATTTATTAAGCATTTGTTAATTATTAGTTAATGGTTTGTTCATCATTAGTAATTTATTGTTCATGCATAATTCATCATCAGTAAAGCATTTGTTCACAAAGTTATGAATGGTTTGTTCATAGTAAATAAAAGAAATGTTTGTAAATACATGGTTTATGCTTTATAAATAATGAAACAACCATTTATAAATGAAATCATCTCCCTATTATGAACCAGTTACAAACTATTAGTAAATGCTTTGATCATCATTTGTAAAGTATTACTCCTATGTTAATTCTCATACTGTAATTCATGATTAACTCAGGAGTTACAAGTGGTTAGTTAATGATTTTTGTGAGCTCATCTAAAGTGAGGACTATATATGCCTTGCTACATATTTACAAATGAGTTATAAAGGTTACAGTTGCATTTATTAAGACATTTTCATCCAAAGAGACTTACACTATCAATGAAATTAAAGAGCAAGGCCACAATGGTGGCACCCGGGGATTGAACCCCCAATATTCTTAGGCTTACAGCATGCTAGCCCAATGCCTTATCCACTACACCTGCCCATGGCTATTGTAGCTATAAATTTAGATATATAAAACAGATGTGCGTGTTTGCTATGAACAAACATTTATAATTGTGTTTATAGGCATGATTTACAGATGAGAGTTAATTTAGGAATTATGCTTCAAAATTAAGAACACAGCATTTAATAACATGCTTAACAGTGTGTAGTAGAAGACACTCTTGCATAGTTTTATGTGTTTTTAATTGAGCGGATGTTATGTTCTTCACTTCACAACAAACAATCAATAAACACCAGAGTGACAATGTTTTTACTTGGTTAACTTCACTTCAGTATACGTCAGTCAATTATTTACTTGTATGCTTTAACTCTCTAACTATTGTATCAATGCGCTGCTTAGTGCTACATCAAATGTAGTCATACGCATAACAGGAAAGTATCCCATCTATGTCAGAATGGTAGGAGAGGTAGTGTAGTGGTTAAGGAGCAGGGCTGTCATTCTAGCGCCTGTTCAGTTGAAGGTTCGAATCCCAGTTTTTGCAGTTGTGTTTAATTTAATTGACATTATTGTGTATGTCGCTCTGGATAAAATTGTCAGCTTAATGAATGAATGTGAACATAGTATTTATAACTTATTTGCAAATGTGTAGCAAGGCATAAAAAATCCTCACTTTAGATGAGCTCACAAAAATCATAAACTAACCACTTGTAACTCCTGAGTTAATCATGAATTATAGTATTAGGAAGTGGTTTATAAAACATGTATTCACATCCTTACTAATCATTAGTGCACATGTAACAACTGTTAAACAATGAATAGTATTTCATTAACGAAATGTTATTGCATGTTATATTAAGTATTAGCAACAATTTATACATATTTTAGAAATAGGCTTATTCACTATGAACAAACCAATCATAACTTTGTGAACAAATGCTTAAGTGATGATAAATTATGCATGAACAATTAATTACTAATGATGAACAAACCATTAACTAATAGTTAACAAATGCTTAATAGATGATGAATTGTGTGTAGTTATTATAAAGTGTTACCAAAAAATACATAAGAGTGTGTAACAATTGTTTTGATATTGATAATAGGTTAAGCATTTTGATACTTTCAAAACTGACCCTAGGCAGATGGGTTGGGCCCTTGAGTCGTGGATCTGTCTGAGGTTTCTTCCTATATGTATCCCCAATTCCAGGGAGTTTTTCCTTGCCCCTGTTGCTCATGGGCTCTCTTTGAAGGTTTAACACTCTGTAAAGCGCCATGAGACATGTGTAATGTTTTGGCGCTCTATAAATAAAATTGAATTGAATTGAATTGAATTGATACTTTCTTGATTTGATTTGGGAGCCACACCACAGTGGGCAATCCAACACAGACGAATGGGTGTGCATTTTGCATTTTCTGCCCGTCGCGATAATGCGCGTAATGTTAATAGGCTACTGTATTGCATTTCACGTATTCATGTTGATTTTCTCGCAAACCCTTATTACAGCAACAATCTTAATACCAGAAAGCTAAGATTGTGCTCTGTCAACAAGTCACACGCATATATCAGTATGACTAGAACTTCGTGAGTAATCCAACAGAGAAGTAGGCCTATAGGTGTCCATTTTTCGCCTGTCGCAGATAATTTCTCTAGGGGGGGCAGGGGTTATCTTTGGGGAGGCCCTGCCTCCCCCAGCCTCCCCTTAGACACGCCCTTGTTTGGTAAAGTTGCACGCATAGTCTACAATGACAACTTGTGAAAGAAAGCAGCCGAGCAGCGTCCGGTGCACCAGTGCGACCTAGACTTTTTTTCATACTTTAGCGCTCGTAAACATTTCGCGCTAAAATATCAAGGTGAAAGTGATCATAGCTTGTGTGGTATAGACCCAGCTCCCAGCCCAACTTTGAGAATAGATTAACGCCTATATTTTTTTTATCGCCCGATATGAGTTGCATGTTAACGCAGCACGTTAACGCCGATAACGGCCCACCACTAGTATGAACCCTGTTATGAGTAATTTCAATCAATCAACAGCTCAAAAAACATATTTTAGGGTGCAGTTACACTTTAAATGCCCTTGAGCAAGGGCACCTAACCCCTCACTGCTCCCCGAGCGCCGCTGTTGAGCAGGCAGCTCACTGCTCCGGGTTAGTGTGTGTTTCACTAATTCACGGATTGGGATAAATGCAGAAGCTGAATTTCTCTCACGGGATCAAAAGAGCATAGGCCACTTAAACTTATACTATAGTTTTTATTTCATCAGACATCTGTTGGGTCATATTCATCTTTTTATGCAACAATGTTGTTGCCAATTGTCAACTCTGTGTGTGTGTGTTTGAAAGTTATTTTTGGATATGTACATGTACTTAGATTCTGCGTATCTCTGTTTTCAACAGGTTCAACATTGCCTCGACAAAGCCCTCAGGTTCAGAATGGCCCTTCACCAGAGGACCTAGAGATGCAGAGAAGGTGAATCAGCTGCCACAGGCTTTCATATGGCTGTTTGTATATAATTGCCCACACAAAGTAATATTTAAAGCAACACTAAAGCACTTTTCCTCTGTTGCACACACGTTATTTGTTTATCTAACAAATAACGATGTCGACAGACAAGGTAGAATATGTTGCATGATTTTATGAAAGTATGATGTATTGCGACATCGAAGCAAGTCAAATTTGATGTCTCATTTAATCAAACTACAGATACACTACCCGATCTGGTAAAGTTACATAGTGCGGTTATAGCCGTTGGAGGGTCGCGAAGTGAAAGCAGAATTTCAATTCAATTCAATTCAATTTTATTTATAGAGCGCCAAAACATTACACATGTCTCATGGTGCTTTACAGAGTGTTAAAACCTTCAAAGAGAGCCCATGAGCAACAGGGGCAAGGAAAAACTCCCTAGAATTGGAGATACATATAGGAAGAATCGGGGATCCTGGCAGGGAACCACAGCAGGTGATGGTAAGGCAGTCATAGGGATGCTGATGGCAATGGCACTCAGGGGGATGGGACTTCAGGTGTAATGAGGGCCAGGCACAAAGATGGCTGATGACTGGTAATGGTTCACCTCACAGGTGAGGTATAGGGGAAAGGGAAGAGAAATAAAGTGTGTTAGTATTACTATAAGTCATGATGGTTGGTATTAATAAGTATATCAATGGGGATATGAATTATTATACTATAGAGGGAAAAGGCAGAGGGGGAGAGGGAGTTGAATGACAGGACAGAGAGAGAGGGAGGAGGGAGAGTTGAGAGAGACAGAGGGAGAGGGGAGAGAGAGTTGTACGGCATGACACATGAGAAGTCCATGACAGTGCTATGCTATAGCAGCATAACTAAGGCATGGTGGAGGGTAGTCAGCACCAGCACAGGTGTGGTCGGTAGCCACCATGGGAGGCATGACTGGAGCACCAGTCACACAAGCCCACAGCAGAGGTGGTCCGTTCCAATAAGACCCTGAAGTCTGTGCATATACAGTGCCTATAGAAAGTTATCATACCCTTTTGAAATAGTTACTTTTTTTGTCTTACAGCCTGAAATCAAAACCCATTTAAAAAAAAATCTTTTCCAGTTTTATTTACAAATGTAGCTGTACAACATCAAAATAATGAAAAAAAAGTCAACAGTTCTGAAAATTAATAAAAAATAAAAAACTAGAATAACAGGGTTGGAAAAGTCATCATACCCCTGACTTAATACTTTGTCAAGCTTCCTTTTGTTTTCATTACAGCCATCAATCTGTTTGGATATGTCTCTATTATAGCTTTGCACACCTAGATAGGGGAATATTTGCCCAATTTTCCGTACAGAAATGTTAAAACTTAGTCAAATTCTGTAGGGAATGGCGATGGACTGCTCTCTTCAAGTCAATCCACATATTTTCTATAGGATTTAAGTCAGGGCTCTGACTTTGCCACTCAAGGATATTCACCATCCTATCCTTAAGCCACTGCTTTGTTCTTTTGGCAGTATGTTTAGGATTTTTGTCGTGTTGGAAGGCGAATGACCTCCCCATCCTCAGCTGTTTAGGGGAGGGACGCAGGTTTTCCTCAAGAATTTTGGTGTACTTGGCAGCATCCAATTTCCCTTCTATCCTGACCAATTGCCCAGTCCCCGCTGAAGAGAAACATCCCCAAAACATAATGTTGCCCCCACCATGCTTCAAAGTAGGTATGGTGTGTTTTGGGTGTGTTTGGGTGTGTATACTGTGTTTGGTTAGCGCCTGGAGCTCAGTCCAAAAACTTCAATCTTAGTCTCCAAAAAGTTCGATCTTAGTCTCATCTGACCATATAAGCTTTTTCCACATGGTAGCAGAATATTCCAGATGTGTTTTTGCACTGAACTCCAAGCGCAATGTTTGGCGAAAACCAACACAGTACACCACCCAAAACACACCATGCCTAGTGTGAAGCATGGTGGGGGCAACATTATGTTGTGGGGATGTTTCTTTTCAGCGGGAACTGGGCAATTGGTCAGGATAGAAGGGAAAATGGATGCTGCCAAGTACACCCATATTCTCAAGGAAAACCTGCGTCCCTCTCCTAGACAGCTGAGGATGGGGAGGTCATTCGCCTTCCAACACGACAATAATCCTAAACATACTGCCAAAAGAACAAAGCAGTGGCTTAAGGATAGGATGGTGAATATCCTTGAGTGGCAAAGTCAGAGCCCTGACTTAAATCCTATAGAAAATATGTGGATTGACTTGAAGAGAGCAGTCCATCGCCATTCCCTATAGAATTTGAAAAAATTTTAACATTTCTGTACGGAAAATTGGGCAAATATTCCCCTATCTAGGTGTGCAAAGCTATAATAGAGACATATCCAAACAGATTGATGGCTGTAATGAAAGCAAAAGGAAGCTTTACAAAGTATTAAGTCAGGGGTATGATGACTTTTCCAACCCTGTTATTCTAGTTTTTAATTTTTTATTAATTTTCAGAACTGTTTACTTTTTTTTCATTATTTTGATGTTGTACAGCTAAATTTGTTAATAAAACTGGAAAAGATTTTTTTAAAAATGGGTTTTGATTTCAGGCTGTAAGACAAAAAAAAGTAACTATTTCAAAAGGGTATGATGACTTTCTATAGGCACTGTATATGAAGTGCCGTTCACCCTGTTATGAGTTGATGAACCGCTGAAATGATTTTGGAAACATTATTTTAAGGCACGAAAAACTCTTTAGTGTTGCTTTAATATGAGTCAAAGGAAGTGAACAGTTCAAATTAAATTAATGCAAAACAAACGGCAAAATACTGAACATAAAAGAAGAAAGGACCTATGCTTTTTATTTCATCAATTCACAAATTTGTTTTTTAAGATGATGAATTTAGATACTTTGATTTCGGGATTGACTGACATGGATTTTGTTTTTAGTGCCAATGGCGATACCGATTTTTTTTAAATATATATATCCCCCCCCCCCCCCCCCCCCCCATTAGCCATAGCCGATGACCGATATGGGCTGCCAATTGCTAACATAAGACCGATATAATCAAGTCTTCACAAAAATGTCCTTTGTCAGCACATTTAAGAAAACAATAAACCTGAAAAGTAACCATTGAATGAAGTGCTTGATTTGTAATTTAAGACTGAATGGTTTCAGTTCTTCTACTTAAAATAAAATGAGCACATCTAAGGCTAATATTCCACCTAATATGCAAAGACAACGCACTAGTAGGTCTAAACGAAAATGTAAAAGAAGCTGCCAGATTTGTTAACCACAGAACATTTCCCCATGGGGACATTAAAGTATATTCTATTCTATTCTATTCTAACATGTCAGATAATGATAATGTTATTTAGAGTTATTTAGAGTAAAATATAAACATAATTATCACATCTCTAGGGGGAGCTACAGTCGCCAAAAATACCTGAAACTGCATAGTATACCTCATACCTATGCGTCATTACGCATTCATTAGGTATTATTCAACAATCTTTTATTCACACTGAATAGGTGAATTTATAATGACCACCATGCAGCAAAGCGGAGGTCATATATGTTTAGTCAGAGTTTTATCATCTTACGGACTTTTTTTTTCTTCAGTAATTTCCGGGGATTCCCATGATACTGAAAGGCCGGGGTGCACAAAACTTGGTGGGCATGTAGCCCCACAAGGATAAGATGGAACCATTGTTTTGATTCATTTTGATCCGAAGTGGGGACTTTTTATGACTGACTTTTGCAGAGATAATGCGCAGGACTTGGCGGCAGTCATATTATCTACATTTTTGCTTAAATCCTGAATCTAACTACTTGGTCTTGATCTAAGATTACTGATATAGAATGGAGCAAATATAAACTTTATAACCTTCTAATACATTGTTGCAATTCTGTCAATATAAATCACATATTCAGACAGTTTGTAGTGAATGTATACTATTGCCTGTACTATACACTAGTAACCTTACACCAATGTCATAGAGCTAACAACTGTTACAATATGAACTATGAACATAAAAGACTCACAACATGATTTTAACAAACTGTTTATTATTGATTAGTGACTGTGTATGTATTGAGGGTGAATCGGACATTCATGGGAAACCTGGATCTAATGGCAGCAGCGTAAATGGCAACAAATCAATCAAACACATCAATTATTTCTACTTGTGGTGGCCAACTGAGTAGAAGTAGAGATGGACAATTATGCTCATAAATCTCATTCATTATAATAACAAGCATTACGAGGAAAAGGACTTCACGGGCAAGCTCTCCTCTTGCGGCCAGTTCATTGGACGATAGGAGAACACAAGAGGGGTATCTGAGGGGTTCTTCTGTGTTCCCGTGGTGTATCTTTGCGTCACGTATATCATCTTATGCACAGTGATTGCACGTGTAATTTTAAATGAATTAAAAATTATTGTAAAATAATGGGCACAATTGGATTTCAATGTCATTATGAGTCTTTTGTAACTTCTGTACAAGTGTAACATATGTTTATTGATTAATACCATGTCTGTTCCATAAGATATTAGTTTAGGGGTAATGGTTGCTGCTGGGCTGGACGGCATGGGTTTCAGGATAGCTCTTCAGTCTAGGTCAAGGTGAGCTGGGGAGAGCACCTTAGTCAATAAAGTAATAAAGACCATTAACGACTAAATGGGTGATGATCCTATTCAATCCTACCATGATTCCACCCTGACGTTTCATAGTGCAACATCAAGCATTCCAGGCACGCAATGACAGTGACAGAATTTATTCAAGTCAGTGTAGCATCAAAATGAGTTTGAAGTAGAGCTGTAACAATGCACCAATCTCACAATTCCGTTTGTATCAGGATGACCCACGTTTCCATAAATACCTCAATTCGAATGAAGGGACATGTTATTGAAATAACATTTCAATAATCTGGAATGCAAGCGGAGAAGAATATTTGAAAACCTGTATAGACTGGACTGATAGCCATTACATTATATGAATATATTATATCAGTATGATATTGATATACAGCATTGATATACAGTGTTCCAATATATAGTATTGGAACACATGCTGAAGTTGACTATAAAGAGGAATATAAAATCATCTTTTGGAAATTGATTTGAATGCCTTAAATAAAGTGTTCCAATACTTATGGAGGGGACTGTATAAACTACTGATATGACATGAGAAAATACTGTATTCCTGATATTCATGAAGGCACACATTGGCCCTCATTTATCAAACGAGCGTACGACCAAAAACAGGCGTAAAACAGGCGTACGCTTGTTTCCACGCAAAGTATGGCATTTATCAATGTGAACGTGATCGGTGGCTACGCTCAAATCTCACGTCTAGTCAGTAGCGTAGCGTAGTTGCGCAAGGCCCCGGTGCAAGTCTGGCGCTGGACCCCCCCCCCCGCTATCTCGACCCATCCCTGTATATCTCAAGACACACACCGACCGACCACAGAGGGAAAGAACGCACGCACGGTCATTATTACATGGACAGCGACTATTTGCGTAACTTGCACACAGCCTACGATCAAAAACAGAATGCATACAAATTCATTCAACTGAACACACCACGTTCCCTTGCAGCACAACAATGGCCTCATCAAAGAACACACTGAGGACGGCTTGACGCCGAAACGCGTTTGTTTTATAGGCATGGTGCTACAATAAAGTAGGCTATAAGATAATTAGCTAGTGAGTGCGGTTCTTTTGCACATTGGAATACGATATTTAACTCGCACCCGAAGAAGGAGATATCTTGGAGTTTGAGCGCGCCTCTCTCTGCAAACTCATCAAAGAACAAACAGACACAAATTATGGCACAGCGGCCATTTAACTAACCTGTTCGCCGATCAGTTGCCGTATAAGCAAAAACCCTTGGACTCACCCGTCAGAAGTGTAGGTCTACTTTGCGTGTCTTTTGCTCAGCAAACTCGTTCACTATTGTGGTGAAATCCAATGTCCTCGCCCTGTCATTTTCGATGGAGAGTATGACCAATCCACTCAGTCGCTCCTGACCCATGGCACTCCTCAGATTTGTCTTTATTAATTTGCTGACTTTCCACGACTTTAGTAAGAGTAGTAGCCTATAGCCTACCTGTTTACATTTGCTAGCATGTGCAGCAGCCTATGATCAGAGATGACGTAAAAATGTTATGACTGGACAAACAGATTTCCCAGCAGGCCATGTTACAACATCTTGTAAGTTGACGATAAAATAATCATTAATGGTATTAGTTTTATTGATTAATTTTGATTCTAACATTGAAATGTCATTAGTAAAATCAAAATGATATGGAAAGTAGGAGAAAATACAAGAATTGGGGAATGGATAGGTGCCACCATGAGACCAAGTTGTAGGAGATAGTGAAGGATTTAAATAGCAATCAGTTCGCCCACGTCGCTATATAGGAAGAGATAGCGTCATTGATGACAATAGTTGACTTTATGTCGCAAAGCGAGGAGGTGCGGGGCAAATTCCGAAATGTAAAGGGCCCTGCGAAGCTCCGGGGCCCCGGTGCGTTGCACCGCCTGCACCGTCGCACGCTACGCCCCTGCGTCTAGTCTGAACTCGTGTACGCAAGTTTTTCAGACGGCATGCATCGCGCAGCAGTAAATCGGCGGTGCATTAGAAAGTTGAATAGTTGAATTGACGGACTATCTCGGACTATCTCCTGAACATGTGCAGCCTATTTTCTGTAATGAAGCATATTATATTGACACATTTCATGGCTTAGAATAGCCATAGGCGATGATTACTTTCTCTTTGGCAAACGCAACATTCATGAATTAGGCCTAGGCATATATTTTAAAAGGGCACATTTCAGTGTCGTACGGTTTTGTAATGAATGTATTTATAGTATGATGCGTTCTCTCTGCGAAAATAAAGTCTGTTGCGCTCAAATCGCTCTAGTTTCCCGCCTTCCTTGATGACAGCTTCTAGCTGTCAAAATTAACAAGGTTCAGCTGGACGTCACTGTGGCTCGAGATCACTAATGATCTTTTTTGGACGTATAATGCACCTTCATGTTGTAAATTCTAGGGGCGAGGCCATTAAAATGAGCATAATATAGGGGCGTGATATTTATCACGCTTGTTTCCAGCCGCCACATTTATCAACAAACGTTCATTCTTACGCTGGAATTGGAGTGATACGAAAGTTTGATGAATCACACGTGAGCCCCGTCGTAAGATGATTTCTGCGCTCAGATATACGCTGGTTTCTACGCTCTGTTGTTAAATGAGGGCCAATATGCTTGACACAACACATGGCAAGTGACAATTTGACGGTTCGAGAGATAGATACAAATGTGGCTGTTCAACTTCCAGACAGACATTTATGCCTGGAATTAATAGATAAATGTTCTGTATGTTTGTCCAAGTTGATGAACTGCGTGGACAAGATATCTTGCTACATGTTTGCTACATGTTTGCTACATTTTCAGTTCTTCACTCCCCTCTGTATACATTCTGGTTTTTTTCTCTCGCCTAATGCCCTCAGGCAGCAGCAAGAACTTCAGCGCCAGAAGGATCAGGAACGGGAACGGCAAGAGCGTGAGTCGCAGGAGCGGGATCGTCTGGAGCAGGAGCGGCAAGAACGTGAACGTTTAGAGCGGGACAGGTTGGATAGGGAGCAGTTACAACGAGAACGTGCAGAGCGCCAGCGCCAAGAACAGGAACGGCAAGAACAAGAGCGTCAGGAACAAGACCAGCAGGAGCGTGACCAGCTAGAGCGTGAGCGGCTGGAGAAAGAACTGATAGAGCAAGAGAGGATGGAAAGAGAGAAGCAAGATAGGGAGCAGGAGCAGTTGGATAAAGAACAGATGGACTGGGAAAGAGGCAGACGCATCTCTAATGCTGGTGAGTCTGTATTTCTTGATCCACACCCTACACAGTACAATAGAACTACTGAACAACTGTCAACAGGGGAATGGGCTTCATGCTCAACGTTAATCTAATTCTGTTATGTATTTACAAGTGTGAAGTTTACAAGTTTACCCTTATCCCTTTGTATTTGCAGTACCTGTTTTTCTGTTTTTAAGTGATGTTTTCACTTTGACTATACCTCTGTAGCAACAGTATTTTAGGCTACAGTGTTTACAGTACCTATAACTTGTAAGCTTGATGCATGTGAGTTAGCATGATGCTACTCCGTGGTACCTCATCTGCTCCCATGCATCCATTCTTCATTTTAATTGTGTGGGTGATGCTCAAGATGGCTACATTTAACTCAGAGCTCTGTTATCCAGGGCAGGTGGGCAGTTGCCAGCACTTCCTAGTCTGAAAGTCAGGGGTTAGACATAGTTAGTTGCTTTGGAGCATGAGCTGCTTACCGGAGTGCATGAGTTCCATAGTTACTACATTACATTTGTCAAACCTTTCTGCCCGGTAAACACAGGTCTGACTTCATACAAAGATTGACCCACAGTGATGTCGTTAGGTATGGGCATTCGGGGATATAGCCCTAGATGTTTTATTTTAATAGGCCGGATCTCTCACAATACTTACTTTAAAAAAGAGAGCAAATAACACGGAATTTATAGTTTATATTCCAATTGTGCAAAACTTTGAGATGAGATGGACCTATTTATCAAACATACAGCATTACGGGTGTCCTCTCACTCTGCTTCATGCAGCAGATCTAAATTGAACATGACCTTACCATAAACCCAAATCCCATTTTAGAAGTTGCCATTTCACTCACACTTTCCATGATTCATGCAGCTGTGTGAAATGAGCTTATCGCCACGAGGTGGCAGTTTAAAGGAACACTTCACTGTTTTTTCATATTAAACTACCTTATTCCCTTAACTAAGACGAGTTGATACATACCTCTCACGTTTCAATGCGTGCACTCACTGGCTCTGGCGCGCGGCCAGAGCCAGTGAGTCCGCTGTAGCATTGTGGCAGTGTGATTGATTGATACTGTAATGTAAGAATGATGGCTAAATCAGAACCTTTTGTTTTTATCAAGCTAGGGCCAGAGGTGAACAGTTTAGGCCTACTCAAAATGAGTAAAACCAAATTTGGCAAAATCTGACTTTTTTCCCTTTGGGGACATTCCTTGTTTTGTCAGCAGAAAGTGAAGAATTCTGACGGTTTCAGCAGTAATATCTGTTCAAATTAAGTTTTAGTTGAAAAAGTTGTGCTTCATTTTCATCTTCATCTTTGTTCAGCGAACACATACAACTGCCAGTTTGTTAGCTAAGAGAAATTTCATGAATGTGACGCTCAGGCCTATGAAGTATAAGTCTGCCTACAAACCCTTACTATGTAGTGGACGTAGACGGCACAGTGATTAGCAACACGGACCGTGGCGTGGAAGTTTGAGATTCTACTCTGACTCGCGCTTTGGCTCGGTGTGCCGGATTGCAGTAGCCTAGCGAGCTAGACCCACATCAAGATGGTAGGGTCTAGAAACTCACCATAGCAGGGCTCAATAGGAGGGGTGGGATAAACGGTTGTCTTTCAAATTCCCTCTCCACGCAATAGGATAGCTTTAACGAATCATCTTGTTTTCAAGTAACAGGATGCTTAACGGGTGCAACTTCTGGTCGCATATCAGTCATCATTATGTTAAGCCCGCCCACCGACTGTATACACGATGTGATTGGTTCGTGATTGCTGCCAAAGCCCAGCGAAGAGTTACTAGACTAGAATTAGATTTGCTGCCGCTAGGGGTGTCTATATTTCTAGGCTAGGATTGCAGTGCAATGTAGAATGAATGTAACTTTATCTTCTGAGATGGACAGAAAATAAAGTAGTAATAAAGCCAATTTATGTAGGCCTATTTGTGTAATTCTTTACACAGCACTGTCCAAGCATTCAGTGAACAGAGTAGGTCAGTGTTTTTCAATCTATTTTGAACCACGGTACATTTTTACATTAAAAAAATCCTACGGCTCACCACCAGCCAAAAATGTAACAGAAACGGGGTAGATAAGGGAAACGTCCGGTGGAATTAATGGCAGTTCTGCTACTGGTCCAGATTGAACAGAAAAGTTGTTGAGAAAGGTGTCTTTATGATGACGTTTGGTTTCACTTGCGCAGACGCGCACACACATTGAATGCACAGTATCCCATTAACTGCATGACAGTAGGCTATTTACAATTTTCTGTAAAGAAAAGTTAGTGAACACGTTATCAAAATTAACTTAATGCAGAACTACATGCACGCACCAAGAGAAGCTTCACACATCACTTGTGTCACAACCTTGGTAGTTCGCACCGTTGTTCTTGGATTTGGTGTTGCTAGAGAAGGTAGTTCAAACTCTCAATCGCAAGCAAGGAGGCAAAGTTTGGTCATTTGAACTACTGCCCCTGGGTAGTCGCACTTGTATCGTTCCTTGGTAGTTCCGGTTAGTGATACCATCAATTGTTGTGTTTCCATCCAACGTTCTAATGCGCATTTCAAGTATTTCAATAAGAAATCCCTGTTGGAAACATGTGAAATGCACATTAAAATGTCTAATGTGCATAGATATTTGATTCACTAGAGAGGGGTGGATTAACTCTCGATGCGCATAAGGTATAATGCGAATAAAGGTGATGGAAACTATTTATTTGCATGGCGTGATGCAACCTTCAGAGAATCTCAGCAGACTCGCGCCAGTAGGCTACAAGAAATTCTCGGCCCATCGTATGCTCTGAAATTGCCCTGGGATAGGTGTCTGACAATGAGTAGCCTACTGGGGGCAACATCTAGGCCTATCATTCTGCATAATTCTTCAAACCCGGACTTGCTGAATCTAAAGCAAACCGCAACAAGACACTTGTCATTTTCCTTGTAGACAGACCCATGGATACATTGGACAGGCAACTGTGTTCTGTTCCCAGAGCATGCTTTTTCTGGCTATGAAGGTTAGGGTCTCCTCGACGAGTAGAATGCTTATCATTTACAGCACAATTGAACAGTAGGCTAATATGGAACCGTGGACCGAAAGAAAAAGAAACTTAACATTTTCCAGATTAGAAAATATTTCTTAATTTAATGTTATCAAATGAAGAGGCATGCAATTTCAGGGGTGGTGGGGTCCGCACTCATTCAATATGTGCGCGTCTGCGCAAGTAAGCCTGAACCACTGGAGATGGCGTGTGTATAAGCAATAAAACAACGCTACTTAAAACAACGACCAAAGTGGATCCTTGCTGTCCATGAAAACAGCAGAGACTGGGTAGTCTAATCCAAAAATCGACATATGGATTGGCACTAGTTATCCTGGTATATGTAACACAATTACCTTTGCAAAAATGTTTTAGGCTATTGAGGTAGGCTTCAAAAGTTTTTGAATTTGAGCGTACAGTTGTCATTAGCCTAGTCCTATGTCTTTTACATGTCCTTACAAAATAGATATTATAACGTAGGCCTATCATGCATTAATTCATAGCCCAGTGATATAGACATGGGTCTCACCTACTGTAGGCTACTTGAAATTAGACTGTTTAAAAAGTTTAAAGTTTAATGGGCATAAGTCACAACTTGTTATAACAGCGGTAAATATTGTAGCAAATAGTAATATAAAAGCGATTACATAGCACATATTAAAAGTAAAACATGTATTTCACTGTTACTTGAGTGAACGGGCTGTTGCACAAACAAATAAATTAGGGTGATCTGCATCTCCATTCACCAAAAGCTTTGGTTTTGCTAACCCACTTGCACAATAAATACTTTCTGAAAGGTTCTATCCATAGTTAACATGCAACATTTATCCATGTTGGATAGTGTCAAGCAGTGAAGTGATAGCCTATTGCAGACAGAAGATGGGCACTGCTTTCTCTGTTCTGTATTTCTGTCCCATCAAAAACTGTGTTAAAATGGTGTGTTTAACAGTCCAAATGTCAAATTTTGCGGTGGAGAAAGCTCTGGACTCCCGCTGACATCATCCGGACCCCCTCAGAAAATACTTCCAACGTCACTGTCAACCAGTGTTGGAAACGGGGACTAATGCACATTTTATTTATGGACATTACCATGAATGCGCATCACTAATTTACATGAGTTGGATGGAAACGCAACTACTAATTCGCATGAGTTGGATGGAAACGCAACTAATGTCAGGTGCGCCTCACCAAAAATCACAGACGCCCAACCAAAAATCGCAAAGTTGTAGTTTTTCTTGTCACTCAGTGATTGCGCCTGTTGACTACATATTAATTAAAAGACTGACTCATTCTTGCTACTTGCTAATTTGCATGTTGGTCTGCGCTTTTGGTAGGCTACTATTATGGTATTCGCAAACCCTGCAATGAAGGACACCGATCATTTACCTCTGCCAAGGAGGTATATGTTTTCATCGGGGACCGGCGTTTGTTTGTTTGTCTGTCTGTTAGCAAGATAACTCAAAAAGTAATGGATGGATTTCGATGAGATTTTCAGGGAAGGTCAGACATGGCCCCAGGAAGAAATGATAACATTTTGGGACTGATCCATAATTCTTTCGGGATTCCAGGGGCATTTATGTATTTAGCTTAGTGGTGTAATGGCATGGTATGGCCACGTGGTGGCGATCTGAATAGTTTTGGTTAAAATGTATGATAACCTAGGAAGAACAATGCAGGCGGAGGTAGCTGCGCTCTCGGAGTGCTTTTCTAGTTGGTACTGTGGTTAACACTAGAAGCGCCAAGCACCAGCGTCATTTGACCGCTGAGACGTATTACTTGAAGCGCCATGTTGGTTTGACCTAGATATACCTAGAGCTGCCGGGCTGCGGTCTTGGGACCACAGTGATTAAAAGGAAAAAAAAATCTTTTCACTCAATTAAATTCCAGGACCCTACGTTCACGACTTTTCCTAAATACGCATTTCATCACCCAGTACTTTTACATGATCAAAAGCACACGGTACAAGCTAGTTTAGAGCTATTTTGCTCTTACTTATGTGACAACACTGCCAGTCTCACGTTCGGCCATGTTTTTTCAGGCTGCGGTTCTCTTTTCTCACAGCAGATGTCGCAAGGGCTCCCTCCTATAAGTTTCCTGTCAGTCGGGCATGAGAATAATATTTGACCATAAAGCATATAGGCCTTTATATATGTGCAATATATATTATATATGTGATTTATTTTAATAACTACTTTTCATTTACATGGCATAGTCTATGGAGGCGATTTACAGTGGTAAAATGCAAGTTTGTTTTGAAAAGCGAATTGTTATGCATTGCGACGTTGTTCTATTAGGCATAGGCCTACATGTGTAAAAATTATTTTCAGCTGAAATTCGTCGTAGCCTATTTAAATTAGTTTCGGCCAATCATCATCTGCGCGCATCTAACAATGGACATTGGCAAGCGATTCTTATGAATTATTTCCAGATGAAACTCGTCGAATTTAAATTAGTTTCGGCCAAATCATTCATCTGCGGGCAAACTTTTCTAATGCATTTATTTGGGCTTACTTAGTATGCCTACATACGTTCATAGTTGTATATCTTCTAAGTTGTATATCTTCCTTTTAAAGCTCAGACTAATGTATAAGCATTTTCTTACATATTTGCTGTAAATAAACCACTATTTACTATCGATTTACCAAAAAGATTGGGATATTGTTTCTATAATAGTACAGTGGCGAGTGGCGCAGCGCCAGTCAAAAAAATGTTGACGAACGTACTCACCCTTGCCATTTTCTGAAACTTGGCAGCCCTGACATAGGCTACCTATTAAATGAATAGAAGTGAATTTGGGGAGTGAATTAGAACTAGCCACCCATTCATTTTAGAGCTTAGATTATCTGCCCAAACCCGAACTGCTGGCCGGTGTTACGGATCTCGAGATCCAACAACACCGGTGTTGGGTCGAAATTGTTTATCCCTCCCCTCGGTTCCGTCGGGTCAGGCTCCTAATCACAAAACGCATGCCTCCGTTTTAAAAATAGCCTATAAATAACATTTCTAAGTAGCATACAAAATGTAAAAACGAAATATAAAAAATGAAATACTATGAAAAAGTTGAAAGTCAAGTAAGGTTTGTTCAAGAACTCTTCCAGAGTTTTTACCTCAAAAAACACAAATCAACACAAATAAATGAACAGATAACTCAAACCTGCTGTATGTCATAATGAAACAAACACAGACTATCAACACAGTCTGACACGAATGACACATGGCTTAGTGCAAACTGAATTTATGACCAAACGATTTGATTCGTGCACGAAGCGCCATCTAGCTATCATTATGTGTAAGTAACAGCGTCCCAGTCTGAGGACTCAGCGGTCTTTTGACCGCCTCAGCCACGCATTAAGTAGTTCACACCAGCACTGCGCTGCTAGTAAGACGTCAAAGCGGGGTGCTTCTAGGTATAGGTGGGTCAGAACGGCACGGCGCTTCTAGTGTTAAACGCCGTTACTCCCAACACTGTTTATCTGTCACATGATTATATACCTTCAAAATGAATTTAAAGATGATGCCAAAACTAGTTGTCTGTGAGACATACCTTAAAAAGTTGTACATTTTTGTATACTGTTCCTACTATGAATTGCTGATTACCATATACTTAACTGCTTTTATACTGGAAAACTCTTCAAGATTGCACCTTGGCTTTCAGGCATAAACCCTGCAAATTGTGTCCAAATGCTTATTTAAATGCCTTAAAGGAATATTTCGGTATTTTACACTTTAAGCCCGTTTTCTGTATTGCCTAGCATGAAAACAAGTGTTTGACACCGAAATCTCGACGACTGAGCCTGTTTGTGGAATTTGGCAGCTTTAGAATGGAGCTCTGTATGGCTTTAACATTGCTCGCTTTGTGCATGGACTATTCTGTCCTTAAAACACGCCTAAACGTTTGTTTAAAAATGTGCAGCTCACCGAGTGGTTACTGGTCTTCAACGATCTTCTGTAACAAGTTTAGCAGCGAAATACAGCTTCTGTCATCTTTTATCATGATTTTCGAAATCCCGGAAGTACTTTTTCAGATACCTCACAAACGTGTGTGCCTAATAGAACACAACAGAATTTGAATTTCACTGTGAAACTTGCTATAGAACCACTCGGTGAGCTGCACATTTTTAAAAACGCACATTTAGGGGTGTTTTAAGGACAGAATAGTCAGTGCACAAAGCGAGCAATGTTAAAGCCATACATAGCTCCATTCTAAAGCTGCCAAATTCCACAAACACTCAATCTTCGAGATTTCGGTGTCAAACACTCGTTTTCATGCTAGGCAATACAGAAAACGGGCTTAAAGTGTTCAATACCGAAATATTCCTTTAACATGACATTAACTCATCAAAGTTTAGCATTCATCTTTTATGTATGAAGACAGTTACAGTTATGGCATGGGCCTTTTCTTGGTTGATATGTTGCTATTTTAACATTTAATGTGTTTTTGTGTTTTCTTTTCTTTCCACTGTGTGAGAGCTTTGGATGCACACAGTGTAGCACACAGTGCGTTAGTTGCATAATTCCAGAGCAATATTTTCTGGACCAGACACACGTTTTACTATGAATCAGCGAAATTATAGGGCGATGCATTTTCACAGTGCGTCTGTGGTTTGTTTCAAAAGCTAACCCTTAGTACTAATAGTAGTGTTTTGTTACATCCAAAAACACATAAAGGTGATGTAGCCTGATGTGCTAGTTGTCTTGCTTCATTGCCCCTTTCTCTCTTCTTTCTTTTTCTCTCTTTCTCTGTCTGGTCTGTTTCTTTTCCTCTGCACGGTGGCTGCTTATTCCCCCCTGTCATGTCATCTGCTGTGCTCAGCATTTGAAAGCACTCTCTACACTCCTCCACCCCCTGATTACTCCAAGACTACTTCCTCCTCCTCCTCCTCCTCCTCACCTGTCTCTTCTTCCACTCCTAGCTACCCTCCCCCCACATCCTTGACTTCCTGTTCAACACCTCCCACCCCTCCCCTCCGCCATTCTGCCTCCCGGTTTGCCACCTCACTGGGTTCTGCTTTCCACCCAGTCCTGCCACATTATGCCACTGTTCCCCGCAAGCAACCGACCCTGGCTGCTTCCCCAGCCACACACACTCTCCCAGTTTCTGTCCCTGCCCCTCCAGCTGCACAGAAGTCCATTGTCTGGTCAGCTTCTAACTTTAGTCCCCTTCCCCCATCTCCTCCGGTCATGATCAGTAGTCCACCAGGAAAAGCCACAGGTCCACGGCCAGTCATTGCCATTCCAGCCCCAGGCTCTCTCATGCAGAAGCCTCCATCACCTACACCACCGAATGGCCAGCCAGCATCACCTAAACTCCACACAACCTCACCTAAGCTCCATGCACCCTCACCAATATTAGCGCAACCCCCACCATTGGCCTGTACTCCCCCACCCCCACCCCCCCTCCCCTTCTATCCATGCCATCCATCCCCACCCATACCCACCTCACCTCATGTGTCCTCTCCCTCACCCCTGCCTGCTATTGTCCCCTCTCCTTCCGCAGCCTCCCCTGCCTCTGCTGAACTCTCTGTAAACTCTGTGCTTGGAGACTCCTGCTCCACTCCTCCAGACCTGCCGGCCTGTCCACCTGCTGATGTCCCCTGTCAGCCGGGTAAGGGCCTCTTCTGTCTGTCTCTGCCTCCATTAATCCACTGAAGGTGGTGGGAGTGGTCGACTTTTCACTTGCTGCCTCTTTGTGCTAAGTTCTATGTGAGGCTAGAGCTAAACCTAGCTATGGCACGGAATGGGATTTTCTCATTGGGTCATCCGAAATTAGTTTCAAATTGCATTTTTATTTTTGGTTTTGTGGGGCTGTTTTGTTTGCTGCTTTTTAGTTGCATATTGAATGTCTCTGACCTCTTTGGCATTAGATTGCTTGCTTCATGAAAACCTCACAGTGCCTTGATATTAAGATCTTCCTAACCCCAGTCATGCTTACAAAATCTGACAGTTTGTCCTGAAAGTTTTTCCTTTATTTATTGCAATTATTTTCAATTTGATATGATAATCTAAGGAAGTATTTTATTGTCACAATCTCCTTTAAAACAGTATGTAAGTTATGCACATCACCTTTTCCCTATTTCATTTCAGCCTGGCAAAAAATAATTTTGTTGAATGTGCATAATTTACCTTGCCGTAATTTGCTTTGTGTGCATTATTTTTGCCAATGCATTTCTACTTTATCTTTTATGAATGTTGCCGTCTACAATCAGAAAGGACTGTCAACTCGTCCTGGCATGTTTTGTGTGATATTCTGTAATATCATCCTGGCATGTTTCATTTCTGTGTGTATGCCATTTTAGTTTAGAAGGACCCATTGTTCACTTGAAAATATGTCTAACAGTAACTTCATAGCCATCTTTAAGAAATGGTAAATTGATAGTTTGTCAAACTTTGGATAGTAGTTGGGACATTCTATAGGAAAAGCACATTTTCACTTCAAAATAGTTTGGGAAAAAAATATTCTTATTCTTGAATCTGAACATTGAGTCATATGGAAGACATGTTACACTATGAGCAACACTATACTGCCATCTCAGGATGGTTTTTGTGACTGACTTTTTTAGGGTTAAATGCAGCTAAAAATGCATTTCAAAGACTGTTACTGACCAGTCTGTAGATGTTTCCTAATGACAGGGGCCGGTTGCACAAAGTACCTTAAGATTTTTTCCTTAAGTTATCAACCTTAAGGCTTAATTTCTCCTTAGGTAAGGAATTTATTTAAGGGCGTTGCACAACATTTCTTAAATGGTATCCTTAGGTAAGGAACTCCGTTAAGTGATTTACTGCATTGAAAGCGGTTTTCTGGCCCGAAAATTCTACAGTTTCCATGGAGATTGTTTGTTTGCTAATTTGCGCTTGCTTTTCTGAGGGTGAAATGCGGGACTGTCCAAAATAATATGCAATTGTCTATAAAATGGGATAGTGAATAACACATTACAAGTCTGAGTGTAACTAGTGTAACCAACTTTGACCAGTTTGACAGGTAACGGCCAAACACGGCACACCTTAGAGCAGTGACATAATACTTTCACGAAGTTATCGATGTATCTACCTACCTATCAATAGCTAACGTTAGCAATAAATAACGTAGCCTACGTTCAGCCAAGTGTCTCTGGTTCAGCACACTTGTTGTAACTAGCTTGCTAGTAAATTATGCTATTAGCCAGCAATCCACCAAACACAATAGCCTAATGATCTTATCTTAGTTACCGTAATATTTTTCGGTGACTTTTATCCATTCATCAAGTAAATCCTGATAGACATGAACTGAACATAGCTAGCTAGTTAGATATTATCCTGCGCTGTGTGTGCGCTATAATTTTTGCTGTCATCTGCACCAAAACAAAAAAAAAATTGTTACGTGTTGACTGGGGCACCCCTATATATCTATGGGGGCACCGAACCAAAGCTCATCATAGGCTTCAGTTAGGGCGAATTGAGTAGCCTATGTTACCATCGCTAGGCCTAAATAAACTAGGCTACATAACGAATTCTGGTCGGCCTATTTGATAGAAGAGTAATGATATTAGCGAAAGTTTTATTTTCAATTGTCAAAAGTGGTTAATCAACTTAAATTATCAGCATTAAAGAGACCCTATGCAACTTTTTCATAGTCATAAAATCGCTTAGAAATCATTCTTTTACTTGACTGACCAGTTTTATCGAAAACAGTAATATTTCCTCCTGCCCCCAGTGTCCCTATCCGCTATTGCAACCTTGCAGTTTGTTCAGGAGATGATCGTTCCCTGTTTACATCTGGAAGGCTGAGACGCGTAAGGAACAAGAAGAACCACGCTTGCAATTTATATATTTATATATAGCCTATATATGTATAAATATACACGCTAAAGCTGTCGGGGAAGCTCTGCAGAGAAATAGGCAAGCATAAAATGAGCGAAAATGAAAAACGAAACCGAAACTTGAGATGAAATCGCCAATCCTGCATAGTTTCTCTTTAACTCAGATAATAATATGCTTAAGGTAGGGTCAGAGGTCCCTTAGGTTTTCCCCCTTACTTAGACTGCTAAGGTCGTTTGTGCAACGGTTTAAGGGATTTCTTATAAGATAAGTAGAAAACCTTAAATACGTAAGGAATAATGTTAAGGAAAATACTTAAGGGTGTTTGTGCAACCGATCTTATCTTAAGGGGGCCTTAAGTAAGATTTTAAGGGAAAACCTTAACTTAAGGTGCTTTGTGCAACCGGCCCCAGGTCTTTGCTGGTGAGCATGTGTGCGCTACACAAGTAGGCCTACTGTGATGGAAGATGATTAATAAATACAAGTAGCCTAAATTAATAAAGAGCAAGACAAAGGAAATAGTCTAGTAGCAGAATGAAATACACTACGGATTGAAGCAGTAGGCCTATCATTGCAACATGTTTTCAATGAATTTGTATGAAGACACATACTTTTGCAAAGAGGAGAAGCACTTTAATTTGATTTACAATAAAAGATTATAATAAGTTTACATGCAATGAATGGTTCTGTTTGTTTTTGGCGTTATTGCATATTAAAGTGAAAAAAAAACCCACTCATTGCTTACATTTATGTCCACACAGATGTGCACCATGTCCTAATAGGACCCCTAATAGGGCGAGCGATTGTCTTGTATGTCTTTCTACACTGAATCCATTAAGCCCTTCAAAGCAACGGTAGCGACAGAAAGTAAATAGAAACGGGGCGTCCAATAGAAGTTCTCTCAAAACGTTGCGCAGTGACACTCCCATTGGCAGTGACACTCCCATTAGCATCATCAGATTTGCTGCACCCTCATTGTTGAAACGCAAAAGAATGTTACAACAAATCAGGTCACAGTTAATAAACACATAAAAGTCTATTGCCACCATAATTCTATTAGCATGTTTGAATTTATGTTTACCTAATTTGTTAATTATTTTTGTCAACTATTGCTGTTGAATTAACTATGACCTGAGTTATTGTGACGTTCTTTTGTGTTCCAACAATGAAAATCATTCCTTTTGGTGTTCACACTACACACTGATGAAGGCATAGGCCGAAACGCGCCTGTGTGGACATGCTCTAAATAAATGTAAGCAATTACAATAAGCTTGGGAGTACGTTTGTTTTCACTTTAATTTGACAGCTTCTTTAGAACTCGCACCCGTAATTGTACCTGGCATTATTGCATCCCTTACACCTTGTCCTAACCGGACGCGATGCGAGCGAACATTAGCGATAGAATCCGTTTAATTACCTTGTTTTCAATTGGAGTGTTCTGACTAAAGCGGCGCGAACAGCGCGACGTAACGCAACGTTTTTGAGAGAACTCTTGTCGGACGCCCTGTTTCTATTTTCTTTTTGTCGCTCGCATTGCTCTGCTATTTTGAAGGAGAAATATGGAACCCTGTGACGCAACACAATGGCATATTTAACAGATTCAGTGTGGACAGACAACATTGACAGTCGCTCGCTTGGATCCGGTTAGGACAAGGTGTTAGTTAGGCCTACAATGCACAATTGTTCTCTCGTGATTGAGAGCTACTGTAACCGTATGTTCATTTCAAAACTTTGTAAAATGCCACAAAACAGTGTCTCAGGGTTGTATGGGGGGAATTCTTCCATGCTCTTAAGGGTGTGCAGGTCAAAAACAAAGTGCGTAACTGTGTGCATTTCAGCCTGCGCCAATTCTCCCCTTTACTTAAAATCTGTCATTTACACGCGATGTAGGGAGTTGAGCGTTTAGGACAACTTTACTTAACCTTTAGAGCCCGATTGACGCAAAGTGCATTCCGTGGTGAAAGAGGAGACACAGAGCTATCCATTGATACCAAATACATTGATCCTTCCGTGGGGTATACTACGAATCTCGGTGAACATAACCAGGCTTTCTTTGCATAACCTGGATCGACAAATACGATAGTCGCAATCAGAGTTGAGTGGTATCATGAAACTCACTCACGGGTGAATTTGTCAAACTAGGCTTGCTCAGATCTGTGCGTGTTCCCGTGGTTGGGGTGACATTTGGCCAATCGGGAAACGTGGAGACGTTTCGCTGGACGTAGCGAAATCTAGGGTGGTCTTTTTTAATGTCTAACATACAGTACAACATCATGGTCGTCAGATGGTCATCAGATATTGTATTTTATGCACGTCCATAGTGACATATTTGCACTCGCAACATAGTTACAAACGCTTTCGCGTTTCAATATGTTTGAAGAGGCGGAGCTGCACCTGTAATAAGTATGACAGACTCTCACAGGTGAGGTAACTTTGTTTTTCAAGATAATGGATTGGTTAATAGTCAATAGGATTGGTGAGAGGGCGGTGCTTTTTCACAATTTGAGCCATAACTTAGAACATAACCTGCTCCCTACCAGCAGTGATGTATAAAGTACTAGAGATCCAGACTTGAGTAGAAGTACAAGTGCTCTATCAAAAAAGTGACTGGAGTAGAAGTGCTCTTTAAAAACCGTACTTAAGTGGAAGCACTAAAGTATTAAACATGTTTTGTACTTAAGTATTGCAAGTAGTTTATTTAAAAAAAAATACTACTCAAGTACTGAAAGTAAAAGTACAAGTATTGTGTAATTAGCTGATTTGCGAACGAGATGGGTGCAAAAGGTATCAGCACAATCTTTTATTGAAGACCCCTTGGCAGACACACGGGGGCCACAGCCTAGGCCCTAGACTAGGCTATAAACATGTGGTAGTAGTTAAACAAGGTGAATAAATGTAACTGTATGGGTTTCCCAATGTATTTTGTAGGGGTGTTATGACCGATACAACTCACATTCAATACAATAATAGGTATACAGAATCATTGATCGTCTGTACCCAATCTATCTATCTATCTATCTATCTATCTATCTATCTAATGCATCAGTCAGGAGCCATATAGCATGAAAAGTACATGATAAGACTATAGTGTCACAATTGTTTTAAGATAAGTTAAGAATTTTGATACCGTCTTGATTTGATTTGGGAGCCCCACCACACCAGTGGAGACCAGACATTACAAGGCATACTTCCCCAAACACACTCAGTGAAAAGGTGGCTTCATATCATATGTTTGTATTTCAAACATTTTGAAATTCATATGAAGTTTACATTAGGCCTATTTATGACCTGCACAATTAGTTAAAATTAGGGCTGGGCACGTTAACACGTTAATATCACGTTAACTCATTAATCAATAAACGCATTTTTATTTTATTGCGCATTAACGCAGTTTGCTAACAGGCTGGTCACAGGCTGCTGACTGCTGCCGCGCTTACAGGAACCTGGAGGAAAACTATATTGGCAGTTTAAAACAAACCAACTAACATGGAGTAGGGTAGACCAACGGAACTTTTACATGGCCATTATCATTTTAAAGTTCTTTCAGGCGGCATAATCGACAGAAGCAAAGTTATTTGTAATCACTGCGAACTTGAATTTTCTTATCATCGGAGTAGGGTGACCAGACGTCCGGAAAAAAATTCGTGAGCAATCCGGAACGGATTTGTTTGTGACCAACACACCACTAACGAGTAACGATGGAGCACATAAAAAATGTATTGGAGTAAAAGTACTGAACTCATCGAAAATATGTAGTGAAGTAAAAGTAGAAGTAGAAGGAAAAAATAATACTCCAGTAAAGTACAGATACAGCATTTCAGTACTTAAGTAGAGTACTTAAGTAGTTCTACTTCTTACTATACATCTCTGCCTACCAGGTTTGGTTGCCGTGGTGATAGAGCGGTGCTGATACCATAGAGCTTCACAGTCCCGCCCCTCCTTCAAGAGAGCTGCTTGCCCGGAAGTAAATTTCTCATTAATTCCTCCCATTGACATCTGGAAAAATCCGGATATAAAGAGTTCTAGACCATGCCTTAGGCTAACCAGCTACGATGTGACTCATAAGCATATAACTTATAATTTCGAGTAAAAAAATGAACAGAAAATGTAAAAAAAGTGAAAGGTACAAGACTGGTAGACAAGAAAGGTACATATCTTAAATTCCGAAAAAAAAAAACTCAAATCCTCTGATGCTTTGCAAACGTACACACATTTCCAACATTTGCAGCCTAACGATAGTTTAACATGGTTCCATATTAATCTGAGAAAAGAAGATGATTACTTCCTACCGTTTCCATTGAGTAAATTCAACCTTCAAGATGAGAAAACCGTTCTTTTTCGGAAGACCACACATCGGTTCTGACAGCCCTGCAGCCATTTTAAGTTTTGAAGTTCCAGCGAGACGAAAGCTGGATGATAGGCGCGGGAAAAGTTGAGGCAGTTTGTTTGGGATTGCCATGGCAACGGCGATCTCTACCAATCAAAGGCTCTGCTTTCACCAGTTTTACACGTTAGGGTGTTGGGTAGTGTAGTACTCTGTCGTTAAATCGTGAATAAAACCTTTTTTTTCTCAAAACAAGGTTGATGCCCCATTAACTTTTGACATCTATATGAGCAGGTATAATCGCTTAGTCACATCGTAGCTGGTTTTAAGTCTACCATGGACGGTTACGATTTTATGGCTTATTCTCCAGATGTCAATGGAGAAATTGTATTGGATTTTTACTTCCGGGCAAGGCTGTGGGCGGGACTGTGGAGCTCTATTAAGGATTTGCTTGTGATGTTTTGCTCACGTGATTCTATGTTCCATCGCCGACTGGTAGTCAACTGGTAGGCAGGCTGGCGAGTCAACGCACTGAACCTTCGTTGGCTAACCTAACTTTTTCATACATTAATTTGATTAACAGGCTAGATATGGCGATACGCCTAAGCACACTGACGCCTCATGGAACAGGCACAACAAGTCGGCATATTTTCACCTCGTTTTTATACACATGACACGTGAACACGTCCTCCCCATACATGTTCTGCCTCGGATCTTAAAAGCTACTTTTTCACCAGGCAGTAGGGTACAGTTCGGTTCAGTACGTTACGTTTTGGTACGGAACGTTTTGGTACGGTTCAGTCCGGTTTGTGTACCCACTGCAAAAGGCACTACTGTATAAGATTGCTGGCTGTACTCCATAGGGCAGCATTATCATTTAAATAAACATAAAAATAAATACAGTGGACACATAAAGCTGCTTGTTTATGTTGCTTATGCTAATTGCTGCTGTCTTCGTTTGGTGGACAGTAGCCTAGCTCGCCTAATCAACCTGTCTTCTTAAGGTAACTGTTAATCGCTAGACTTTTATTTACAACTGTGTCTTACTGGAGTAGGTAGGTAGTAATCAACATTGCAGAGCTTGAAGACGTGCTTTATAGCCAACTGTAAGCTAGATAGTTTACTAGAAACGTTTGCAAGTATCCATCTGCTGATGCAAAGGCTAGCAAAGTAGCTTAAAGTTAAAGTGACAGACGTGGCCACTGGCTATCACGGAATGCTAATTGATGCTGATATAATAGCTCTAACAACAACTTGGATTTGAAACACGCATAACTTATAACTTGGGTTCTTGTGACCCAGTTGTGGTTTATGTTAGCCTACAATTACAAGTCATGTTTTGGTTCACTGTAGTTAATAGTTTTGCACGTCATGGATGTGAGCACCACCAGGTAGGCTAGTTCCGACATTTATTTGACCATGTTGTGTTATGTGCTACGTTTTGAAAAGACAGAAACTATGGTGCTTATTATTATGTGACCAGTTTCGATGTAATTACACGTTTGTAAATAGTAAAAAATTAATGTTTGTGTTGGAGTGTCAAGATAAGATATTGTGACAGGGTAAGTAGCCAGTAAAGTAACGTAGCTAGCACAGGCTACCAGATGCATGACAACACGAGGACTCGACACTAAACCGCTAGTTAATCAAATAAGATTCACCAACCTGACATAAAATTAGATGGACACTGACACGTTACTGTCCAACATAATTTCAGTTCAATCAGTTGTTGTAGACTACAAGCTACTAGGGATGCAACGGTTTTCAATAATTTATTGAACCGTTCGGTTTGGCCTGTTCGGTTCAATAGACTCACCTAAACCGCAATATTTCGGTATACGCGACATTAAACTTTTTATTTAATACAAGGTTATTGCGCGCGCGTAGCCTGGGAGCGATAGAGAGGAGTGCTTAGGACCCGGGGGATGCGTTTTCTCTGACTGTTCAGCTTGCCTCTCGTCAACCTTGCAACAACCAATCAGAATTTTACTGAATTTCCCAAGAGCCAATAAGCGCGTTGAAATGCAAATGAAGGAGTCATGTGAGAAGAAACAAACTTTACCGGCGGCTGCATGATCATGGCGACATTTGAAGTAGCCCACGAACAAGGCAAAAAGACCGTCAGTAAACAAAGCACAGTGTGCATTGCAAGCACTGCTTCACAACGATCACCTAATAAAGATAACACATCCAACATGTCGGCCCACTTGCGCCTTCATCACCCGGCTGTAACCTTAAGTGGAGCAGCACGGAGAGTTAGTTTGCCACCGAAAACCCAACCATCCATTGCTGCAGCCTTTCGACAACAATATTCCTATAATTCCCAAAGACATAACGAATACGACGGCGTATTAGGGCCACGTATATATACTTTGTAAAGACGCAAATTTGCCACTTTAGAAGGTCGAAAATTTGCCACATTATAAAGTCTGTGTGTAACAGTGTAACCGGTGGTTTCTGCCCTGCGTTGATTGCTCGCGCTAGAGTAGCCTAAGAAAGCGTGACGCCGACACAGCTGAGTGTATTCTCTTTTTGATAGTTTACTGGAAAATATTGTAGGGATGGGAGGTTATAGGAGATGGGGAGGCTGACATGTCATTCCAAACTCGGGTCATTTATTTTCCTGACGTTGTACATGCTAGGCTACGGGCAGCGGGAGGTGTCCACTCGAAAAACAATAAACTCACTGCTAAATCAGTCAATCGCTCGTCCACTCGTCAATCACACAACTCTCTCGCACACACACGCACACACACACACACACACACACACACACACACACACACACGACAGGAGACACAGGGGAAACAGACACTTTGTGAAGTGGCAAATTTGCCACTTTCTTCTCGGAATATTGCCCCCCCCTGACAACAGGTTGCAATAATGTTCATTTCATTGTTCTAATATTTTTAATGCTGCACTGCACTTTTGTCTATGTTTACATTTTTTACGTTCATAAAAGAGGACAGGGCAGGCACTCCCAAATCAAATATCCATTTGAAACTACACATAATACTACCTCACCAATTATTTTGAGAAGATTTTCAGAATTGTTCACTACTTTTTTGAGGGTGTATAACAGTTAAGTATTTTCTTTAAATGTGTGAAGAACAGTGAGTTTATTAAATAAATAACTACACATTACTTTATGCTGCACTGCACTATGGATAACATTGCCTGTTTATGACAGAAGGCAATGATGGTGTTCTTTTCTTTTAATACATTTTTGTGATTCTGCTTCATCTGTGTCAGGCTATGCATTTAATATTTTCTCTGCAAGTGTAAGTAGAAGCACATTGTTGATTTGAAATAGAAAAGGCAAATATAGCCTCCTGTATGCTAGAGCCAAGATAATATTGATATATTGAAACCGAACCGTTACCGTGGCCCAAAAACCGTGATACAAACCGAACCGTGGCAAAACTGTACCGTTGCATCCCTACAAGCTACTAATGTCTCGGATATGGCACACTTTGTTTGTGGTCTTTGCTGGCAATTTTCTTTCTGAACGATTAGGACAACCGTAATGTAACGTAATTGTAGGCTGCTATTTTAAGACGGGAACATACCATTTTTTTATCAAATAAATAATTATGAATTTACTAATTATACTAAACCAGAAACTGACTTTCTAATAGGGTTTACATTACGTTCTCCTGCATTTTCCTGGTGGCGACACCTAATACCGTACCACAAACGGAAACGATTAAACAAACAAACAAACAAACAAATGCTACACAAGTAGTTGCCATCTCTTAATCTGTGTTTCGATCATAAAAAATACATTTCGGAGATATTTGTAAGCGTAGTAGCTACAGTAGGCCTATGTGTAACATAATGTAACCCCGCTGATATGTACGGTTTTGCCTACCACTCTGCCTACCACTCCAGTTGTAAACAAATGGTCACATGACATTAAGGCATTATGACGTTCGTGGATGCAAAACCTTAATACCCTGGCTTTGAGTGCAACATGCCTCGCTAACCCACTAATCGAGGTTCGTAGTACACCCCACTGGTTTATAAAACAGATGAAGTGACAGAAAAATGATTAAGTCATATAGCTAAGCCTAACATTGTGCACCCATTACTCTCGTTTGATTTACTTGCGGACCCGGATAGATATGAAAGAGGAGACACAGAGCTATCCATTGATACCAAGTACATCCTTCTAGGTTATGAATCAGACAAAGTATCAGCAAAATAATGACTTAATTTAGCTTGATTTACTTCATGTTTTTGTGTGCTTTTGTGGCATAGTATGTTAATAATCCACGCTATCATGTGTTCCTCTATGGCAAGGAACGTTCATAATCCGGTTTTGAGATCCTAGCTAATTATATGCCTATTAACATCCATTTAAAACAATCTACCTATCAACAGCTGTCCATATTCAAATTTTAAACTGTTTACCTTCACACAATCAACTTTCATTAAACTATGCAACCACCATAGCTACCCTAGCAACACCTTAGTAACCCTACATTATCTATCAATACATTTTTGCATTTTCACACACTGGTAATTCCTTGGCATTTCTAGTTTCATTTTAACCAACTATGTTGCCTCAACTATTGGGTCACCTGACTCGCATATGAACTTCAAGTGACATCCCATTCTTAATCCATTTGGTTTAATATGACAATGGTCCACCCTTTGCAGCTATAATAGCTTCAACTCCTCAAGTTTTAGGAGTGTGTTTATAGGCATTTTTTACCATTCTTCCAGAAGTGTATTTGTTTTTTTAAAGTATATATTTTTTGCTTTTTGCCTTTATTAGTATAGGACAGTGAAGTGGTAGACAGGAAACAAGTGGGAGAGAGAGATGGGGTGGGATCGGGATATGACCGCAGGCCGTATTCGAACCTGGGTCCCCGAGGGCACTCGGAGCCGTAAATGGTACGGGCGCTGTAGCCTGCTGCGCCACAGCGCCCCCCCAAGAAGTGTATTTGTGAGGTTACACACTGATGTTGAACGAGGAGACTGGCTGTCAGTCTCCGCTGTAATTCATCCCAAAGGTGTTCTGTCGGGGGTTCTCTCTGAGGGGGCTATTCCCAAACTGTTCCCACAAAGTTGGGAGCATGGAATTGTCCAATATCTCTTGGTTAATGCTGAAGCATTCAGAGTTCCTTTCACTGGAACTAAGGGGCCAAGCCCAGCTCGGGGATGGCCCCTTCCCGTTCCAGCATGACTGTGCACCAGTGCACAAAGCAAGGTCCATAAAGACATGGATGACCGAGTTTAGAGTGGATGAACTTGACTGGCCTGACCTCAACCCAATAGAACATCCAGCCTAAACCGCACACAACTACATGGTTCTTAGTTGAGTTCAATGGAAATAGTGGAGGTTTTTCTTGGTGCTGTAGTTTCTCTGTTTTCTTTCTACAAATTATATGTAGTAATTACCCAACAATTCTGTACAATGTATTGGTAACAGTTGAGAGGGTTTTCGTTCATTACATGTAGTTTCTCTGTAGTTACCTTCAATTACCCCAAAACACACTATACTGTAAGTCGCCATATATTTTTTGATAAATAAATGTAGGTCCCACCTAAGCTGAGTGTGGTTTACAGATCAAAAGTTTTATGCAAATGTATATGCATGGAATGCATACATAAAATAATATTATTGTTTTGTATAATTGTATTATTATTATTATTATTATGTTCTGTATTAATATAATGCAAAAATGGGTACGCCTTCTTGGGCAATGGAAGATTAGAACACGGGAATGGAATTTTTAATGAGAACTGCTCTTTGGTCTAGACCAGTGGTTGTCAAACTGGGGTACGCGTACCCCCTGGGGTACGTGGACCGATTTCAGGGGGTACGTGAAAAAATATCAAAATCATAGGCCTTTCCAAACGTTTTTTATATCCCACGGAGGTAACTTAACTTCCGCATTTGCACTGCACATTAAAAACTTATTTTCTCCGCATTAACTAAATATTGGAGAGTGGAGACAGAGATGGTAATGTAGAGCCAAAGATCCTCCGCTTTAACCCTCTCTGGTAGAGCTTTACAGCAGCCTTTTGCAGCCATAGGTTGCAGCGGTGATTACAGCTCGGCGTCATAATACATTTTGCTATTTGTCGCACGTAAACTACGACTAGCCTATTTGACAAAGAAAATTGCAATCGATGGATAAATGCGGCTGAAACGCAACGGGTTCACGCAGCGACAACAGAAACGTCAAAGGAGTCACCTGCTGTCGGGACAAGCTTTTCAGGTCAAGACACTATCATAGCAAACTAAAACGATCATCAAGTTCGGTCAGAAGACAGTGACAGATGTCTGGGTTAGTTTGCGGGCAGAGTATCCGGTCCTGTCAAACCGAGCTATTGAGACGTTGATACCATTTGCTACAACGTATTTATGCGAGACTGGATTATCAGCGTTGGTCTGCCTTAAGAGTACAGACTGTTTACTGAAAATTATCGAAGACTGAAACTGTCCCCAATTCGGCCTAACATCGCTGCATTATGCAAGAACATCCAGGCACATCCCTCACATTGATTGGTGACGTGGGTGGAGAGGTGGTAGGCCTATTCTGTGTGGTTTACTCCAATTTAGTTTAACTATTGTTAATGTGCTTCCTTTTTTATTATTACTTTACAGCAGAGAAGTTAACTTCTCTGCTGTAAAGTAATAATAAAAAATTAGGCCTACAACACATGTCCAAGATCTCATTAAAGCTATTGTTAACTTTTCATATACTGATAACAAGTATTGCTTTACTTGTTATCAGTATGTGAAAAGTTAACAATAGCTTTAATGAGATCTTGGACATGTGTTGTGGGCCTAATGTGTGTAAGATCTGTCTGTGACAAAATTGATACGAATGAATATTAATAATAATAAAAAAAAAACGTGTTGTTAACAATTGGTGGTGTGGGGGTACTCGGGAAGATCTATAATGTCTCAGGGGGTACATGCCTGTTAAAAGTTTGGGAACCACTGGTCTAGACTTTATAATGAAATGGGAACAATGGAGACACTCATAAACATACTAAGCATTGTTTTTATGTATCTGAAAAATGTATAGACTGAGATTTTTATTGAACTGTCTGTAAAGCACCTGGGTGTCTTAAGAACTAAAGCCTTTGGCATGGTCCCGCGTCTGCGGCACGCGCACACGGCATTGGTGAGCGTGTGACGAGAATTGCGTAATTTGTACGACATGCGTCGCGTTTTTGAGTCAACCAAAATTTAAGACCGCGCGTCACTTCACGCGTAGACTGCGCATGTGTGAAACGAAACTGCTGTAAACACGCCCCTCCAGTAGGTGGAGCACGTACAGAAACAACGCTTAAAACGCAGCAAACAGAGACAGAAGAACACTTGTTTGGTTACTATGATAAATGGAGAGATGCGACGAACCAACTCGTCAAACTTTTCAGCAGACATGCGAAAGTACTCGTCGTGCTTCTCCTCATCTAACAGCCGCATCTTTTGTATCTAAGTGTGGAACACTCCTTCCCTGGCTCTTCCTTCGTTCAGTGGTCGCACATCCCACCTTCTTCTCTTCTTCAGGCGTTGCTCTTCCAACAACAGCATATCACAGTATCACAGTTAATTCGTAGTGCGCAGGCGCAAACCTTGATCGGCTGGTGCGCGCATTCAGGACAACAGACATTGGAGTATGCCTCGTATACGCGTCTGAAATGACGCACGTCAAACGTCCAGTGCCGCGTGACACAGACGTGGGACCATGCCAAAGGCTTAAGGGGACTGAGTAATTACTAGTTCAGCTGAATATGCACTAGCTTTCTATCAGTTTGATCTAATGACGGTGATTTTCACCTCTCTCTGTAGATGCAGTGCAGTGTCTTGGTCTACCCACACCACCTCCTCCTCCACCCCTTCCTCCAGGTTCCAATGTAATCCCTGCCACCACTGGATCTCCACCTCAATTAGGGCCCCCACCTCCTCCTCCCCCTCCTCCACTCCCGCCAATACTCACTGGTTCTCTTCAACATGCCTCTGGACATGCACCTATACCCACTCCTCCCACTCCTCCCCCACCTCCAGCCCCACCCCTGCCTAGTGGTCTGTTTACGATCTCACCCACTTTGGAAGACAACCGGCCCCTGTCTGGCTTGGCGGCTGCCATTGCCGGAGCAAAACTGCGGAAAGTGCCAAGGGTGAGTAAACAATGCAGTGCCATCCCCACCACTATCTTTACTTTGATATAGTTGTGGTTGAAATGGTCTTTTATATCATCTAGATATCATGAAATCCTATATGATGCCCATCATTAAGTAGAGGTGTAAACTATGCTCCGTGAATCGCTAAAAATCGATACACATGGAAATTACAACTGGTTGATAAAATAAATAAATAATAACTTCATAACTCTTTCATTTTAAAGCTATGTTTAAAGCTTTAAAGCAACTTCACCAAAGACAAAGACTAGCAGACAGCCTACCTTACAGCCTCTCCTTGCCCCTGTCTCAACGGACACACCCCTCAGTAGGCACATTTAATCCAAACGTTTACAGTCGTGCAAGCAAGCAAACTGTTATTGCTAAATTGCTATTAAATCCGGTTGGCATGATTAGCACGCTGCACACATTTGTTAAAAACTCTTGCTTTCAAGTTGACTGCTAAATTCTTATAATCTTAATCCCAATGTAAATAGGGAAAGTATTTTCCCAGGCTCAAAAGGACCTGTCCCAAGGAGAAAAAAGGAGACTTTAAACCCACCTGGGGAAACTGAACAGTACAACCAGAAGAATATTACAAACTAGCCAATTAGGCTAGGCATACTTTGTTCACAATATTGTCATGCTTCAACGTGCTCCCGAAAGCTGAAGCAACAAGACACAGAAATAAGTAGAGAGAGCTGTTGGAGCCTAATGACCTAGGCTTTATGATATCTGCATAATGTGTGCTGCCATGAATAAATAATCAGAAATACAGTATTTTTTTTAAATCAGTAGTATAATAATATAAATGTTAGGCTATAATACTAGTATGCCCCCATTGTGACATGCTGTACTGTTAGCTTCAACATGTCACTTTATGTTAGATGTACATTTTCTTTATCAATCTCTATATAGAGACTTCCACACCAACTTGAAAATTAATGTGTTTGGGCAGTATGCCATATATTCTGCACTCACATTGGATCCAACAAAGTATATTACAGAATTAGATAGGTGTTCTACTTTACATAGAATGTTGTGGTAGGGTGTCTATATCATTTTGTCGAGTAATATGAGTTTGTGTTTACAGAGTGATGAGGCCTCAGGTGCAGGTGGAGGAGCTGTAGTAGGTTCGGGTGGTGTTAAAGCAGAGGCTGCCCGAGGCAATGGACCACTTCCTGGGGGAGGAGGTCTGATGGAGGAGATGAGTGCTCTCTTAGCTCGGAGGTGAAACCTTTTTCTTTTTTCGGTGTTTATGATTTTTGGAAGGTGTCGGTCTATTGGAGTAGTTGCACGAAATGCTCTCGGTGAGCTCCTTTGTGTCCTGTGGAGCCAGGTGTGTTTGAACCTGCTACTCTTCTGATTGTAGTTAGTGTCTACACGGACCAGGTTTGGTGTTGCCCCTAGTGAATCAACATGTTACGATAAAGAAGGACCTACATACACTAAATACATTCAGAATAGCGACAAGTTCAAACACACCTGGCTCCACTGGAAACAAAAAAGCTCACAAGAGTCTTTTGTGCAACTAGTCCATACAATAGAACATTTCTAGTGCCTTAGTAGAGGTTAAAGTAGGATTTCTTTATTGCCCTGCAAAGGTAAACCCACCTTAACTCGAATGGGAAACTGAGATAAATGACTATAATGTTTCTTTGTTGTCTAGGCAAATGTATTATATGTAGGACACTCAAAATCTGGTTATTAACCCTCTAAGCGCCACAGGCAGATATAGTTGACAAGATGCGGTACTGAATAAAACGGCCGATTTAGTCAAATAGGGTGTCAAACTTCGTTCAAACTCCCTGCCAATAGTTGGCAGACATGCCATACTTCGTCCCTGACTCAGAATTACGTCATGCTTCTATACAAAATAATCGAGCAAGGGCGCTTTAAATCAGTGCAAAATATCAGCTGAGCTAGTTTGCTGTGAGCCATTGTACCGGAGTGGTATTGTGACTAATATTAGCATTAGATAATCATCTAAACACATCAAAAAAGTTTACCAGGAATAAAGTTACATTACATTACATTACATTACATTACATTTCATTTCATTTGGCTGACGCTTTTTAACCAAAGCGACTTGCAACATGGAAAAAGACAGTTAGGTTTTTTAAGAGCATTTCTAACAATAATAAAAATACAATAAGTGCATCAGTGGGTCTAATAAGTGCATAAATAAGTGTAATAAGTGCATGAATGAGTGTGATTGTCTGAAGTAGTGCTATGAGAGGAGATGTTCTTTGAAGAGCTGGGTTTTCAGACCTTTTTTGAAGATGGCTAGGGATGTTCCTGGGATGTTCCAGGGTGACCACCTGTCCCACTTTACGTTGTACTGTGCAGCAATTTTACCCTTTGTCCCGCCTCACGCAAATTGAGCATCTGTCCCGCTTTTTCATTCAACCCTGGCCAATTGAAAATGAATACACAGATACGTTCATAGGCGTAGTGTTAACTTATGTCAAATAGTTCAGAGGAAAGCAATAAAATCGGTAGTCGATAGGCTTAGTCGTACATCAATCAAACTGTTGCCTGGTGCACGAACGCCTCCGCAACGTTGTCAAAGAACTCAAATTGGAGAGCGCACTCTTCGTGATCGAGCGTCTATCATGACGTAGGCCTACATCACACACACGCACACATTCATGTTGCTCTACCGACTGCATAACAAGTTAGTAATTGTTCCAGATTCTGAAATAGCTAGGAAAATGTAATGTGGCTGTTGTTATCAAAAAAGATTCTGGTTTACCTTATTTGCACTGAAATAGTTCAACTTTCTATAATGCCTGGTCCTTTGGACAGTTGACTATTTTGATAGTCCCAATAAAGAAGAGATGTTGCAAAATTAGTGTTTTGTCTTTTAAGTAGTGTCTCAATATTTTGGTCGGTAGGCTTAAAAAATATTGCTTAGTAAATTGGATAGACAATATCGTACGTTTAAAGTTTTTATGTCTGTCCCACATTGTCCCACTTTACCATGCTACTTGTCCCACATTTTGTCTGACTGGAGGTGGTCACCCTAGCCCTAGTTGGAACAGATAGTGCATTCCACCAACGAGGGACGACAGATGAGAAAAGTTTGGATTGGCCTGCGCGTGCTGGCGGAAGAGCTAGACGTCGCTCAGCTGAGGAGCGCAGCGGTCGTGTGGTAGCATATGCCTGTATGAGGGCATTGAGATAGGTGGGGGCAGAGCCGGAGAGTACTCTGTAGGCAAGCGTTAGAGTCTTGAATTTGATGCGTGCGGCCAGCGGTAGCCAGTGTAGCTAGATGAGCAGTGGGGTGACATGCGCCCTTCTGGGTTGGTTGTAGACCAGGCGTGCTGCTGCATTCTGGATCATTTGAAGGGGTTTGACAGCGCAGGCTGGGAGACCTGTCAGGAGGGCGTTACAGTAGTCAAGTCGAGAGATGACTATTGCCTGTACCAGGAGTTGGGTAGCATCTTGAGTCAAGTAGGTCCTGATTTTCCGTATGTTGTATAGCGCGTAGTGGCATGACCTGGCTACTGAGGCTACATGATCGGAGAAGGTCAGTTGGTTGTCAAGAACGACTCCTAAGTTTCTTGCAGTCCTGGTGGGTGCAACAGACAGGGAGTCGATTTTGATGTTGATGTCATGATGAATTGTAGGTTTGGCTGGGAGGACCAGCAATTCTGTTTTAGAGAGGTTTAGCTGAAGGTGGTGTGCTGTTGGGTCTTCTGTTCGCTGACAGTGATTCTGAAGGGGAATATCATGAATATCAATACCATGCTTCATGCGTCTCTGCCTAGCAGTAATGCAGCTGGACAACGTGAGAGTTTAGTCACACCAAACACAAACGTGGATCCTTTGCCCAATGTCAGTGTTATGAAAAGTGTTTCACGGGGTCGAGGTGTTCATCAGGAAGTTAGCAGACCCTCATAAGACGTGTTAGTTGTGTAGAGAATGAAAGTAGCGTCGGGGCACTGCCTTTTTTATCGCGCTAGCCATTTTGCTCCTTCGTCTTCCGTGTGCCTCTCCATAATTGCGAGAACGGTAACGTGATGGAGCCTTTGTCTTATACTAATGGGTATGTTAGTATGGAGGTCAAAGTGTCCATGGGAGAGCTGTGGGGCAATGTAGAAGCAGTGTGGGGAGTCGCAACGAGAATGAGAATGGACAGAGCCATGCTGATTCACTCCACTCGGGAGGTGCGCGTGGCAGACCTATAGGCTGCCGTCAGACAAAATAGGCTACAGGTGCAGACAGTGTGAGGTGGGTTTTTGTATCATGCTCTGCAATGAGAGGTACATAAATTCGCAGTATCGTCATCATTCCCATCATCTTGCTATTATAGCCTAATGATTTACACTGTTGATTTACTATTTCCCTGACCATTTAGTATGGTACAATGTGTGTTTTGTTGTGTGTGTGCATGTCCTTGTGATGTGTATTATCGGTCAGGAAAAAAAGAAAGAAAGAAAATTCTACCATATGACGTCATTATGACGTCATAATATGCAAATTAGCTGGATAAATGTAATCCCCACATACACTTTGGGCCATCCTTAATATTTCTCTAATTTACAGAAAGTCTCTATCTCTTATCACTTTTAAGTCAAAGCCTTTTGAAATTGAGATGTCAAAATCGAACGTTTTTGGAAAAAAACTCTGGCGCCTAAAGGTTTAAAGGAACCGTATGTAGGATTTTGGCCAAAACGAGTACTGCAATTACTTTCAAAATACTGTAGAGCGGTGTATCACCTCCCCCTCCGCTCTGAGTCGCGGTTGCCAGCTAGCTGCAGCAGGAACGTAGGCTTCTAGCTTTTAATGGCAAGTGCTGTTTTCCTCAGCATAATGACAGAAAAGCGAACTCTGATAATGCATTGCTAGCGTTAGCAATGACTACTAGCTGTTTTTATTTCCCAAACAATTCCTTAGCCTACCTTTTCAATTCATTGACCCACCTCCTCCAGCCAAAACATAACGTTACTTTGCACGAACATGTATAACTTTGTTCAACTGTCATGAATAGGCTATTTGAAATGTCCATTTACAGTAGCCTACAAGTCAGTTGGCCAAACTGATGAAGCTTTACCTGTCCAGGAGCAAATTAACAACACTGACGTCTGTCTTCAGATTTTTCTCCATTTTCAGCCGTCTCAATCTCCTAAATCCCTCTTTTATTTCAACGTATTTCGGATTCATAACAAGGTCTTAGCAGAGACGGTTTAAAAAGTATTTAAGTATCTTTGGTCTTAGGTTCCATAACGTTAGGCATTTCTTATTTGACACGTTTGTAGCTGCAGCTGTTTATGGTGGTAACTAGCATAGCTGGCAACCCGGATGGCGAAATATTACTGACTTCGTGATTCGTAGATAAGTGTAGGGCGGCGCATCAAACCAAAACACAACATAACAACATCAACATCAGTTGAGGGCTGCAACTTCACTTTTAAATGACAATATCTTGGCCGGACTACTGTTGTCAGTAATATAAGTATTTGAAATTAGCATGATTTCTAAATGTCTAGTGACATATCAGGGCCATTTTATGATTAATTGAAATACATTTCCTACATACGGTTCCTTTAACTGTTTTAATGAAGATAAGCCTGCACATAAAAATGTCTTGGGCTCAAACTTGACCTTTCACCCTTATTCGGAAGTTACTGTACTCTGTTTTTGTATTAGCTCTCAACCCAGCCCTACAAGTAACTGAAACAAATTGAGAAAATTGTTATGAAGATAATAAGAATAATGATATTTTATCGATATTCAATATCTCTAAGACATGATATTATAAGGTCCAAAAACATTCTATTAGACCATTATACTAGTCTGTTTCATCAATCAATGTTGGATTTCACCAGCTTAATCAAGGTTCACATAATGTCCCAAATGCACAGTTAATCTTTATTGTTTTGATAGAACACTGAGGAAATCGATCAAACAAAAACTTGTACATGTGGATGGCTGACGTTTTGCAACGATTCATGGATGCTTCAGTGTGAAGGCCAGCAAGGATGAATCAATCAAACTCAAAATGTGTGTTTAAAAATCCCGGATGATGTTCATTGCAATGGATATTTCATTTCAAACTACAAATGACTTTGTCATTTACTTTCAAACTACAAATGACTGTACTGTAACTGACCCAAGGCAGATGGGATGGCAGATCTCCAATTCTAGGGAGTTTTTCCTTGCCCCTGTTACTCATGGGCTCTCTTTGAATGTCTAACACTCTGTAAAGCGCCATGAGACATGTGTAATGTTTTGGCGCTCTATAAGCTAAATTAAATTTAAATTGAATTTAAATATTATCAGGTTACAAGAAAACATACATAGTATGTAGGATGTGTATTATGAGCTGTTATTGAGCTTTGCCAATGTGTGATTAGGCTAGGTTCATGGGAGGTGTGTCATGGCATTAAAAGTCCACACTTCCACTTATGGATAGTTCTGGGCTGTCATTTGACAGGTGGCACGATTGACTAATCAGCTTTATGCGAAAATAAAAAAAATATTTACGATCGCATAGGGCTGGTGATACTATACAATGCTTTTTTGTTTTTTTCATACGGAGCAGAGTTTGGTGTGTGTTGCAAAGTAGCCTAGCTAGCTAAATTAAGCAGTAGGCTACAGTAATTTCCTTTTGATGCAGGGCTAAACAAAGGCAGAGTACCTGAACTTGACTTCAGCGCCTTAAACAAAATGAAAGAACCATAACTGGGGAGTAATGGCGTTCTGCCTTGTGTTACAGTTAAAATATTTTTTCTAGAAAACAACCAAATTGACCAGAATAATCTCCACATGATGAAGGTCTTGAATGTCTCAAAAAATTATGAAGTTAAGGCCTTTTGCCTTCGCATAGCAGTATGCCTTTTTTTCTGACTTAACAGTACCATTTGAGAGGCTTTTCTAAGCCTTGTTGGATGGTGGAGAAACTCTTTACTTTAAGTAGTGAGCATGCATGATTACAAATTAAGCAATAGTTTACACTGATTTTAGAACAGCTAAGGGGCGTTATTAGAAACTGTTCTAAATTGCTTCTCTATAACAGTTACTGAATATATCTGGTAAAATCATATAAAACTACTAGAAAAGCACTCCGAGAGCGCAGCTACCTCCGCCTGCATTGTTCTTCCTAGGTTGTCATACATTTGAACCTAAACTATTCAGATCGCCACCACGTGGCCATACCATGCCAATACACCACTAAGCTAAATACATAAATGCCTCTGGAATCCCGACAGAATTACGGATCAGTCCCAAAATGTAATCGTTTCTTCCTTGGGTCATGTCTGACCTTCCCTGAAAATCCATCCATCTCTTTTTGAGTTGTCTTGCTAACAAACAGACAAACAAACAATCAACCAGACAGACAAACGCCGGTCCCCGATGAAAACATATACCTCCTTGGCGGAGGTAAACAAAAGCACCGCAATAAGATGTAACTATTTATTCATTGATAACCTTTCTTCCGCCAAGAAATATATTTCTTCTTGTTGTGATAGCACATTGCTATAGAATGAAATGTGGTCAAGGTGTATGTTTGTGCTGGAATTTACAACGGCATCGAACGAGATTCAGCCAATCATAATCAAGGACCGAAACTGTCAGCTTTTGAATTATAAGTATATTGTCTTTGAAAGGTACATCTTTTTTCTGACACAGAAGAAGAATTGCGGAAAAGGGATCATCACCTGAGCCAGAGCAGAGAACAGTAAGTATCTAGTTCTGCAGTTAGGCAAGTGAATATGAGTCTGTTTGCACCACAGCAGCTATTGCCCGTTTCAGACATCACTCACATCAGGAGGCTGAAGTGACTCAAATGTCAAATCTGCCTTTTTTTCTGTTAACATGACAAAATCAGTTTTTTTCTCAGTGCTGCAAAGACACTGAAGTCACCTTGTGATCAGTAGTGGTGGTAATCAGCAGTGGGGAGAATTCACAGTGGGCCAGTAAAATTTTGAGGTTGGGCACTGGAGTCCTACTTTTTGTAGAAATTCTCTGCTGCACTCTCAAGCAACCTAGGCTGTCCGGTCGGAACCAGTATTTGGGTTATTTCGGAAAAAGTAATGTATTACACATCATTCATGAAAAAACATGAGTACATAAGGACAGCTGCACTTACGCTGCACTTACCCCCCCCCCCCCCCTTTGTTAGAAAATTCGAAAGCATGGTTGTTTTTTTAATACTTCAAAATAATATTTGATTGTTGGCCCCGGCAGTGGCGCAACTGGCTGGGGCACCTGCACCATACGCCGGCGACCCGGGTTCGATTCCCGCCCCGTGGTCCTTTCCGGATCCCACCCCGACTCTCTCTCCCACTCACTTCCTGTCATTCTCTCTACTGTCCTATCCAATTAAAGGCATAAAAAGCCCAAAAAAGAATCTTTAAATAAATAAATAAATAAATAAATAAATAATAATATTTGATTGTTGAACCTTAAATGTCTCAGTAGCCATAATAAGTGCAATAATACGTTTGTTGTTTTTTTTTTTTATCTGGTTTGGTTCTTAACAGGAGTTTTGTTATACAGTACAATAGTTATTGTTATTATTTCAATTTCAATTCAATTTCAATTTTCTTTCACTTATAGAGCGCCAAAACATTACATATGTCTCGTGGGGGGAAGGGGGACTCTGATTGACCTATGATGTATTGCGACATCAAAGCAAGTCAAATGTGTGGTTTCTGAGATCTCATTTAATCAAACTACAGCTACGCTACCCGATCTGGTAAAGTTATAGTGCGGTTATAACCGATAGAGGGCCGCGAAGTGAATACAGAAGTGCTGTTCACCCTCTTATGAGTTGATGAACTGCTGAAATGATTTTGGAAACATTATGATAGGTACGAAAAACTCTGTTGCTTTAAGGATCTAGGGCCTTTAAAAGCCCAGTCCTGTTAGGCCTACAAGTAGGCTATTATCTACTACCAGAATTGACGGAAATTCTAAATTAGATGTGAACAGGTGGCCGTATAATTTTTGCATATATGCTTCATGTCTGAATGTCACCGTCAGAAATTCGGCAAGCAATTATCGCAAAATGTGCAGAAAACAGCTTCTGTTTATTGTGTAGAATGGAAAAAATAAGAATTGAATTTGGGACACTGGTGGTTCCGGGACAAAAGTCTGGGGGAAAAAGTTCATCTGGAGCCCTGATGTTCAGATATTTTAGATATTGTGAAACCATGACCTGTCTTCATCATATGAATAAATTGAAGATCAAACTAATTTATATTGACTGACTTTCACATCTCAATGTACCTATTCTAAAAACCGCTTTGATGGACAAAGTTGCAGTCGGACTTCTTGTGTTTTGGTGATGGAGCCATTGTGACCAATTTATTTTTCTATTGTGCAATCATTTAGTGTGAAAATTCACAGTGGCGTATATGCAACCTATGTGCAACCCATTTAATTTTTTTGTTAATTCATTACTCGCTTACTTTTTTTCTGAGATGACCACATTTTTTTACACTACACTTCAATAATTTAAACAATCCCACTCTCATTCATGTTAAATTGCTTAAACATTGCCTTTGAATTAATTCTTTGTGTTTGCAATAGGATGAAGCTGAGACTGCAACTCCAAAGCTTCCTGCATGTAGCACTCCAGGTAAGTGGTATTTAACTAGAGGAACTGTACAATGTTTTTTTCTTACAAGGGCTATATTTAGTAACTGTTTGCCAGATACAGCTTTGAGCACAGGTACTTAAACATAATGCTTCTTTAGGTCTGTGGTGTAACATTGGTTTTTAACATTTTAGAGATGCCACGAAAACCTTGGGAGAGGACAAACACTATGAATGGTAGCAAATCACCGGTCATCGGAAGGTAAACACAATAATGTCTCTCTAAATCATAATAAGTACTCCCATTATGATACATGATACATTATACAGCGTCCTCCACAATTATTGACACTCTGAGTAAAGATGAGTAAACAGTGCTATAAGAAATCCACCTTTTGGTGACTTAGATTAATCTTACAATGGGGAAAAGGAAATCCATCCTTTAGTTAAAGCACATTTATTCAATGATTTTAAAAAGAACCTCATCAAGAATTGATTATTAAAGAGTCTGGTAACACCCATAATATGATATAATATACTATTAAAGATAAAGTGCGGGCAATGAACGGGGCACGGAAAAAGAGCCAGGTGCTATACGACAACCGACAGATTTTTTTCGGACTTTTCCACTGAGTGGAAAAGCCAGAGTGGTTAAACAGACGTATACCATGGAAAAACATTATTTTTCAGACCCCTCAAGAAGTGGATGCGCTCCTGCAGAATATAGACAGTGGCAATCCCCAGGAGGAACATCATTAGAGGTCCTGGCCTCCTTGAGCCTTGAATTTCAGGGTGAGGAGAGCTAATTTTAGCAGCGCAAATTTAGTCTATAACGTCTCTATAACTTTATGATTGATTGATTGAATAGGCTATCCTAGCCTGCATTCAGTATGATAGGCCTAATCTGTCGATTGCATATTATGAGTGGGAAGGACTTATCTCACAGTCGAACAAGAAAAGTACTTCTTCACACCTACCAATAAGCAGCATGGTAGACATTTGACCTAAGTCTTCATTTGTGAAGTTTGAGTGTGTAATAGGTCACTTAAAAGTTGTTCTGATGGACTAGGACCATCTTGATGTGTTAGAATCGCTTATAATCGTTTTTTAGGGTTTCCCTATTCTCAGGGCTAAAACAGGTAGTGCATCCCAAAATGTTCAATGTTAACGTTCAGATTCATATTCTACACACCCAGACCTGAAGCATCAGCCTCATGGATGGCTTTCGCAATATGAGTAGTGATGTTTGGTGTCTTTGAGCTCCACTCACAATGACTGGATTAATTCTTGCAGATGTGTGCTTGTATAGCTCTCATAAAGTGCATGATTTGGCCTTTCATCTCCCAATCCTGCTCACAATGACACAGTGAGGTAGCCTAGTCGCTCAGGCAGTCTAATTATCAGTAGATAAAGCAAAGTTGGTTGTTGTTTGTTTTCAGTTTTACTCTGTGATGCTTCGTAAAGTTTTGAAATCACTTTGCTATTGAAGTGTGTGTGTGAAGAACATTATAATATTATACCATTTTTTGCCATCAAATTGGCCTAATGGAATCCTGAGACCATAACCATCTGGGGCTGCAGGTCTTTGCTGTGAAGACACCCACTACTTTTGTTATATCTTTTATGTTTTGCAGAATTGGTTGAAAACTGTTGTTGAAAAGCAGCTGTAATAGATTTGTGTTTTAACTCAGTCAGCTTTCTCTGCTGCTCCATCTGTAAGGGATACAGCTGAGTGATGGCGATATGAGACATCATGTTGGATGTATTACCTCCCAAGTAGCTGACAGTTGCAAAGTACTGTAGTACTTGCACACTGTGCTTTGTTGTCTTCTTGCCTTTGTCATCGTACTCAGTGCTGAATCCAAAATGTTGCCACACAGCGGATATATAAAATGGTGGTGCCTCTTCAAGTTTCTGTTTCTGTGCCTTGTTCATTCGCCAACCGAGAGAACGTATGCTTTTAGTTACAATCTTTTAAATGGTGTCCCTGCAAGTTTCCTAGTTGTTGCAAAATCATAGTCTGCGACTAGTCTGTGACTATAACATCTCTGACTTAGATGTGAGAGGGTTGAGGTTAGTCTCTCAACAATCTTTTCCAAATCTTTTGATGTTTGGTAGCATTAAGTTATCCATACACCAGAAGACTTTAAAGAAGTTTGAAATATTGTAGTCTTTTTAGTAAAGCTGGAATGGGGGGCATTAGTTAAAAGACTCAAACCTTTCAAGAATCTTTCCCAAATCTTGTTGAAATCTTCTGATGTTTGGTAGCATTAGTTGCTAGAGCAGGGCAGAACAATTATTGGTGGCAGAAAACAGGCTACAGTCAAAGAGCAGAGTATGAATGGAGAAAGTTTCTACATCTTATGAATTATACTTGATTCTACACATTTTCTATAAAAATGTATAACATTCAATGCTCTTAGCCTTACATAAATGGTATTGAGTGTCGTGAGTGCCAATCTGGATGAGTCTGGGCTTTAAAGTGAGGTTCAGTCATCATGTTGCCCACAGAAGGGGTGGAATAGGCTTGGCAGCATTGACATATGGTTGTATAATGTGCTTTGCTTAAACTACCAGACAAGCAGATAAGAATGCAGATAATACAGTAAGTTTCCATTAACTTAACCATTTCATACTTTTTCTCTCTTCAGGCCCAAATCTACACCCACTCCCACAGGATCCTTAAGTACTAATGGAGTGTTAACAGAAGTGCTTGACTACGACAGATTGAAACAGGTAATTTAAGACTGTACGAGTCCTGAGCTTACTTTAAAGCAGGGCTGCCTTTTTTTGGCCCGCGCTCTAGTCAGACTTTCATTCTGTCTCAACGTTTTATCGACTAAAAAACTCAAAAACAGCTCACTATCTAGCCACCGTTTAACATTGTTTTAGATGGGGCGGTGGGGGGGGGGGGGGGCTATTGAGCTCCTGTCAGCGCATATCCATATTCGTGGACGTGGATATGTTGACGACAAGAGTGAAGACTGAGGAGAAGCGCGGGACGTACCGCATGCAGGAATTAATGTCATGGTACGCACACTTATCAACTTAGATCTAGTCTACCAGTGTGTATGGCTTTAAACAGCGCGTGAGCTTTAACATTATCAAGCTGTAATGCTAGCGTTTTGACAAGCACACCAATTTTGCCCACCTTGCCCATATGAAATAACTCATCTAGGTTTGCTGCCTCCTCCTTTCCGTTTTCGTTCTTTATAAAGAAAATATCTATCCATGATCCTTGAAGTCTCAGTTAGTGAATTAGCTTAACATTGAAATACATTTCTTACATACGGTTCCTTTAAGTAACAAAGGAATTTTAAGAACAAAATAATATAGCTGAGGTGTGTTTAAAATCATTTGTTTTGAGTTTTCAACTAATATTCAAACATTCTCTAACTTTTTGCGCAGGTAGTTCATGAACAAGCACCAAGAAAAAATCTTTAAGATATCTTATTGTTTTTCCAAGACACAGTTGAGCTCAGCATTTATCATAAATGTATTTGTTTTACCACTGTCTCCTATGTCTTAAGGCCTGAACACACCAACCCGATAATCAGCCGTCGGGCAGTCGGGGGCGGTCGGGGACTCGAGTCTGTTTGGTGTGTCCCGCGGCGTCGGGGCTAATTTTGGCCAGTTTTGGCCAACTTGACATGTAGAGTCGGCCAGTGGCCGTCGGTCTCAATTACCAATCTGATTGGTTGAGTCCTAACCCTTCGTAACATCTAGGTAGCAGAGGACTTCGTTTAAACTAACCATTAGCCCTACATTCAGCGATGTAAGTTTCGGACCCATTTTGATAGACTTTCTTAACATATTTTTGCTAAAACTAAGTTTCTGAAGGTGTGTTATTTCAGGTTATTTCCCATTCACTTTTCGTTTACTGTGCTAATATTAGCTAGCAAGCTAGCTAGATTAACGGGCGAAAAGTTATTTATTCCGTGCCCAAGAGAGTGTTTCGTTGGCCTCACACACAAGCAATGGCAATAAAATAATACACACTATATAATTATAATTATATTTTCTTATTGCTTAATCAGAGAAGTCCGAAAACTAGTGGCAATTAGTTCCGCGAATCCTGCATGATATCTACTCGGCTCGGCTGACTCTGAAGCCTGCAGTTATGGGTAATGTATCAGAGTTCACGCACGCACAGAACTGCAATCGGCGTCGGCGTCAAACAAAATCAAGAAATACGATCTTTTAGTTTGTTTACCGTTACCTAGCAACCACAACGTATAGTCATTCAAATATTAGTAGTCTCCCGCTTTGATACCACGGGGTGTGTAGTGTAGCGGAGATGTGATCGGGTTGTTACCGTTGCTACTCTGTGATCTAAGGTTTGAATCTCAGTTAAAGCCATGGTTTGGTTTTTTTGCATGCCAAAGTACAAACGACTCTCTTTTCTTAGATGACGTTACCTCGCGGCAAATAAGAGTTTGTGCTTTTTGAACCCGTTTTTTTTTTTTTCAGTTATGAGTACAGTTGTGTAGAAGTAGGCTTCAGTAGTTGTGAGTAGAAAGGTTTCTTGGTGCTTTTAGCCCCCAACGTTGTCTTCAAGGCAACACTGCCTGGAAGGCGCTTGGGTTAGGCATGGTTAAGTTAGGGTTAGGGTTAGGGTTAGGGTAAGGAGTAGGATTAGGAGTAGGATTAAGTAAACTAACTTACTTTTGATCAAGCTACCACATGACCACTCATTAGCCTAATATTTGTATAATCACTTCCATGTAGGTAGGATGACCGAGACATGGCGAAACAGCTAAAACTATTAAAAACTAAATTACTGTAGAACTAGTAAATACACAGGCCTATTGATAGGGTACATGGATGTTAGACATCGGGTGTAAATATTGTTGATTGTAGACACCCCGGTGTAAATAGTACTGTTGATTATAGACACCCCGGTGTAAATAGTATTGTTGATTATACACTATTTACGCCCGAGTGTAAATAGTAATGTTCATTATTTGCACCCTGGTGCAAATAGCATCTGCCACTATAAATATCATTATTCATGTTAAACAGAGCTCAAATATGGAGAAATGGAGAGAACATACAAGAGTATGTGACCCTGCAAGGCAAAACCAGTCGCTTTGCGCTTAATGCTATATTGAGAAAATCCACGATAAACAAACGTTCGGGCTAAAATGTTGAATTTCACATTTTCGCTTAAAGAGGAACTATGCAGGATTGGCGATTTCATCTGTAGTTTCGGTTTCGTTGTTCGTTTTCGCTCGTTTTATGCTTGTATTTTCTCTGCAGAGCTTCCCCGACAGCTTTAGCGTGTATATTTATACATGTATAGGCTATACAGGCTTTAAATATATAAATTGCAAGCGTGGTTCTTCGTCTCAGACTTCCAGATGTAAACAAAGAGCGATCGTCTCCTGCAGAAAGTTGCATAGGGTCTCTTTAATTCGACAGTATACAGTCTACACTTTCATATCGTCAACATATTTCACGGAAAAACATACGTTTTGACTCTTAAACCTGGTGAAGATTCAACACATTAGCAGTCATTCCCGTTGTCCACGGCGTTTAAAAAGGTGATTTTCTCCTCTTCTGGCATGTCGTGATGGGAGAATCATGTCAACATTGAATGCAGTTATCTTAGCGATAGTTCCAATACCCTCAATATAGGCTACATATCGTTGGAAAGCTTAGTTTATGGTTGTTTGGGTGAGCTCAATAACTTAATTTAGTAAATTTTACCAAATCGACTGGTTTCGCCTTGCAGGGTCCCATGTCTCGAATTTTCTCTTAAATGCTCTTAAAATACCCCTTATTTCTCTTAAAGGAAGTTTAGGAAAAATATACTTCAGTGACTTCTCATCATAAGACTCTTCTTTGAAGATACAGGATGAAGGGTTACTGTTGAAATGGAAACATTTGGAATAGTTACACAAGAATGTCCCAATTTCAAAGAAAAAGAATAGAATAGAATAGAATATATACTCTTTTGATCCCGTGAGGGAAATTCGTTTCTCTGCATTCAACCTAATTTAACTGAACTAGTGAACACACACAGCACACAGTGAACACACAGTGAGGTGAATCACACACTAACCCAGAGCAGTTAGCTGCCTGCCCAACCAGCGGCGCTTGGGGAGCAGTGAGGGGTTAGGTGCCTTGCTCAAGGGCACTTCAGCCGTGGACTGGTCGGGGATTGAACCGGCAACCCTCCAGTTACAAGCCCCAAGCCCTAACCAGTAGGCCACGGCTGCCCCGATGGTGTTACCCTTTGTTCACTTTTACTTTACTCGCAAATGTACTGGATGACAAGTCTGTCCACCTTTACTACATGATGTTCCTATAGGATTAGATTAATAGCAAGTTAGAAAAAATGATGATTTGATAATGAGTGGTGTGTGATATTTCGATTAACTCTGGAGCATATTTATTTATGTTCCATATATTCCATAGTCAGCATGTGCTATATAGTAATAGTCTAGCCCTCCAATGTATCACCAATTTGGCACCATATCCAAATTAACAGTTGTTAATTTACTTTTTGTTTGTTTTTTTAATTTGATACAGGACATTTTGGATGAGATGAGAAAGGAACTTTCCAGACTGAAGGATGAGTTAATTGATGGTAAGTGTGTAAAACTCAGCTCAACCAACAGATGTTGCGTCACAGTAGGCTGAAATTGAATTTCTTGGTCTGAAACTGAATTGAGAGAACTGAATGTGGAAGGACATAGAGAGTGGGATTTTCAGTGAGGATCATTTACGTATCAGAGCAAATTAATTAAATTTAAAATATAACATTTTCAGGTTTTCTGGGATTCAGTTTCAAACGTATGAATTCAGTTTCAAAATATACTATTCAATGCTCAAATTCAGCAAAATATTCAGATTCTTGGTAACACTTTATATTAAGACACACATTCACCATTAATTAGCTGCTTACTAACATATACAGATGGTACGGGTTGAGAATGCTCCTTTCTTTCCTGCACATCGGGACTCCCGAAGCATCGGGACTTTAATTAAAACTGCAACCGCAAGGGGGCAACATAAGACCGCCTTAATAAAATGTTAGGTAAAATGATAAAAGAAGGTTCGGCTCATACCGGAAAACACGGAAAAACCTGAAGACACCGCGCTGGTGACAAGCGGAGAAAAGAGACATCACGCTCGGCATGTCAGATTGCAGTTTCAGAGTTTTCGAATGTTTTACAGCGTACCTCACAGCTGGCTCTCTCACTCGACGTAGCCTATAACTCAGTCAGTCCAGCAGAGATGCCAGAGCAACGTTTTGGTCAATGGAGAGGGAGAGAAATGCTCCGCATATCCGTCTCATTTAATCCGTCTCATTTAATCATTAAAATGAAGGTGATGATTGGCGAAATTATAATCAAACGACGTTTCAATAAACCATTGTTGAAATTAATGAAAATGGTTTTAGAAGCCTTCAATTTAACCTGAAAGACTCGATATAGGCAACCTTAGATTAATTCATTAATTCATTACGGTTACAAGACCGCATTTCCGTGAATAGGCTATTATTGTCAAGGCGAAGACGAAAGAGATGGACAAGATGGACATTTAGGCTACATTTATGCTAGGAATACTTAGAAATGTGTAGGCCTATAGGCTATTTTAAAACGGAGGCATGTTCATTTTAACCGGCGACGCTGGGTAGCTTACCCAGCACTTTATCACAGATTTTGTCCCCACCACTTTTGACAACTGAAAATAAAATGTATTTAACAGAAATATCTTTAATAGGCCTACATGCCTATCATGTCACTTTACTTATAACCGTAGGCTACATGCATGGAGAATATCGCGCATTTTGTAACATTGTAACAATGGATGGTCAGATATGCGATAGGGCAGTGAGGGTGATTCATTGTAACCATCGACTAGGCCTAGCTCCGCAAAAGAAGTTTCTAGCAACTTAGAATATATGGATCTCGTTATGCATGTTCATGTTGATTCAGAGATAGACATAGACTACCGTGGGCTACTGTGCGTCAATATAACAGCATTTTATAATGTGGTGAATTAATGACTAACGTCAATTTAACATGTCGGAACTTTTGATAGGCGTTTCAAGTGCATGCCGCGAATAAATGAACTCGACTGACTGAATCCTTTATCTTTCTTGGCTAAGTGCGAAGAGATTGACACTCGAACTGTGGCGTAACCGGTTGAGGCTTCTTAATCATACGTCAGCGACCGGGGTTCAAAACTTACTCTACGAACCTCCGGAACCCATTAAGACAAGAGGCATTATTTTATTAAAAAGTTTTGCGATTTTTTTATGATTGCGATGTCTGCTGAAAAGAAAAGTATTAGGCTATGTGAATTCGTGGTTCAGCGCACACACACACACACACACACACACACACACACACACACACACACACATTTTTACATTTACATAATAGGGCTCGGGCCTCGGGCACACGCCTTGCATTCTAGGAATATCACCGCCATTTGGTAGCGCACTGAACGTAATATCCATTCATTCAGATGCACAAGACAAGAAGCAGAAATATAGTAGCGATTTATTCTTTTCCTCTTGCGATCGTGGGTTGCACTGTTACACCCCACTACACAGCAACATACTACCAAGAAGGCAAAAACTAAGTAACAGGAACACACTAAAAGGCGGGAGTAAATCCATAGTAATCCATAGTAAACTAAGGAGTGAAGCTGCCAATGTGGCTGTGCCCGCGAAGTTTTGATGTCATGATCCCGAGCCCTAGTGTCAGTGTCTGTCGAGAGAGAGGGGGGAGGGAGGCAATCGTCCTCAATGCCGCATATAGGTAGGCTATAATGTCTAGTGAACTGGTTAGACAAGTGTGGGGGAGGGGGAATGATCGCACAAGACAATTGCTCTTCATGAAATGGGTAGTCTCACAGACGTTTGTCGATGTTTAAACGTAGCCTACTACATCACTTGCGAAATCGGACGTGGCACATATAATTATTAGGCTACTGGATTTAATATAGCATAGACTTTGTTCATCCTATATTAGCCTATATTAAAATGTAATGTGCTGCGGGGAAGCATTGGGGAAGTCAGTTTAAGTTGTCCTGTAACAATTTGCCTCTTATTATAATCAAGAGTATGCAGCCACGCACATAATAGTCTAGGTTACGGGCGGATGCGAGCAACCCCATGCAAAAGAAGGCCTTAAGTTAACGGACTGAAGGCCTGTTTACATGTCAAACATGCATTAGATCTAAGAAACGGAAAAACACAAATATCATGTATTGTGTCGTAAACAGTTAATGACTTCGTGGCCACTATGCGCAACTGCATCGCGCAGTGAGCTGAAGGATAGGAGGACCGACACTTATTAACACAAAGCTTTGTAAAGCACTAACAACCACCCCTCAAAGTTCATTGTCCATAAGTCCAAACAATAATAAAAATCCGACAATCCAAAACGATAACGAGATCTCCCAGAAACGAAAAACAAGTTTGTTGAGTAGCCTAGTCCTTCCAACAATCTCAGCTTTTGCGTTTGTTAGATAAAAGGCATTCTGTCCTGCTGTATTCCAATGAGAAAAAATCATCCACAAGGTAGGCTAAGGGTCACGGTAATGCAGCATGCAGGAATCTATTTACGCACAAAACGAATGAATGGGTTATATCGGCCAAAACGAATGAATGGGTTGGGAGAGTCGTCTGGCTGTGTCAGCAGACTGCAGTCGGTCTCGAGGGGTTAAATAGCGCACGTACTTGAATTTTAATCTGAAGAAGACCACACGAAAATAAAATCAAATCAAAAAAGAAGGATTTCAAGTGTGGGAACCTTTTTCCATTTTTTTATGATTTAGCCTACTCTTGTTCTGCACCTTGACCGGGGATGTGCACAAACTTTTTTACTACACTTGAATTTTAAACCAACTCTTCTCTAGCCTATATCCTATAGCCATACTTTAATCAGATGTTATGCTCATTTTTGTAGGCTACACCTCACCGGCAAGCACGCACGCAAATGCTGCTTTTGCTCATCTACAATATTGGCCAGGCTATATAGAATAGGCTTCTAGGACTGTATTTTGCCTTCGTGCAACTTTAGTTGTGCTCAATCTAAATTATTGTCAGTAAGGATAGGTCATATTACCAAATGGCGAACCTCGACAATTATTTAGGATATAGAGCCGTGTCCATTACGCATGCAGTTATTTTTAGGCTATTGTTTTATTTGAGTGTTTTTGTCTACCATGGCAAACATAGTTGAAACGTTCGCTCTAAACTTATGTATTTCCAATCGGCTTTCACAAAACCGATGAGGTCCAGGTCTCAGTGGCCTCATAGCTGCCTACAGCCATGCATAGTAAGCCTAATGATAGCCTAATAGTTATGACATTAATAGCCTATTAATGACCTCATGTCGGAATGGCACGTTGTTTGAAAAAAAAAGTTAAATAGGCCTAGGCCTACCGCCGAGTGGGGATATGTCGGAATGAACAGCGGATACCAGCTGGGTTGTAAAACATTACTGTATTCGTTGATCTTATCGATGCAGTCCTTGCGGCCACTTCACCCCATCGTAGGAAACTTTATGTTTAGTGTTGACAACACAAAGGCCTTCACGTTGTGTGGCAGTGCTTGCTTGCCCTTCGATCCATCCCAGTTGGTGGTTTTGCACCTGTCCCTGAGTTATAGGCTAGTCTATATGAGTAAGCGCTTATGCTCTAACCGCATAATAAAAGAAGCACCTGCAGCAGTGCTTATTGCAAGGCTATTAACACCTGTCACTGAGCTATGGACAAGCAGTTATGCTTGAAAATTATCATAATAACAGACACACCTAATTGTATGGCTCTATGTTTAAACACATCAAATTAGCAAGCATTTCCGCAGCAACGTTTGCTTTCTTTTTCTGTCGGTCCGCGGTTGCTTGGTCAATTGCGCAGCAAATTATCAGATCACCGGACCTAATTTCACTCCATGTCTCGCGGACCAGCAGCAGTCTCCACGTTTCGCGGCCCATAGTTTGAGAAACGCTGCATTAAAGTGTCATTAGGTTGTAGGCTATATGTATAGTGATTTCTTTGTGTGTTTTTCATTGTAGTGTGTGTGCATTGAGTAGTTCCTTAAAATACGGAACAAAGAGCGTCCCGTATCTGCTCAATACGGAAGAAGACTAACTATTACTTATATATTTCTTAAAACGAAACGCGAAGAAAAAATACGAGGACTGACCATCTCGTTTCTCCGCGTTTCCCCCAATACCATGGCGACAAAGAGAAATAAATATGATTTGACATTTAAGCTGATTGCTGACAAATTTGCCACACAATTCGGGAGAAGCAGCGGACAGGAGCGCCACTACAAGCAAGCACTTCTAGCCCAAATTAACATGGCAACGTTGCCTATGACTAAAGTGTCTAAGTAGGCTAGTCCTACTAATATTACATTTGATTGGTAGCATGTTTGTAGCACGCCAGTTTACCCATCCCCTACATCAAAACAGCTTAGAATCAATCAAAGAATCAGCTGTGTCGGCGTTAGGGTGTAGGCGATTTTCTATAACCATTTTCATTCATTTCAACAATGGTTCATTGAAACGTCGTTTGAATAATTTCTCCAGTCATCACCTTCATTGTAATGATTAAATGAGATTAAGGAGTCGACTATTGACTGATATGCGGTCTTCATCATTTTGAAATGCGGGATGAAACTTTCTGCCACCTGGTGGTTGTTTGGGTACATTGCCTTAGCCTCGAAAAAAATCGGCTTGACGGCCTGCGGGATCTCTTCAGGAGTCCCGCGGGAGAAGGTGCATTCTCAACCCGTACCCACTGTATATTAGTAGCATACTAGCCATTTGTTAGTCATTATAAGTCACTAATTAATACCTTATTCTGCAAAACCTAATTCTACCCTTACTAAACCCTTAGTTAAGAATGTCCCCTATGTAAGCTCCTAATTACCCCTTATTCATAGTTATTAAATAAAATGTTGCATATTAATTATGACCTAAATATGCATGGCTCAGTATGGGCCTTGTAAGGTGGTATTACCACAAGAACAGTCATTTACCCCTAATAATACTTATCAAAGATGGTCTATTCAAATTGAACTAGACACTAAACCACAAGTGCTAATAGTGTACAAATAACTAGTAATTAAGTGTTTGTAATGCCAGATATGTTACCTATTCTAAAGTTGGGTCTTTGTTCACATTTAATTCACAATTAATTTGGCACTTATCAACCCTCATGTGTTCCCTAAACTTGATCCTAAACAATAAGTTGTATTCACACTTATTAACTGTATTACAGCACACAATAGGCTACACAACAAGCAGACAGCCAAGTTAGCACAAATAAAAAATATCTCTTTCATTAATGAATATGAGATAGCGAGAAAGGAAAGCATTTGTATGGTAACTTTCTTGATTCCTGAGTAATCAAAAGTCTTAAAGCAACACCATGGAAGTTTTGCTCTCGGGGTCCCCCTACAGTTGGGAAACGGTAATTTCTTCTACTTATGTCGTAAAATCTGTCACGGTTACACCAGAAGCAAGTTAGACATAGCGTACAATATAGGCTAGACATATTGAGGCTGCACATTACATATTAAATTATGTGGTACTACGATACCAGTTATGTGATACATTTGTAAAACTAGGCTTTCAGCTCAGGGGCCTCATATATAAACGATGCGTACGCACAAAAGAATGTGTACGCCTCGTTCTACGCAAGCTTTGGTATTTATAAAAAGTGAACTTGACGGTAAAATGTGCGCATCTCCACGCAAGCTCTGACCCATGCGTACGCACAAAAAAGGGAAAAGCAGAAAGTGCGACCTCAGGAGGAAACAGGTACAACGACCCGAAATTGGTTCAATAATCGAAGTTCAACAACATAATATCGCGCAATGACGCGCATCAATGACATAACTGCCTTAACCTAATCCTGTTTAAAATCTAAAACGTGGTTGATTGTTTTTTTCCATGCGCCCGTCAAAAATTCCATCTTATTTGATGTGAGAAAGACATGTTGATAGGCTATGTATGTTTTGTTAATTATCCACTTATGGCTTTCATGCATGTTGTGTTATTTGTCAATAATACATCAAGGCTCAAACATGTTGCTTGTTAGCTTGCAAATGGTAGGCTATATACAGTAAGAGGGATTTTACCTCTTAGCTAATTAGCTGGTTTGAATTACATTGAGCTCAATGAGAATGAAACCAGCTAATTAGCTAACAGCTAATAACTGACATTAAGCATGCCAAACTCTTAGTATGTGAAGGGTATGGTGTTGATGTGGATTTTAATTCCAAAGGCCAAGGGGGTTTTATCAGGGTGCATAGTGTCCTGGATCCATTAAATAACTGGCCTTTAAAAATGAAAATAAAAATCCTCTATGGGAATTTAACATGAGCGTTCCAATACTTATGACCCCCTATATTTTAAGGAAAACATTTATTTATTTACAATACATTATTCATTCACAAAGAAAATTCATGTCATTAAAGGTTGAATATTTCCTCATTGTTTCATTTAAGGCATTAAGATCAATTTCCAAAAGATGATTTTATATTTAACTTTAAGCATGTTTTCCAATACTTTTGGAGGGCACTGTATATTGCAGGTAGCCTATTCCGCTGCGTGTGAAATGTATATTCCAGGTAACCCATTCCAGTAGCCTATAGCATACATTTCAGTATATCATCATATGAATATAATGTCATGGGTTTTATTTTTTCCAAACGGCAAAAGATTGCGTAGCTCATGTTTACAAGGCAGCATCATTATACTTACAGAATAAATATAATTCAATTGTTTGTAGGCCTACACTCCGTTTAGATAGGCTTAGGCTACTGACAATTTTTTGTCCTAATATAAAAGGGGCTTCGTCATAAATCACTACTTCAACACCAGGCTGTAGCCTACAAAGTTTACTTGTATCATAACACTTTCGGTTTCGTTGCTGTTCCTGTTCCAAACACTGTTCCAGTTGTTTTAAACTTCTTAACGATTCCTCTGACCATAGATATGGGCAGGTGTGCGAGTGGCTATTTTCTTATAGCCATTGCCTTAATTGTGAAGGTCGACACACATCTGCCTTACTTGAACAGTGTGTTCCTTTGTCTTTCCCATGTTGAAGAGAAATGACCTCTGTGTCACGTCATATTGATAGCCCAGGGAAACAGGATGTTTAGAATTACTAATTAAATGTTCCTACATACTCTGATTGACTTTGTAAACTACTGTAGAAATGACAGAAATGACAGAACTACTTTAATTACATTTATTTCCTAGGAATTGTTAGGGGTGCAATAATTGTGGAACAGGTGATTTTATGAAGAATAATTATTTCTCAGTCAGGGATTTTTTTCCCCACCTTAAAATTCTCTAGAGTTGAAGGTTAAATTTTTCTACAATTTTCAGTGTGAGAGTATGCTTCTACAATAAAAAATGTATTTATTTTAAGGCTTTTAACGCATCTTAACCAGGAGTGCCAATAATTGTGGAGGGCGCTGTAACCCCATATTAATTGCCCCCCTATATTAACCTCATAGCGGAAGAAATTTTGCAAAATCAATGCATAAGCTGCGGCTAATAGTCGGGAAATTGCGGTACATATTAGTAGCTTACATTAGTGACTTAAAATGACTAACAAATGTAACAAATGTAAGCTACTAATACATATGTTAGTAAGCACCTAATTAATGGTGAATATGTGTGTCTTAATATAAAGTGTTACCAGATTCTTGAAGCGACACAATTATTACTCCATAGAGTAGCCTGTTTTCTGACGGAAAATATTTTTTAGTCTCTGGCATCAGATATTTTATTATTGTTTTTATTGTTGTAATTTTATTTGATATTATTACATTGAACTGATGTATTAAGTAAATAAAATGTAAAATCAGTAACACATCAAGCAGGTAAGTTACATTGTCACTGCACGAGTCTTTGTGTTTTGATTTATGTATCCCTGTCTTTCTATCCACAGCAATCAGAGAGGAGCTTGGCAAGTCAAACTCTTCATAGAAGTTCCCGAGGCATACTATTACCTTTATTTCCTGATACTTAAAATCTAATATGGTATAACTTGAAAGTTATATATAAAAGTGAAACAAACAGTTGGATATTAACAGTTATCATTCGAGGGCAAGTAGAAGCATACAGTTGGAGCAGGAAAATGGATTGAGGGATTGACTCAGATACCCATATAAACCTCAGTCTGGCCTGTGGCATGGACTAGACACGGTCTTTACAATAAGGGATTTTAAACATGTGAAACTTGATCTCAATTTTGTAGACAGCGGGGAATTATCTGTATCTTAACTGAACAACATACCTTGTTAAAAAAAGTCTGTCAATGCTGTAACTCAAACATAGAGCATTACGACTTTGGCTTATGGCTTATGGCTTGAATTTGGTGAGAGCATGTAAGAGAGTCCCTGCAGGGGATAGAAGGAAGATTGTTGGACCAAGTCTGTTTTTGGTTTTAATAAAGTCTTGCAATCATGATGAAAGACAATTGGTTTTAGTGGACTGCTGCTGGACTGTATAGCTTGTCTTCCTGAAACACCATTTTGACTTTGATCTAAACATTACTAAAACACAAGATTGTTCATGTCATGTAAGTCATAAAGAACATCATGGTCATATGAGGTAGCTTAATCCTATCATTTGAGGATGCTGCTGTGTCTTTACAAGATATTTATGAATGCTCAACAGCTAATCTAATGAAATTTAACATTGTAGCTCTTCCTGTTTTGTTTGTGGATGACCGATGGAATATGTGCGAGGAACAATGCCTTTCTACCGTAAATCATTGTAGCTCTTTAACCAAAATCAGACAAATGGGTTGCACCAATATCAACAAGACCACATCTGTAGATAGGGCTCTTGAGAGCTAACTTTTTTTTATCTGAAAATGTTTTTTTTAACTTCTGTCAGACTTAGTGCATGTCATATTTTGTACTGTGAAGGAGCAATGTATGCCATAAAATTAATGTTGTCAGTTTAAAAGCAATAAGTGTAGCATTTATTTTGTTTTGTTTGCTCTTTGTCTGAACCAATTCGCCTTCATCAACAAACATTTGTTTCCTGTTTATTGTTTTTTTTTTCAGGAAAAACATCCATTTATAGTCATAATGATTTTACAATGGCAAAAAACTTTGCTCTGTACCATCTACCTTCATAGTTGTTATCCAAGATTGCTCTTTTCTGAGTACTGCCTCAGTGTAATACAAGGTAACAGTCAGAGTTGCAGGTTGCATGTTTTTATTTTGCCATTTGTAGTGTTTTTAATTTTCAACATGGATTTATATTTAATATTTTGTTGTTTAGTTTGACCTTTATAAAGCGGCTAAATCAGGCAAACATACCCTCATGTTTTCATTAGAATCTTTGGTTTTATTCAAATAAAAAAAAAAGTATGAAGATAGACATCTAAGTGTCTGAATTTGTATATGTAATATTTGAATTATATGTATATCTTATTGAATAAATCTGAATTTATTTGCTGTGAATATCATACATTTTGTATTTTTAACATTAGCTTTGAAGTGAATGTTGATATATTGTTATCAGACACATAAATTCAAATGTCTGAAATTCAGCTGGCAGAAGAGCAGAAGTTCACTAGTTTAAGGCAAAACGTCCAGGTTTTCCAAGGAAAAGTGCTAAACTAAAAGAACCAATGTTTGATACAAATGGAGCACAACAAAGTAAATGCATCAAGATTGTATGTACTGTGTGGATCAACTGATTATTTTGACTTTTAGTTTACAAAGCCTGGACCATAGTGATTCATAGGGATTTCTAAATCAGGGCCCTATTTTCTGATATTTTGTTGGCTACATATGTGTTATCGGGGGAAAAACTCTCAAAGTTGCTAGAGTTTTGGGTTTGGTATCTAATACCTTTCCTTGTTTACAGTTTGCAGAAATAAAAAAAGTGGTTTACTTTGATGTGGATGCTTCCCTGATAGGATTGCATTGTAGTCTATTATCACTGCTGTCAAGGTGTTGTAATTTCATGTTAACTAAAACATCAGCTAAAAGGTGAAAATAGTGTAACTATAAAGCACGCACACATGTTAACTACATTCAGAAGCTTCAAAAATGAATCTGTGCCCAGCTAGAAATTGCATGATCTCTGTGTTTAAAATGCAGCAGTGATACATATATTTGTGTGTGTGTGTGTGTGTGTGTGTGTGTGTGTGTGTGTGTGTATGTATGTATGTACAGAGATACTGTATTTTTAATAATAATTTTTTGGAATGACTTGGCTGTAAATAGGTTAGGCAATATTTTTGTCCCTCTTGTGTAATAAAAATACAAAATGTATGGAGCACACAGCAAAAAAATCTCATTTATTGAATATTACACAAACAATTCTGGTATTACATATTTACATTCAGATGCTAATATTTACATGAATCATGATTAGTACAATACCAGTTTTGATTTTTCTCACTCAAGGTCAATGATTTGCATTGGGGCACATCCTCTTGGTAACATGAGTTGTTACCTTTGATTAGGCAGTGTCTCTTTCCTGAGGTTAAGGGCCTATGTTTTTGCCTCTGTAAGGAGGTCTACAGTGATCAGATTTCCTATTGGCACAGCTGAATGACCAGAAATGGACTTTCTCGTCTGTTGTGCTCAGTAAATATATTCAGTGGTTAGTTCTTGCAGAGCCAGCAAGTAGCACAAAGACTGTTTACAGCTTTGATTGCATTTTAAGAGTAGAAATCCACAGTGTGTTTCTGCTAATATATCATAACTTTTATGACATAACCAATACCCTCAGTGGATTCCACCAAGCTTTCTACCTGCTGTAGATCTACAGTAAGTGATAACAAAATATTGGCACTCTTGCCTATTATGAAAGGCTCGCTAAAGTAAATTTAAATTGGCAAAAGTAAATGGAAGTAACTTTCTTCCCAGGCTTCTTATAATTGATGATGGTCCATTATTCTTTGAACTTTTTTTTCAGCTTGAACCATTACACATACCATTTTCATTCAAGCATTATTTCAAGTTTTGAGAAGGACACTTGAGCAATGTATTTTCATTTTTGTGAACTTCATATTTTGAGATAAAGCACGAAAAAGCAAAAGTATTTTTTCCTACTGACTGCATTTAAATGCCGATTGTGAGGCTTATTCAGGATATGGTGTTTACATGAACACGTTATAACCCTCTATACATGATGAATAGCCTACCAGTATCCCGGTTACCATCAATAAAGTTCTATTACTCTCAAGTGCATCTCTCAGGTGCGTGCAACACATTGGTGGTGGTTCGTAAAGCCCTCTCTTCACTGTCAAGTGCTTTGAGTGTGTACTAGCAGCACAGTCACACAGGTACAGTAGGCATGAAAAACCAAGGTAATCTATACCCACTCATCCATCCATCTGTCTCTTCACAGCCATATACCCATCCATGTGTCCATTAATCATCCACTAGGGGTTTCAACGTTAGTTATCTACAAGTCTCCTCTGGGTGACAATCATATTATACACAATGCTGGCAGTGCTGAGAACAATAAACATTCTTGTTTATCTTATTGAGTTGATTGTGTGGCTTAATCCACATAATGTGGTGGAGCACTGTTTCATTATGGTTTGCTAAGGAGTAACCCTTTGCTTAAAATAGGGGAGAGCTGGGAAGAGAGAGTTTAGTCTAATTTAACATAATTACAAAAAAGCATAATCAAGATTGAACGCAATCATTCTGTGTATCGGTGTTGCGTTAATCCCACATATTTAGTTTGGTCGTCCTTATTCAATTTACATCACTATATAATCCTGTAAAACCGGAAAAAAATCATGGCTCCCAATGCATTTCTAAGGAACCGTAAGGTGAAGTTGACGGACTTTATCTTCATGTGCGGAGCTACTGCACTGCCATTGGCTCATCCGTCTCCGATGGGCGGGACTTAGCCAAAGGTAAATTGTTATAAATTCTGACACATAAAGCAGCTCAGAACTAGCAGGCGCTTCCATATAAACATCAATGGCATTTCTAAAATGCTCTATGGCTATGGCTATGGCTATGGCTATGGTTATTTAGCAGACGCCTTTGTCCAAAGCGACATACAAATAAATAACAATACAAATTAAATTAACAGTGAACAATTACAAACTAGGGAGAATAGTAATATTATCAGTAAAACAATAATTTTAAGCACTAACCTAATGAGAAATAAAACAGTGAAATGAGAATAGCAATCAAATAAGTCACTCAGTTAATTATATATAATAATAATAACTAAAGCATGGTATGGCTAAATTTAAGGACAATAGCAAAATAAATTTCAAATTCTATCAATAGACAAATTATAACAAAACAATACTATTATACAAACCATAACACATCACAAACTCAAAGGACTAAGTGCATATTAAATAAATATGCCTTAAGACCCCTCTTAAAAGATCCAAAGCTGTTGCTGGAACGGAGAGCACTGGGCAACTCATTCCACCAACACGGAACCACTGAAGAATAGGATCTACAATTTGACCTAGCATGTATGGTTGGTCGACATAACAGACGCTCCTCAGAAGATCGCAATGGGCGGTTGGGAATGTACATCGTGATTAAAGAACTGAAGTAGCTGGGAGCAGATCCAGTCAGTGTCCTATAGGCCAGAGTGAGAGATTTAAATTTAATTCTGGCTACTATAGGGAGCCAGTGGAGAGTAACTAGGAGAGGGGTTACATGTGTCCTCTTTGGCTGATTGAAGACCAGTCGTGCTGCAGCATTCTGAATCAACTGTAGTGGTCTTAATACACAAGCAGGTAGGCCAGCTAACAGAGAATTACAGTAGTCCAGCTTGGAGATAACCATTGCCTGTACAAGAAGCTGAGTGGAATCTTGTGTCAGATAAGGTCTGATCTTCCTAATGTTGTACAGGGTATACCGACATGACTTTGCAATTGAGGCAACATGCTCAGAGAAAGTAAGTTGGTCATCAATTATGACACCCAAGTTACGTGCCGATCTGGTTGGAGTCAGTGAGGATGAATCAAGCTGGATATTGATCTGTTGGGGAATAGCTGTTTTTGCTGGAAACACCAAGAGCTCAGTTTTGGAAAGATTAAGCTGAAGGTGCTGATCCTTCATCCAGATTGAAATGTCCTTCAGGCATGCAGAGATCCGATGGGAAACACTAGAGTCCTCAGGTGGGAAGGATAGGAAAAGTTGAGTGTCGTCCGCATAGCAATGATATTCAAATCCATGAGAGCGAATAATCCCACCTAAAGAAGTGGTGTAAATAGAGAAAAGGAGGGGCCCTAATACTGATCCTTGGGGGACTCCTGTAGTGAGGTCATGAGACTTTGATATCTGTCCCTGCCAAGACACGCTAAAAGAACGCCCTTTAAGGTAAGACTTGAACCAGTCAAGAGCTTTCCCAGAAATTCCCAGTTCATATAGTGTAGAAAGGAGAATGTCATGGTTAACCGTATCAAAGGCTGCAGATAAATCTAACAGAATTAACACTGATGACTGAGCAGAGGACTTAGCTACTCTACGGGCAGTATTGCACTTTAGTTCTTCGAGAATCCAAAAGGTGCTTTCTTCCAACTATATATATTTTAGATCTCTCCAGATGATTGGATTTATAGCTTTTCTAATTACTGGATACATTAGAAGAGCTCAGTTTCTTCATTTGAACCATTCCTGGGTCCTTTTTATAATGTGTGACGGTCCTGTAAGACCAATCATCTTTGAGAGAGAGACACCTTGGTGTCACTGTGGGAAGCATCATGAACCCAAATGTTCTACATATACGCAGTAAAGCCAACAAAAAATCTCAGTGATATGTCGTCCATATTTAACTATTGTCGAGTGTTCTTTTCTCTGAAGCCTTTTTTTTGTAAGCCTACAGTCTATTAACCTGTACTGGAACGGCGTGCCGCTCACGACTCACCCCCCACCCCCACACCTCCCCCACTCCCCCCTCCCATAATTTTAGGCATCATATCACGAAGTTCCATAGTCATGTCACATATCGGTTGAAAGCTTAGACTCTCACGAATCAAGATATGTATAGTTCGTTATGAAAAGAAAAAAAAAAAAAACTTACTGTACTGTACTGTACTGTACCCCCCCTCCCACCAAACCCATCTCGAATCAGTGACTCCTTACCTTACAGTCCTTACGACCCCATAGCGATCTGCCAACCATAGAATGCTGGGCCTTCACATGTCCGTAAGAACCCATAGTAATGGAATATCCACGTTGTTTTATCCATAATACGTTTGGTAGATGTATAATACAGTTCATACAAAAGCAACAAACTAGAAATGAATAATCTGCGACTTGAAACTTATCTGTATAGCCGCGTAGCATTCCATAGCAAAGTGCTATCGCTAAGCTAAAAACATCGGAAGATTCGTCTGCCTCTTCCGCATTCATAGAGCCCTCCCATGTCTCTCTGCGACCTTTGGGCTGCATCCGAATAGTCAGTACATACTAGCTTCGTTTAGAACGTACTACTCAACCGTCAATTTAGTACGTTATTTATGTATGCGAGCGAGTAGTAGGCATACAATTCGGACGTACTGGGCAGCCATTTTGCCTGTCCTTTGACCCCGGATGTTTACATGTGACGCGAACACAATGACCGACGCATGCCGCGAAATTTTAAAGCCACCTCGGAGAATTGACCTCAGAGCCGTTTATTCGTCTTATTTCTCTTCAAACCGCTGAACGTATTTACGAGAATGACCTCCGAGCCGTTTATTCATTAAGTTTTGCTTGACACAACTGAACGTATTTACGAGAATTTACCTTAGAGCAGTTCATTCATCTTGTTTAGCTTGACACGACCCGTCTCCATTTTTGGCCGGGGGAGTCCTGTATTTTACCCTTTCTAGCCGTCCACCCGCAGTATTTCACCGTAAATCTCCCAGCTGACTAAACTGGCTTCATATGTCAACGTGAACTTGAGATTTTTACCGGGAGACGACGGCCCCTTGTCCCGAACAGTCCTGCTGCAGTTTGCCTGACGTGACTCGCGGGAGACATCGCGGAATTTTGTGTGCAATAAAAATAACTTTCATTACTCATTATAATGAGCATGCATTACTGACTAAATAAATTGCTATGATGTAGCAACAAACCACTGTTGTAAATAAGACTAGTAAACAGGCCTGCATTGTAGCACATTAATTCAATAACAAGTGTGTTTCGTATACCTATTTAACCAAACAGCATAACATGACGTGCATAACAGTATCTAAACGTTCAGTAGGCTAGCCTACAATTGTTCCAGAAATCACACATGAAAAGGTATCCCTTCGATTTCAATTCATTTTACATTTTGCACATTCCAACAGAATAACCCAGGTGTGCCTGACCTCAGTAGTTCTTGAATTTCCCCCTGGGGATCAATAAAGTATCTATCTATCTATCTATCTATCTATCTATCTATCTAATCACAATAATCAGACCACCTACCAAAAGTACTTGAAAATTCACACAAATCCAGTAAAATCCAAATCTAGTAAATAAATGCATAACCTTTTATTAGTTTAACAAACAAAACCTAGCAATTGAAATTTTAAGAATGATACAAGCTTTTACAACAATCTACATGTAATAATAAATATTTGAAAACTGTATAATGATTCAAATAAATAAAGTAGCCTATAGTTAAACATAGGTAGTGTTACATAAATATTTTAAGAAGCTTTTAAAAGAAGCTTTTAAGTGTTAAGAACTTCTTAGGAGCGTTCTTTGAGCGCTCCTAAGAAGTTCTTAGCACTGAAGAGCTTCCTAACGAATCTGGGAAACCCAGCCATTCCATTGTCAGTAGTTGTGGCTTGTGATTCAAGTGTGGTGTGGGTGCTTTAAATTCTGTATTTTTGTACCATGACCAACTCAGTTACACACATGCTGACATAAACGCACGCACACACGCACGCGCGCACACACACACACTCTTGGCCACTGGTCTTCCTTTCTGGTGCCTCTTCTTCATTGTTGTCTCCACCTGTTTCAGCAGCAATACCAGCCGGGGGTTGTCGAGATATCCGTAACCGGAGGGGATTGGGCAAGAAAGCTGTCAATCAGGGACCTCCGCTTTGAATGACGATAACGCGGGACTGCAGCAAGTCTCGGAGATGGGACCGACGGTTCCGGGATGCTAAGAGTTAGACGGATCGATTGATATGTGACACTACCGGATATACCATAGAGCTAGCCCTTCCAAATCCATTCAAACAAGGAAATAGTCATTTCGGCCAAAAGAATTCAGAGATTTGATGGTGCATACAAACAATAAAACCCTTACTACACAAGAACCCCTTTGAGTAGAAACATAATCTTGGTGTCAAATGAAAGCTAACATTCTGGAGATTCTAGTTTTATCCACTTTTGCATGACACTGACTGTCATAGAATCAAAGAAAAAGGATAACTTTACATATTAATTTGCTACTCTGGCAGATTTCTAAAAATGACTCGCATAGGTATTTCAACACAAATAAATTTGTGAAAACTCCATATTTTAGCCCATAGTAATCTACTTTGAGTTACAGGCTCACAAGACCTGGTGTTAGGTGTTAGTTGTGTTTCAAGGCTGACATGGTGATCTAGAGGGCCCAAATGTGGGCAGTTCCAGAGATGTATGTTACCGGCTGAAAGAGAAAACAATATTCAAGCCTCTGTAACCCTTTGCCAGTACATCACACAGTCAAACAGACTGTTTCATATAATACCTCTGAGTGTCAGGTTTCAGTAGAGGTCAGGTTTGTCATGGTGGGCCAAAGTATGTGGGAGCAGTGCCCTCCTGAGTAGATGATGTGCAATGCGGGCAAAAACACCCCAAAATTAGGTGTTCCAGAACAAGTTGGTTTGGGTTATTTACGTTTGTGGAATACATGTTTCTCTCAGAACTACACTATATTGCCAAAAGTATTCACTCACCTGTCTTGACTCACATATGAATTTCAGTGACATCCCATCCGTAATCCATAGAGTTTATAATTACATTGGTCCACTCTTTGCAACAGCTTCAACTCTTCTGGGAAGACTTTCCACAAGGTTTAGGAGTGTGTTTGTGGGATTTTTTTTACCATTCTTTCAGAAGCGCATTTGTGAGGCCATACACTGATATTGGATGAGGCGACTGGCTCTCAGGATCCGCTCTAATTCATCAAGGTGTTCTATTGGGTTGAGGTCAGGACACTGTGCAGGCCAGTCAAGAGGCGCGTTCAAGATGGCTGCGCAGCACAAAAACTGCGCAGCACAAGATGCACGTGGTTAAAAATCTGTCCACGATGGTCTAGATGGGTGTGTTTTCGACTCAGCAGTCGGTATCACATGGCCTCAACTTATCGCGGGAGCAAGGCGTGGCCAGGCAGCTGCGATGCAGCAGAGCAGCCGCTCTGGAGGTACTGCGGAGCGCAGCGGAGCCTAGACCCTGCCTAATTGGCTTTTACATCCCTGACGCATGTGCAGGTGTTTAGATGCCTCCTCATATCCACAAAGGTCCGTGTGGGTCCGTGCCTCGTGATTCGTCACATGGTCAAGTCTAGCTAAGTCTACACTACGGGAAGTAGAGAGTGTACAACTTCATAGCAGCGTTTGTATCCCCTCCCTTGCTGCCACCGGCAGCTCTCGCTGCTGCAAGAGGTCATTTGGAGTTGAACTTGAACACGCCTAAGTTCATCCACACCAAACTCTGTCATCCATGACTTAATGGACCTTACTTTGTGCACAGGTGCACAGTCATGTTGGAACAGGAGGGGGCCATCTTCTTTTCAAAGATTTTGGTGATTTATTGTACTCCCACAATGAAAACAATGAGGAAAAATATACCCTGCAACGGAAGCAATTTTTTTCTGAGAAATCCTCTAGTCATTTTTCAACATGGGAGAGACAAGAGAATACACTAAATTGAAATAAAAAGAAAGTGTGCTGATATTTGTAAGTAAGAGAATGTCTATGGAAACTAGGTATTTTGTTGAAAATGCCTATATTTCCAGTTAAAATGATGATTAAAAGGTTCTAATCATCTGGAAATGTGACAAACATGCTTGGACAAAGACCCATGGCTATTTTGCCCCCACGTACAGTATGGAGGATGATAGGCAAAAAAATCCATAAAAACCACTGTTGGAGAGTTACAGACAAAGCTATCATCTTGGGGTCACCAAGTCCCCCCAAAAAATCTCCAAAAGTGACCTCACTGCTAATAATTTATTTAGACGTCATGTCAGGTTAAAGCCAGTCCAGTCATTTAATGAACAATGTAAATGGCAGGAGTTACTGAATGGTACCATGACATGTCTTGGAGTGTGGTCTATTGTCAGATGAAAAGAAAATTGTGCTCTTTCGCTAAAAACACTTAAGGTGTCTTTGGTGTACACAGAAGAATGACTATAATGATATATATATTGTGGGGCTGTTTTAATTCCCAAAGGTGGGAAGGTGCATGGTATCATGAGCACCAAGAAAAACCTGAATATTTTCAAAGGAAATCAAGCAATCTCTGCCAAGGCCCTAAAAGTTGATCATGATTGGATCATTCATCAGGTTAATGAACCAAAACAGAAGTCCAGATCAAAACAAATATGGTTTACTGAACACAAAATCAAGCTTCAGACATTGCCATTGCAGTCCCCTGATCTAAACTCCATAGAAGAACAGTGGGATGAGTCGAAGAGGAGAATGCACAAGTGTGGACCTAGCAATCTGGATGATCTGGGGAGGTTTTGTAAAGGTGAATGGTATTCTCCAACTTTATGGGGTGTCAGAGAAGAATATTACCAGCTGTTTTATTGACAAAGGGAGGTTTAAGAAGGTATTACAAGTAGGGGTGCCAATAATTGTGAGTGACGTGTTTTTGTTAAAAATATTTATTTCTTTATGATATTTTCCTTTTTCTCAGAAAAAAATTGCTTCCGTTGCAGGGTATATTTTTCCTCATTGTTTTCATTGTGGGAGTACAATAAATCACCAAAAGATTTTTTTTTTATATACCTATTTTTAGTCAACTTTTACCAAGGGTGCCAATAATTCTGGAGGGTACTGTATATTTACTTGCATAAGTCCTGTCCCTTGGGTTTAATGTAATTTCTGACACACTGCTCAGATTATTATTATTATTATTATAGTATTTTCCTCTTACCGGAATGTTTTGCCCTTTTTCACCAACTTGGCATGCTCTAAAACTCTTGAAATTTGGCAGCTACCTGTGGAATTGATACCTCTACTGAGAGACAGACCTCTGGCCTAGGGTGTGGCTCAGGGACTCTATAGCGCCACCTAGCACGCTGTCTGTTGTGGTTGACACATACATTCATGGAAATGAACCAAATTTGGTGGACATGTGTGTTGTATGAATCTGAACAAGTTCTACATTTAAACTACATAGTGAATCTTAAAAAAAATGAGTTATGATTATGATTATGATTTTTGCACATCAAATATTTTGAAACACTTTTCCTAGACGGTTTATCGAAATTATGTCATATAAGCACTAATATGATCTTAAGGGGTTGCCCGAGAGGAATTGCGACCAGATTTTTGAAGTATATTGAAATGGCGAAGGTTTGAATTATGGCGTTTTATTAAGAAACAGGAAGTTGGTGTTATAGGCAGAAAAAAGGTTATGAATTGGATGTAATTTGGCAGCTACATGTGGAATTGCTTCTGCTAGTCAGAGACAGAGCTCTGGCCTAAGGTGTGGCTTTGGGACTCTATAGCGCCACCTAGCAGCACGTTATCTGTTATCTGTGACACAAACATTCACGAAAATGAACCAAATTTGGTGGACTTGTGTGTTATTGCTATGGCTAGTCAGAGACAGAGCTTTGGCCTAGGGTGTGGCGTAGGGACTATATAGCACCACCTAGTGCGTTGTCTGTTGTGGTTGACATATACATTCACGAAAATTAACCAAATTTGATGGGCTTGTGTGTTATTCCTATTGCTAGTCAGAGACAGAGCTCTGGCCTAGGGTGTGGCTTAGGAACTCTATAGCGCCACCTAGAGCGTTATTTGTTGTGGTTGACACAAACATTCACAAAAATGAACCAAATTTGGTGGGCTTGTGTGTTATTGCTGCCGCTAGTCAAAGACAGAGCTCTGGCCTCGGGTGTGGCTTAGGGACTCTATAGCGCCACCTAGCTTGTTGTCTGTTGTGGTTGACACATACATCGATGAAAATGAACTATATTTGATATTGTTTTCAGTATAAACACCCAGGGCCAATTGCTCTGTCAGTTAGCATTGCGCTATCTGTGCTACGATTTAAAACCGTGCTCCTTAAAACGGAGGTTTTGGAGTTTGACACGCAGCTGCGCACAAAGTTTAACGTGATTGCTGTGTCACAAATGAGACAGGATCAGCTGGTTCCTAGTTAAACTGGAGTTAAACTGCCTGGAAGCCGGAAGTACGCTGTTTCGAGTTTTACCCCAGCAGATTGTCGTAATTCAACAGTCTTAAAATGCATTTCAGGATTTTGACGGGATACTTTTTATGACTCTTGTTGCTAAATGCGCTCTAAGTGCCAAAACACTTTGGAAATGTAAAGTAGGCCTACATTTTAATAAAACGCAAATAATGTTGAAATATATCATGAAATGTTTATGTGAATATATCATTCGCAATGTTGTCGCGAGATGGCACGGCTGTAGCTATGCATAATAACTCGTCGCTGCAGCACCAGGCTCAATTTGAAGAAGGGGCTTACTGGAGACTAACCATTTCGGTTAACTGCATAGCATGGTCAAATGAGAATGTACCTTTTATGTTTCATATAAGTAGGCCTGCCGATAATTAAAAAAAAAAAAAACCTCAACTAGGTTACGCAATAAGGTTTCACAGCGCACAGTCATTGAATGAATAAAAGCGCCTCCCGCAAACAGCAGGTGGAAATCCCTTTCAACGACATGAACCTTCAAATATAAAAATATTTCAGTGCCCATCAGTCTCTACATTTAGCAACATCACCAAACAGTCCAAAAGTAAATTAAACCCCAAACTAAACCGAAAACTACTGCTTTTAATCAGTAGCGGTCGGTGACAATAAAAATTGGAAGGGCAGAAATCGGTTTTAGTGTCGAATCGATAACCACGCCCACATTTTATGTTTTTTCTAATTGGCTATGTAGATACATTCAATGCTGGAATTGAGCCTATTAATGATCAAAAGGGCCTCTAATAGCCATAGATAGTGAGTGTCATATTGTAGCCTATGTGTCAGCCAGTAGCAACGTAATGCATGGCAATATTTCACTGAATGACATGATAACCCCAGTGTGTGCGACAGAACCATCAACAAAATAATAAAAAAAAGTAGTAGGCTATATATAATAGGCCTAGGCTGCACTAAGTTGATACAGACTAGGCCTACTTAAGAGGTGAGAGAAAATATGAAATTTGAAGAAACGTTTTAGACAGAAATAGTTTATTAGACCTAATTGCGCAGAACGGAAAACCAGCGCAGAAAACAAGGCAGAAGAGTTTGTTGCTGCAACACAGTAGCCTATAGGCTAAGATAAATAACATATCTTTTCGAAACAGTTTGTTTCAGTTATTAACCACAGCGCAGAAAACCTGTACAGAAGACAAGCGCAGAAATCAAAATCGCCCGAAGAGCTAGAAAACAAAATGAAAATTGCATGCTTGTTGCTGGAAAAAATGAAATTATTATATTTTATTTTAGAAACTCGTTTCAGTTTATCACGTAGCATAGCCTGGTCTTAGTCTACCAACCACATAGCCATTTCTTTTTGTCATACCAGGTTCGGGAAAAAGTCCTGTTGTAGACCTTCCCTCTGTCCTTCGATTGCTGAGTTATTTTCACATCTGGTCTGTCTGGGCCAAGGTTTTTGATCGCTAACTTTTCTTCTAATTTCAGTCGTTCAAATTGATTTTTAATAAGGAACTCGACTGTGTTCGACACAGCAGGAGCCATGTTAGCCATGCTGCACGCCATTGTTTTATTTGATTAGCTACATGAATGTGGTGGAATAGTCTGTGTTTCAGTGCAACAATGTATGACCATGGGGCAGGCTCCTTACCGCCCATAGGAGCCCCTGTTAGCGCTGACAGCAGATCCGATCACTGCCAACAGGTTAATCATACGTATCCACTGCCAACTGCGGACGTTGAGCGTAGCTGCCCAATGAAACACGACAAATCAGAATGGTAATATCTTTTAAAACTCAAACTTTCGGAGCTCAGAAACAGTAAAACAATGCACATACACGTGATAGTAAGACATTCATTTATATTAGTATGAATGAACAGACATGCAATCTTTTTTTTTTTTTTTTTTTTTGGAGGAACTACTTTTTTGGGTGGATGCTTTTGGTAGAGCGTTGCCCCACCTGCCCATATGAACGGCCCGCGCCTGCTTTTAATAGCCTACCGGTGCCGCTAACAAAACGCATGTCTACAATAAAACGCAGGTAACAAAAGTTCCTACCTGGAAGTCTTCCTCAAATAAATGCTTTGCGCAGCCTAAGAAGCCTAAATAAAGACCATAATCGAGGGTTGATGGTATTTTTGGTTGAGTGTGAAATTATGGGACGGTGGTAAGAAGTGGGGAAAGCTGCATGTGAGGAGTTCGCACTCATGAACACCTGTAAAGTAAACTCTGTAACGTTATGGCATAGTCATCGCGGCCAGCAAGATCACCCATTCTGTCAGACTTTGCTGCCTGCTCGTCGTCCTTAATGAAACCCTGCGAAATCATTATTTGATTGGTCAGGAGCTCTTTTTCACATGCTAAATTTTGCATCAAACAACCTTTCCGAAAGTATATTTCATCGCAACGAACTTCGGTGAACTAGATTGCAACCCCCTCCGTTTTTGGTGGTCCCAGCTTTGGGTCACGTTATCATTGTAATGCCATGTAGTCTACCCAGAGCCCGTCTACGGAGAGCCTTGCCACTCGCTATTAAGTCCCATTGTAACGACTTTTGGTCGCAGTTCCACCAAAATTCCACTGGGGGCGGTCGCCTGAGTGCAGAATGAATGGGAGCCTATGGAGCTAGACGGCTAAATTTGGCTCTTTCACCCAATTGTCGTTGAGAGATCTCAGATTTGATTGTAGTTTTTGCAAGTTCAACATAGGTTATAGGTCAAAAGTTGAATGAACGAGTACTTATGTCCTTCCGATTTCTTACAGGTTGAGTTGTTGTTGCCCATATCACGCTAACATTCTGCTAATGAAGCTTGAGTATATGTCCTCATTTACATTTTAAAAGACGTTTTAAAGCAAACAAGTGACTCTAAAAAATCAAACACCGCGCAATACGTAATTTCTTTGCATCCCCTTTCGAAAACAACATTCAAATTCATTGACAAAAATTTATATCTTGAGAAAAGTGGATTTTGAGGGGTATTGCTCCATAGACCTCCATGCATTCTGCACTCCAAATGTGAGCGCCTCTAATGGAACCAGCGTGGAACTGCAACCATTTCAAAACCGGAAGTATAACGACAGTGGCAGTTCTCCCCTTATTAGACATTCTCTGAGTGTACCCGACTGAAGAACGTGTGACATGCTTTCAGGAAAATGTGTTTTCATATTACACTTCATCACGGAATATGCCCTACTTAACAAGTCGATCGCAGGAAAAATCGTGTAGTCGTGCGTTCCAGTCGTGTAGTGTGAGCATGTTTACGATTGGAGACACGATAGTCGGTTGCGATTCTCTTTATGTGTGCGCCGCAACCCGACGTCAAAATCGGATACGATTTTTAAATTGTGTAGTTTGAGCCCAGCTTTAGGCTATTTTACGAATAGGCCTACTCGTTCTTTGTACATTTTAGTTAGGCATTTGCCTACTGCTATCTTGTAGCCTTTATTGTAGCCTACTGTGTAATAAATCCAAACTAGCCAACATTGTGTGTATGTGTCGGTTTATGAAGCGTAAGCTGTCACCTATCTAGCTATCCAGCAAACTATGGTTTAGTCTACCGTAAAACCATGTCCTTTCCGAGATTAGACTAACACGCAATAAATGCGCCCTCTAGTGGGTGATTTGAATTTCCTTGAAGACACAGCAATTGAGATCAAGGTAAAACGCAGCAGCAGGTTAAACCACAGGTGCATATGACACAGCAATGGAGCTTAAGTCGTCACGTGACTTCTTGCATCACCACCGAGTTTAAAACCGTGTTAAACTCCAAACTAGTGACAGAGCAATTGCCCCCCAGTGCTTACTTATGAAATCATTTGACTTACTTTAAAGGAGAATTCCGGTGTGAAATTGAGCTTAACTGTACCGAAACATGTTAAGATGTACTCACACGTGTTGTATCAACACGTGTGAGACACACTTTCGCTCACCCCCAGCATTCCGAACTCCTCCGTTTTCAGCCTAGCTTGCAGTAGGCTTGAATCTATTAGATTGGGCAACACGTAGCCTATGCAGCTAAATTGCTATTTTTAAAGGAGTCATAGAACGCATTTTTTGACCATTACAAATTGATCTTTGAGCCTAAATAATGTCATATGTAAATGTGTGGGGCTGAAAACGCCCCAGGAGCACTGCTAGATCGCCTAATACAAGGTCATAAATAAGCCTTGCAATGAAACAGTTTGTTTTTCCCGCCCACTCAGCAAGTTCATGAATATTCAAATGAGATGCGCGCTGATTGGTCTATTGGCCGATATGTCCTGAAAGTTGATTGGCTCAATCCACCGGTCTGAAGCTAGAGCAAAGTGAAACTACGTTTACTGCTGGTAAATAAAGCCAAAGTCTTTGATAAAGCTATCAACAATGGATTTAAATAAGGAATACAGCCGTACATGTATAAACCGAGTCAGAAGAAGGTTCTGACGAAGATGAAGTGCAGCAGATTCCCCAACAGAATGAATGTGTTAGATTGGTAAGTTTTATCAGTACATTTCTTAGTATAGTAACTCTCCAAAGTTAGCTGTAATAACGCTAGCATTACAACGTCTCTGCCATAGACCACATATCTAGATACTAGCATCGTAAGAGCAGTTTAACAAGAATTATTAATCGAAGGTATGCAAATGAGAGGGGCCGAGGGGTGTATCTAAAGGGGGATGGGCGCCTATTACGTGTTATCTGAGCTCTGTTCAGATTGGAGCATTTCAACAGGGCTGTTTCTATTTCCCAATTTGCATACGAAAGCAGGCGGGGGACGCGGTAAAATCTTTGGTGTTGTCCTTTGGACACTGCTCGCAGCCTAAATTCAACAGTAACAAGGTGAATGTGGTTTTGAATTCTAGGACTCCTTTAAACCATTAAAAAGGTTCAAAGTAACTCCACACTGCATTGGTAGACTTCTGAGGGTCCTGACATTTAAAAAGACTGTTTATTTAAGCAGTACCTTCATAGAATCTCTCCGCTGGGTGCCATCTTGTGGTGAAGTCGCGATAAGTCGACTGACGAGCACAAACGAACAGGAAAGACAGGGGGACATATTGCAAACATTTTGAGCTTTGTTACTCATCATGCTCATGTAGACAGTATAACTATATATTTCCAATGGAATTACTTTAGCAATATGTTCCCCTGTCCTTCCTGTTCATTCCTGCTCGTCAGTCGTCTTATCGCGACTTGATTCCAAGATGGCGCCCAGCGGAGAGATTCTATGAAGGCACTGCTTGTAAACAGTCTTTTTTAATAAACTTCCTGTGCATTTCCAAAGTTCTCAGTATCTCGTTTTAAATGTCAGGACCCTCAGAAGTCTACCAATGCAGTGTGGAGTTACTTGGAACCTTTTTCATGGTTTAAAAATAGCGATTTAGCTGCATAGGCTTCGTAATGCCCAATCTAATAGATTCAAGCCTACTGCAAGCTAGGCTGAAAACGGAGGAGTTCGGAATGCTGGGGTTGAGCGAAGGTGCGTCTTACAACACGTGTGAGTATACCTTAACATGTTTCGGTACAGTTAAGCTCAATTTCACACCGGAATTCTCCTTTAAGAAAAAGTCTGACTTATTATTATTTTTTTAATTTGTCTGTCGGTGCATTAAGTAAATTTGTCCTAATAACTCTCAAAAGATCATTTCAACTTAATTTAAGTCTTTGACTTGCTTTAAGTAAATTTGTCTTGATAAAACTCCTTAAAATAACACTAAAGAGTTTTTTGTACCATAAAATAATGTTTCCAAAATCATTTCAGCGGTTCATCAACTTGTAAAAGTGTGAACGGCACTTCTGCTTTCACTTCGCGGCCCTCTATCGGCTATAACCGCACTATGTAACTTTACGAGGTGGGGTAGTGTATCTGTAGTTTGATGAAATGAGACATCAGAAACTACAAATTTGACTTGCTTCGATGTTGCTATGCATCATACTTTAATAAAATCATGCAACATATTCTACCTTGTCTGTTATTTGCTGGATAAACAAATAGCGTGTGTGCGACAGAGGAAAAGTGCTTTAGTGTTGCTTTATCGCACTGGCAGACAAATTTGCTTGTTTTTAGGATAAATTTGCTTAATGCACTGGCAGACAAACTCGTTTGTCTTAAAATAAGTCAAACTTTTCTAAACTTCCACAAGAAAGCACTAGGTAAGTTTCTTTATCTTGATATAAGATGAATAACAGTTGGTCAGATTTTATTAGTTGAGCAGTTTTTTGCAGTGTAGGCCTATGTTGTTCCCAGGGCAAGCATAGGCCTGAGCAGACGACAGGGTCCAGGGGTTGGTTTCCCGAAGCCTTCTTAATGGTAGGGGGAAAATATGTTGTCCGCACACAATTATATCGATACAGTAGCTTAAAGTATCGGAATACTTAATTATAGAATTTAATTCTCCATTTTACTCTTCTCTAAGTTGAGTTTACTCAGGGTTTACTCTGATGACATTCAATTTGTTTATTACCGCCACAGGTTGGCGCTTGGTGTGGCATTTTGTTGTGCATTCAATGGCAATTTTAAATAGGCCTAGGCCTACACATGGCTTCACAATACACAACCATTCTCTTTCCGCTTTCTGAAAGTGTGGGTGTATTTCGGTTTCAAGAAAAAGCAAATAGTAAGGACCTTGACCTGCACCATGCCTTGACAAAGTGAGTTGAACAGTGTTATTTTGTAATGCCTTCAAATGGGAGACGTGAATAGCAAAATATCACAGAACTTAACAGTTGTTGGATCGCAATGTTAAGAATTGCAATATCGCATTGTGGCTCAAATATCGCTAGTAGGCTATTTAAACGTCACATTTTTGCCAATTTCCACCCCTACTTTACCGCAGGGGAGAGGGGTAAGACGAGCCACTTTTTACATTTTTCATCACAGCGTCATGTCAAAGACGTCTTTTTTTGCAATCTTCATACCATATCAAACTTCAAAGTGTCCTGCTACTATTTGACTAAAAAAAATATTGAAAACATTTTATAGACCCAGTGATATGCCCTTTTGAAAAAAAGTGGTCAAGTGGCTCAACTTACCCCATGCACGAGGTAAGATGAGCCAATGTGTGGGGTAAAATAAGCCAAAGCAAAAACTCAGGTAAAAGATTGTTTTATTAAGTCTTTCATTGTTCATAACACGAAATATGACCTGTAAAAGCTATGTCAACCAATTCAGCCTTTAACCCTTAGATGCATAGGCTACCAATGCCTACACTCTTCCATGAGTGGGGTCAAAAATGACCCCAATTAGAATGCATGCGTTTTTTGCTGCAAACTCAAATAATGTCTTTCATTTTGGTTAAAGATGATTATTTTTATTATATATTTGTCAAAAAAATAATTATTTCATGTTGAACATATTGATATATCACTGTTTATTAAAATTTTATTACAAATCAGCTTTTAGAAAGGCAAAAAAGGTAAACATCCTAAAATTATCTCGACATAGGTGAATAGGGTAACATTTTTAACTTAGAGATATCTTCATGAAACTTTACCAGTTGAATATTCATATAAATAGGAGAAAAAAACGTATTGCAAGTTTTCTGTATTCATGTTTAAATATGCTAATTAGGTCATGTATAATTAAATATGCGCTGATTTGCATATATTTTTTGATGCAAAGAATCTGACCATTGGAAAAAGCCAGGTTGAAATGTATTTTTTGTAGTGTTAATATATCAAATAAAAAAACATTTACAGAGGTGATTATGAATATCTTCTTTTGTTATCCAGTAAATCAGAAAATACTGCCAATTGGCTTAAAAAGTCACACAAATCAGGCCAAGGACGCTATCAACAAATCCCTCTGTAAATATCTCTTGGTGAATCCTGCTTCACAATAATAGGAAGAGCGGACATCAAAGGATCAAAAAACGACGTCGCTATGAACGCTTGGCCGTCACATTATATGATGATACTTACATTTATGTTGTTGTGTAAAAATAGCCTTCAGGATGGTGAGACTGCTGACATGAGATGTGATAATCAACAGTAAATGTATACCTGACTGCCACAGTTGATAAAAATCAAAAGATCCTAGGGTTAACTTTTGAAATTCCATAGAAAATGCTTGGGGTCATTTTTGACCCCACGTATGCGGATCGGTGGTATTGATACAAAACATGAAATTACTTTAAAAATATAACAATTAGACACAAATCCAAATGGCCTCATGTCAAAGACAACCTATTTGAGGAATACATGGAAGGTTAAATGAAAAAAAAATTAAAATTAAGAAGATACTGCAAGAAAACAACCTCTGGGGTCATTTTTGACCCCACTTATGCATCTAAGGGTTAAACTTATCTTAAAATCCATTTAAAGTTTAAAAGGGATATACAGTGCCTATAGAAAGTCATCATACCCTTTCGAAATAGTTACTTTTTTTGTCTTACAGCCTGAAATCAAAACCCATTTTAAAAACAATCTTTTTCAGTTTTATTTACAAATGTAGCTGTACAACATCAAAATATTTTTTAAAAAGTCAACCGTTCTGAAAATTAATAAAAAAAATAAAAACTAGAATAACAGGGTTGGAAAAGTCATCATACCCCAGACTTAATACTTTGTAGAGCTTCCTTTTACTTTCATTACAGCCATCAATCTGTTTGGATATGTCTATTATAGCGTTGCACACCTAGATTCGGGAATATTTGCCCAATCTTCCGTGCAGAATTGTTAAAATCCAGTCAAATTCTGCAAGGAACGGCGATGGACTGCTCTTTTCAAGTCAATCCACAGATTTTCCATAGGATTTAAGTCAGGGCTCTGACTTTGCCACTCAAGGATATTCACCATCCTATACTTAAGCCACTGCTTTATTCTTTTGGCAGTATGTTTAGGATCATTGTCGTGTTGGAAGGCGAATGACCTGCCCATCTTCAGCTGTCTAGCAGAGGGACACAGGTTTTCCTCAAGAATTTGGGGTGTACTTGGCAGCATCCATTTTCCCTTCTATCCTGACCAATTGCCCAGTCCCTGCTGAAGAGAAACATCCCCACAACATAATGTTGCCCCAACCATGCTTCACACTAGGTATGGTGTGTTTCCGATGGTGTACTGTGTTTGGTTTTCACCAAACATTGCGCTTGGAGTTCAGTGCAAAAACACATCTGGAATATTCTGCTACCATGTGGAAAAAGCTTTTATGGTCAGAAGAGACTAAGATTGAACTTTTTGGAGACTAAGATTGAACTTTTTGGACTGAGCTCCAGGCGCTTACCAAACACAGTTTACACACCCAAACACACCCAAAACACACCATACCTAGTGTGAAGCATGGTGGGGGCAACATTATGTTGTGGGGATGTTTCTCTTCAGTGGGGACTGGGTAATTGGTCAGGATAGGAGGGAAAATGGATGCTGCCAAGTACACCCAAATGATTGAGGAAAACCTGCAGCCCCCATGCTAGACAGCTGAATATGGGCAGGTCATTCGCCTTCCAACACGGCAATAGTCCTAAACATACTGCCAAAAGAACAAAGTAGTGGCTTAAGGATAGGATGGTGAATATCCTTGAGTGGCAAAGTCAGAGCCCTGACTTAAATCCTATAGAAAATCTGTGGATTGACTTGAAGAGAGCAGTCCATCGCCATTCCCTACAGAATTTGACTGAATTTTAACAATTTTGCACGGAAAATTGGGCAAATATTCCCCAATCTAGGTGTGCAAAGCTATAATAGAGACATATCCAAACAGATTGAGGGCTGTAATGAAAGCAAAAGGAAGCTATACAAAGTATTAAGTCAGGGGTATGATGACTTTTCCAACCCTGTTATTCTTTATTTTTTTAATTAATTTTCAGAATTGTTTACTTTTTTTTCATTATTTTGATGTTGTACAGCTATATTTGTGAATAAAACTGAAAAAGATTGTTTTTAAAATTGGTTTTGATTTCAGGCTGTAAGACAAAAAAAGTAACTATTTCAAAAGGGTATGATGACTTTCTATAGGCACTGTATAGTTGATGCATGGACCATATTACCTTGTTCTCATATGTTAAAATATCATATTGTAATCCTTATCGAAAATAAACTCAACTGCAATTTAAAAGCCTGATGTTAAAATATAGGCCTGATATTGTGGCTTTTGTGGCTCAACTTGGCTAAGATTTGTCATTTTGATTAGCCCTCATATAATAGCTTATAAAGGCACCATCTCAGATATAATGTGTCTAAATGTTGTTTTATTCTTGTTTTCTCTAAATCATCTTACTTCTGGACAAACATGGAATTCACTCAAAGAGCAAAAAACCCCACATTATTCCAAATATTTTCCATGTGCTTCCCTTCTCTACAGATGTTAGGAAAGGGTCCCCTCCCCCTTAGAATGCTGTCTAAGAATTACATTTGTTTACTGTACCCTAGAAAAAGGGTATGGCTCATCTTACCCCTCTCTCCCCTACATAGTTTGTCACCTCATTTTCACACATTTCCCGAAAGGTACTTTGCTACAAATGCCTTTTTATACGTCATCTGTTGGTATAGTGGTCTGGAGCACTAGATCTCTGTATCACTGTTTTGGATTGTCAATTGTTTTTAAGTAAGTAGGCTAGAAATATTTTTGTAAACTCTTTAGACAGTTGTTATTGCAGCCGGCATATAGAGCATTGCAATAGTCTGTGATAGCCTGTGATGAGGATAGGATATTCTTCATCATTAGATTACATTATGTGGTGACACAATTGCAAAAGGGTTCTCCACTGTTTTCCTCAGCTAGCCTTTTAAAATGGTATCGGATTAGTAAACAGAATGTGCCATTGGAACATTGGATGGTTGCTGATAATGGGCAATGGTAGATATTGCATTACAGTCAAGGACCCTTTTGCTAAGCACATACTGTAGCCTAATTTGAATACTGCTGCTCTGATTGAAAAAAAACAATGCAACTGATCTCAGCTGGGATTCTATCTATATAATGGAGTGGAAAGGACATTTCCAAGTGACCCCACATGTTGTAGTTCTGTCTGAGGAATCTGGGTGTCATCACAGCATTTCGCAACTGGTCCATGTGGCAGTGCAGCAAACAGACTTGTCGGAAAGATTCTCACTTATATTAGGCTATAGAAACCATGCAAACTTCGAACTCAAGCTTCACAGTTCTCAATATTGTATCTTACAGTCTATGGTCTAGTGTTGCACCAGACATCTGAAGCTGTTTTGTATTGAAGTCCGGCGATTAAATCCATTAAGAATGACAGGCTGCAGGAAGCGCCATTTGGGATTTGGGGAATTAAGCTCATTTTCCGCCTCCCCTTGAGCAAAACAAGTGGGTTTTTTTTTTTTTTTTTTAACCTCTCTCCCATTCATCCAGTGATACAACATAGCTCCTAGCCTAGCGTTGAATAAGATTAGACCATTAGTAGCTCACCTGCTAGCATCACGCTTAAAAGTGACTAAGATTTCCAGAATTTTTCCTATTTAAAACTTGTCTCTTCTCAAGTTAAGAAAGTATAACTGACTTTGTAAATTAATTGCCAAATCAAGCCAATTTAATTAAGATATGGAAGACCTTTTTGGTACCCTGTCAGGATAGGAGCATCAGCTAAATGAACTATATTAAGGATAATTGAAAAAATACCATGGAAAACAAAAACAATTCTCAAACAATTCTCATTTATATTTATTATTCAGATGTAAAAACGGTGACTGGGAGTCAAAGCACCACATCTGAGAGACCAAAAAACAAATAAATACCAAAATAAAATAATCACTGGCATCAAAATGTAATTGTCTGTAAAATTTCTATTCTGTATAAAACTAATGAAACATTAAAAGCCATTTTTAGTCTAAAACATTATATAAAAAATCTATCAAAACATGATTATCTATTTACATTCATTCAGTGATACAAAAAAATAAAACATTCAACTTCAAGCTAATTACACTGAAATATGGGGGAGGAATCAGAGAATACCAAATTTGGATAAAAATACTACAATTCAACACATGAAACCTATTAAGATAATATACACAAGCATTTGATATCCCTAATACTTTTTCCTTAAATTGTTCAAGTCCTGAGAGGGAATATCTGCTATATATGAGCATAAAGCCTATATAAGCATTAATATTGCTCTGTCCACAATACACATTAATACCAAAATATACCATTCAAAATTGATTCTTTAATACTTTAGGTAACAAAAATAAACACGCTACTTAAGACAAGCAATGTTCTTGGCTATTCATGCAACTTGAAAAAGATCTTTCTGTACAAGAATTTACACCACAAATTGTTTGATGTTCATCTAATTGAACAAAAGGTTTCAAAATCCAGTTTACTCAAAGCATTCAAACTGCAACCTTAGTTGTACTCATTTTAAATATTAACAGAATGATTTGAGCCCTTTAAAACTGTCTCAACAAGTACATTTTTGTTTGTTTCTAAACCAATGACCAAGTGAGACGGCGAGTTTCAGTAGATCCAGGGGAAGATGCGGTAAGGTACTGCTTTGCAGTATTCATCCCACGCAGAGCCATACTTTTTCCTGCACTGAACTTCATCTCTGGAGTTGCGGTGTATAAGCAGGAGGAGCAAGTAAACCAGATAAAAGTATGGCAGAGCATGCGTGAAACCTACAAACGGTGAAATAGGAAAGGCAGTATAAATCACTGAACCATGGGATTCCAGTCACACTGTACTTAAGAGCAACTGCCAGATTAACAACCATTTTGGGTAGCAATGTGAAGTTACAGCAGTGAATATTATTTTGATAAGATAGGTTGGTCTGCAAAGATAGCACAAAAAGAGGTCAATCACTTGCCTATCATGTCTTGTCACTTTCCCTCTCTCTATCAATCTAGCATGAAATCGACAATAGTCGCACTCCAGACTATGGGAAATTGCCCCCAGTGAGAAATTAATTTATCATTGAAGGAGAAGAATGGGCATGTGTCTTGGTGAGTAGGCAAACCAATGCTGGTGAGCATCTTTACCACAGCAGTAGGCAACTAGCTTGCCATCACATCATAATACACTATATTGCCAAAAGTATTGGGTCACCTGCCTTGACCGCCCTAATGACTTAAGTGACATCCCATTCTTAATCCATATGGTTTAATATGGCGTTGGTCCACCCTTTCCAGTTATAACAGCTTCAACTCTTCTGGGAAGGCTATCCATAAGGTTTAGGAGTGTGTTTATGGGAATTTCTGGCCATTCTTCCAGAAGAGCATTTGTGGGGTCACACTGATGTTGGACGCGGTGACTGGCACTCAGAACATCTTTGAGATGAATTAGAGCAGAAACTATCGGGTTGAAGTCAGCACTCTGTACTGGCCAGTCAAGTTCATCCACACCAAACTCTGAGATGCATGTCTTTATGGACCTTGCTTTGTGCACTGGTGCACAGTCATGTTGGAACAGGAATAAATAAATATAATAATTATGTTATTTATGTTTTATTATAATATGCACTGCATTACAGTGTATTTAATATTGACAGGTTTGAAAATCGTAACATTAGGCCTATTTTCAATCAATACAAGTTGAAAGCCACACATGTTTTGTCTTTGTTTTGTCTTCTCCCAAATTGTTGTTCGGCAAATTTGACAACTGTCAGCTTAAATGTCAAATCATATTTCCTTCCCTTTGTCGCCCTAGTATTGAGAGAAACGCAGAGAAACGAGAGAAATTGAAAATAAACAGAGAGTTTGTGAACTGTTGTGTTGTGTTGCCAGCATACGAGTAGCCTAGTCTATCCTGAAACGTGATTGCAAATTTGCGCACTAGACAAAATATGCTACTACCATTTGGAACTCTGGCTTTCACTTCCACAGTCAAAGTTGTTTTTGGAAAAGGTAGGCCTACATTGTTGCACGTAGGACAACACATTGTTTAGGCTATTTCGGTCCATTATGCGTTGGCATTGTCGATCACAATAGGTTTTATCTGTAGCCCTGGGCAGTGGGCACCAACTTTTTTGATGAATTGATCAACATTTAAAAAGTGGTGGGGACAAAATCGTTCGTCATAAAAAGTGGTGGAGACAAAATCGTTCGTCATAAAAAGTGGTGGAGACATGTAGGCTACCCGGTCCCCGGCGAAAATGATGCTGCCGTTTCCGAAAGCCGAAAAGGTAGGCTCACTACTGGGGGGGGGGATTTTTAAATTTGTGTTCTAAGGCACAGAGGTCAGCTCACAGAGGGGGTTGGTACAGTTTTGCTTCCAACACTTGATGGCTCTCACCCAGTGCTGCCCATTTTGGTGCCCTATTAATCGCTTTGTGGTAGCCATCTGAATGGAATGCCTCAGCCGGCACGGCATAGATGCTTGGAAAACGACTCAAAACTCAAAGACTACAATAGACTAATTGTCTCACCAATTTGAGTTGACAGTGGGAACCGATAACCTCGCAAACAGTACTCGATCTTTGTTGCCTTCATGATTTCCTTTTACATAAATTGGCGTCACTACTATTCATTATTTGCTTTTTCTCTCCATCTCTGAAGATAACAGATAACGTTATGTTTATCCTACATGGCACTAGCTTACACGCGGTGTTGATCCGCTTTACATCCGAACTCTCGCATGTCATATAGGCTATAGGAACGCTAGAGCTCCTCAATTGCGGCACGAACTAGCTGAAAGGAAAGGAAACTAAACATTTTCCAAATTAGGAAATATTTCTTAATTATGTGTGGTCAAATAAAGAGGCCTGCAATTGGATTAATTTAGTAATGTGAGCGTTAATTGAAGGTGTGCGCGTCTGCGCAAGTGAAACCGAATGTTAGATAGATAGATAGATAGATAGCCAAAGAGAAATGACAGAATTAGGCCTACATTCATGAGGAAATACGTCAGATTGCGGAACCATTAGGCTATGACGCAGTCTAACTCAATAGCCTAAAACTTGTAGTGCTAATCATCCTCACCGTTGTCAAACTCTCGAATGAAACATAAAGTGTTATTTCAATCTGCTGCCTGTGTTATGGCAATTTTGACCTATGACAAATAGTTTGTTAGTTCATGCTCGTCTTTTTCGAAGTGCAGAGCCTTGCGAACATTTTCAGAGTGCTAGACTGAATTTACAAACCGAAAAAACAAAACAATAAGAGTTGTAGTGTTGCAGTCTGTAGGTGACTAGGCTACTAGGGATTTTTGTTGGCATTTCCGAAAGCTCGCGAAATATTTTTTCTCTAGCTTACATTTCAGTCAAAACTATGGGCTGGGCCACTTAGGTTGCTTCTGGGCCGGCGAATGAGTAGAACTCTGGGCTACAGTATCAATCACACCGCAGCAATGCTACAGCGGACTGTACTGCCACCTTGTGGCGGTAAGTTGTAATACAGTTGTAATACATTTCACGCAGAGCGTGAATCAGGCAACGTGTGGGGGAAACGGCCATCACTAAGTAACGCCTACTGTAGAACCATGGATTTTTTTCAGTTAATAATATGTTTTGTTTATAACTTAAACCAAGATAAAGTTATAATTTTGACTACATTATTTAGTATAGGCCTACTTGATGGTAATATATAGCCTGCCCCATTACAGTCCTCTAGCCTATGTACAATCTAGTGAGCCATAGGCCTATTGATATTGATGCTGACTGAAGAAGTTGGCTGTTTTTTTTCATCTATCAGCACAATACTACAGTAGGCTATAACCACTAAAAACTTCAGCTTCAGTGCAAGACTGACCAACCATACCAAATCGTTAATCTCTTAATACTATCACCATACGTTTTCTCATGGAGAGAAATATGTTTTGAATGACATGGGCGCGAGGTTCACGGAGGTGAACGGCTGGACAAATGCGAAATGAAGGTGTCAACTAAACAATTTAGTAGGCCTAAGATACACAGGCTTTGTGGTTAAAACGATGTAAACCAGTAAGGTAGTCTGCCACATCTAACTTCAAGCACAGTTGGCTACCTTAGTTTACACATATCTCTGTTTACCAAAGTCACAGAGTACGGTCTGTACTTTTTTTTTTTTTTAAATGCCAAATCACAGAGAATATCACTCACCACATGGGAGAGACCAAGCAAGGCCCATGAGTAAGTCACCCAAGTAATTTGGGTGGCGGACAAAGCCCCACAATCCAGACACAATGAGACTCTTTCCAGTGGCAGTAGAGATGGTCTTTAGGTCTGCAAATAGATCAAATAAATGATAAATATATACTGTAAGTATAATTATTACAATTACACGCACACATAACATCTTCAAATACACAATAATGGGTTATAAAATGCTGTTCTTACGGGAATGTGATGGATCAGACGGGTTTCTTCTGAAGTTATTTTTCTGAGAGTTTGCCTTGCGAAATATGTAATATCCAATGCCTTAAGAGAAGAATATTTCATTTCAAGAAATGGATCTCAATTAGTTAAAATAAACAAGTACAACATTATCAGTCACCCTGAAACTTACCTTTGATGGTGATGATTACTGCAATGAATAACTGAGATAGCTCACTTGGGTGATTTACCAAGTAGTGTGCTTGGCAGGTAAAAGTGAAAGGGACCCATACCAGGTCTCCAAAGGCCAACATGAATCCAAAGCCATCATGAACTATATCCATAGTCGTAAGAATCTTTTCCTAAAATTGAAAAAGGTAAATTAATGGTAAGTTCATAGTCGGGGCCAAAACTGATATTGCAACTTTGTCGGACACCTCTGGGTACAAGCTGATATCCTATCCAGTATGTAAGGGATAACGGCCGACGAGGTGACCGGTTCGATGGAAATAATGGTAGGTGGAGGTCTAGAACTCCGGCGACGTGCGAAGCCATTATTTCCATCGCCTAGCCATTATTTCCATCGAACCGGTCGACCTCGAAGGCCCTTATCCCGCTTATCTCCCGTTTGTATTCTTCACCTGTATAGGTAAAATCCACCTTGTTGGGATCAGGGTAATCCTGTTTTTTTGGATCAAAGTTATCCAAATCCTGCTGAAAAGTTTTGAACACAAACTGAAGGTTTGATTCATTTTCAAACTAGGATTGGATTACATGATCTGATCCGAATTCAGAATCCTTCTTTCCCTTTAGAACAACGCATTCTCCAGTTTTGATCCAATCCGATAACCAAAATCTGATTAGATTACCTTTGAACAACTGGACCGACATGTTTGATGAGCCACCTAAATTAATCAAGTGCCTCAAGTAACAGCTATTTTATCTGTTGCCACATGGTGGGGCAATGCTAAATATACATTGTGTGTGGTGACTAAAGAAATAATAACCTGTGAAGTTCGAGCCATGTCAAGCAATGCATAGCAAATCTATCACACAATTCCTGTTATGGTAAGATATGAAAATTCATCAAATCAGTATTTCAGCACATTATTACAATTTTTGTCTTTGCCATTTAGAACAACCAACATCTTGACTCATGTATACCATGAATCGGATCAGAGCCACTCACCTATGCCAAAGTCATCTGCACCAAAGGAACTGGAAGATGTTCACCAGCAACATGGCAGGGGAGGAAAGTCGACGCTTCTGCACTTTCATCTCACGAAGCAACAGGCATCAAGTTGAATAACAAGCTGTGAAATTTGAGATAGATAGCTCAAATCAGTGACATTCCAATGAAATAATACAAGGGACGAGCAGAGGGGGTGCTCAGGTGCTCAGCAACTGCCCATGCATCTGCCTTCTCGACTCACGTTGCCCTTCCGAGGGCAAAAAATGATAATAAATCTTAGGCTACAATGGATGCAGAATTTCACGTGAGCCTAGATTTTTAGGCCAGCAACTGCCCTCAAAATTCCTGTGCACGTCCCTGAATAATACAGTATAGAGTAAGGAAGTTTTAACTTCATTTGAATCAGGGTACCCCCAGACTTTAAGACCTTTCCTGCATGCATATGAATAAAATAACAGAAAAACAGAAAATAAAACAAACTGTGTGCGGTTGTGATACAATAGAGCCTACAGCCTTTGC